>NC_080540.1:223875293-224221543 GCF_028640845.1 Ahaetulla prasina | reverse complement strand
CCGATTTTTGATGTGGGGTAGGGCACTGGGCCTAACAGCATCTACAGGGGGCATATCCAAGTTTTCCCGAAAGTTGTATAAGTATTGGGAAGCAGGTTTATGAAAGTAGTTAACTATTTGTTAACTGTTCTCAAAGTAAAAAATATTTATGTGGGAATGCGGGTGTAAGAAAACTTCTCAAAGAACAAATGTGTGATTAAGGTGTAATCTTGCCTGTCTATCCTTTATTTATGACATGAAAACAAGTTAAATGAATATGTATTTTGGAAACATATATTCTGCTCTTGTATCTAACCAAGTGCCTTTTTCCTTTCCAAGAAACATTCTAAAATTATTGTCCTTGATTATGGAATAAAAGGTGCACTTCTTCAACTTCACTTCTTCAACTTCACTTCAACTCAGAAGTGGTAAGAAATTTATATAAAAATTATATATGTTTGTGGTGGCTAGAACCCCAGAAACCAAGAGTTTTAGGTATAACTAGTACCTAATTTTAGTACAAGCTGGTAGAGTGATGATCCATTTAGAAGAAATTCTAAAACCCACAGCTGTGGAAATATCTGATTCAAGGGGACTCGTTTTTATATAAAATATTACATTAAATATATCCAGCAAAGGTCATAGATATGAAGAATTGGAGAAGCAGGGCTCTGTGCATTGTCTGCCCAAATAGAACTGCTAAACCTTTTAAAGTTATGCATTAAAAATCTGTTTTTAATATAAAACCTAGACAGGGATATTCTGAAGTATTTAACTTGTTAGGCATCCAATTTGGCAGACTAAATAGATTGTAGTTTTCATCAATATATCAATCAATTGTTGCATATGTGTGTGTTGCTCTCTGAAGGGGATTTAAAACTTTTCAGAGTCCCAGTTTGCATGTCCCTGCTATTGTTAAATACTGTAACAAAAAAAAAAGCCTTGCACTAATTGCATAGTAGTTGATTATATAGTTTGGAAAATATTTCATTCTTGAGGAAATATAGTTTTACTGGCACAACTATGTTTGCTTGCTTGCTGTAAATCTCACATTTCTTCCAAGAATTCAAGATAGCAGTAAGAGCCCTGATTTCAAAAACTTCCATTTTGAAAGAAACTTTAACAAGTACTGCAGTATCTAGTCACACAAGGAACAGAAGTTGTGATAAATTAGATTTGCTCAATATTTCTTTACTTACTAGCAACTATTGACCACATCAGAATCCTTTTCAATCCAACCTCAAGATGCTAAGAATTAATTCTGAAAGTTCTGTATACTCTAATCATAACTATCATATTGTAGAAAGCAGGGGTGAAATACTCCCGGTTCGGATCGGATCGCCTGATCCGGTAGCGATGGTAGTGGGTGGTTCGGAGAACCGGTAGCAAAAATCCCTGCCCCCCCCCCCCATGCCCAGCTGAGCTGTGCGATCATCAGAGGTTGAAAAAATGCTTTTAAAAGTGAAAAAAAGCCTCTGATGATCGTGCAGCTCAGCTGGGATCATCAGAACCCTTTAAAAGCATTTTTTCTACAACCTCTTCGAGCGAAGAGGTTGTAAAAAAATGCTTTTAAAAGGTTCTGGCGATCAGGCAACTCAGCTGGGATGGTCAGAACCCTTTAAAAGCATTTTTTCTACAACCTCTTCGACCCAGTCACATTACCCCACCATCACCAAGGCATGCCCACAGAACAGGTAGTAACAACTTTTCCATTTTACCCCAGTCGAAAGTGTGCTTGAATGATTTCCCACATAAACACTATATGAAGAAATATATATTTCTTTTTTTGAAGTATTATAGAACTGCAGAATTACAATTCTGATGTGTGAATTATAAATGACAAGATTATTTTTCATGAGAAAGCATTGAACAAGAGATTCTTTAGAAATTAAAAATCACACATAAGATCTTCATTGACTTCAATAAAAACCACATTCCATGTGACAAAGAGGTAGAAATTTAAAGAATAAACATTACATAGAATAATTCAAGTACTGGTTCAAGAGCTTAAATGCTGGTTATTGCATTAGGATTGGTCAGTTTTTCCCAATTATAGTACATTTACCTTACTACCCCAAAAACATTTGCATCTCTCTGGAGTTCCCTCTATTTACCTACTCAAACCAAGGGCAACTCTACAGAGCAAATTATACTGGATCACTGCAGATCATGTAAATTTTAAGTATTAATTACAGTCAACATTCTCAAATGTTCTTCCAGAAGTTTACAAAGTCAGAACTCTTTCAAAGAGCATTCGATGATTAATTTTTGCCATTGTTATTTTTATTTTGTGTGTGCTTTTTATTAAAGTTGTTTTTATAATGTTAAAAGATAAATAAGAAACAATATGGAAGAAAATGAACAAATGAATGAATGAAGTATTGAGAACAATAGAATTTTTTTTTAAAAAGATAAGAAAAAATACTTAAAGAAGAAAGTTCTGATTTTCTTTACTGCCATTACAGACTGTAATGTCCATAATGAAACTAAAACTGTTTCCCCCCTTCTAAACTACATACACAGTTCCCTTCTTCCATATTCAACCTTAACTAATTGATAAATCCAGAAATCATCAGTTTATTTTTATCCATTTTCAGTAAAAAAGAGAAGTTTGTAAAGGGTTTCGAGTCTTTTATTAAAGTAGTTGTTGGACCCTTTTTAATCAAACAAGATAATTTAGCAAATTCTGCCATCTTTACCATATATTGTGGGTATTTCTATATTCTTCCATCTTTGTGCATACAATATATCCTTGCTGCAATAACCATATATAAAACCACAAGTCTTTTCCAATCTATGCTTAAGTCCTACTTAGAATAACTCTGGTTTCATCTGAATGTTACATTTTAAATTTCTCTGCATCTTCATATATATTTGTATCCCCTATTTTGTTCTTTTTCACAAGTCCAATATGCATGATGAAATGTTCCATCATGCTCCTAATGCTATTTTTATAGTTGTGGCTTATTGACTTAATTGATAATCTTCCATTAATTTGGTAGCTTTGCATGAATGAATGGATGAAATATCATTATTTCCCAAAGTTGGATGTTATTGGTATCAATCAACTTTAATAATTATCTCATCACTTATTGGGTTATAACCTTCATATACTTGACAATACTCTTCCATTTCTTCATACAGTCTTATGTTCTGTATAGTATATATCATATAATTACCCAATTTAAATGGCCCGTTCTGATCCATTTCAGGTTGTTCATTCTTAGAATATCCAATTTACTTCCTTTCCAGTTTGAGAACATCAATTTTCATTGGTTTATGCTTCTCACATTCCATACTATTAGTGTATGTTTTTATAAAACAAGAATTTCTGCTTTTAATAGAGGATTTTAAGTGGCCAGGCTTCTTGTATCTTTGCTTAGGCCATAATATCCTTTCTTACTTGTGAACATTTGATGTTCTTCTCCAATAATTAGAGGTGTGTATAGGTAGTCCTTGGCTTACAACAGTTCATTTAGTGACTGTTCAGTTACAACATCCCTGAAAAAGTAACTTATGACTTACAACCAGCATCCCCATGGTCACATGATCAAAATTCAGATGCTTGGCAACTGACTCGTGTTTATGACGGTTGCAGTATCCAGAGGTTGCGTGGTCCCCTTTTGCGACCTTCTGACAAGCAAGGTCAATGGGGAAACCTGTTTCACTTAACAACCATGTTACTAACTTACTAACTTGCAGTGATTCATTTAGCAACTGTGGCAAGAAAAGTCACAAAATGGGGCAAAACTCACTTAAATGTTTCACTTAGCAACATAAATTTTGGGTTCAGTTGTGGCTGTTCGTTGAGGACTACTTATATTCAGATTCTCCCCCCCCCCCATTTTTTCATTATTTGACACCAAAACCTACCTAAAACTTTTTAGCCATGGTCTTCCAGTTTCCTTGGCAAGAATGATTTGCCATTACTTTGATCTAGCTTTGTTTTTGGAGATCCAGGTTCCAGCTGCCTTGGCTTCCCTTTTACCTCCAGAGTCCTGCCCTCCTTCCCTTTTCATTTCAGCCTGTCAACATTATTGGCAACCATATCAGGAGCTCCTACTTTTGCCAGTATTAATCTCAGGACCATTAATCTCAGGATCATTAATCTGCCAGTATTAATCTCAGGATCATTAATCTCAGGATCTCAGTCTTCTAACCACATCAAAGTGGTAATCCCAGGGAAGGTGTTTTTTTTTTTTAAATGATGAAAAGCAATTTTTCACAGAATGCAGCAAAGTCTTCTAAAACAGGCTTTTTAGCAGTTGAAGGAAGATTTGTGATCTAAGCGTTGAGCCAAACCTGTGTTTGAGCCAACCAGGTGTTGTAAATCTAAACCACAGAAGGCAAATGAAACAACTCAATTTCCTTCTACAACACTGATTTGATCCAAAAGTGGCTCTTGACAATGTAAAGCACATTTTTAGCTCAAAATTGGTCATCCTGATAGCAATGCCTGGCAGGAGACGATCTTTTCTTGCTGGTGATCTCTGAAAAGACCCTATTTTTTTTTTTTTTTGAACAATCGTAATGGCCCTGGAAACTATTGACAACTGAATAGCCATTCTCGAAACCTTATTTTAAGCCAACACAACTAAAATTTATTATGTCAGATAGTTCTTACCTAATGCATGTTTTCATATCCTTTCTTTGAACAGCAGTCCTTGTTCTTAGTAAAACTAATGACTATAGACTCACTTTCCATTACCTTGTGGTTTAAATATTATGCCAGTTGACATGGTACTTATATTGGAAGCAAAGCATAACATGTCAAAGAAGTCCCCAACTTGCTATGTCACGTTTTGATTAGTTTAACAAAATGTTTTAGAAGTTTCTTAATGGGTCAGTGTCACAAACGGACTAAATGTAAATCCCATAAAAAGCAACGAAACCATGAACAAGTGTACAACAGATTTACTGAAGAAAGACATACATAAAAATATAAATTATTATTTATTTATTTATTTTATTTATTTAAATTTTTATACCGCCCTTCTCCCGAAGGACTCAGGGCGGTTCACAGCCTGATAAAAAATACAAAATAATACAATATAAATACGATTAAAAATATAATTAAAAAACTTATTAAATTGGCCATGATTAAAATTTAGAGTAAAACCCATTAAAAACCCATAAGTTTAAAAACTAACCCAGTCCAGCGCAGATGAATAGGTGAGTTTTAAGCTCGCGGCGAAAGGTTCGGAGGTCCGGAAGTTGACGGAGTCCTGGGGGGAGTTCGTTCCAGAGGGCGGGAGCCCCCACAGAGAAGGCCCTTCCCCTGGGCGTCGGCAGACGACACTGTCGCGCCGATGGCACCCTGAGGAGTCCCTCTCTGTGAGAGCGCACGGGTCGGTGAGAGGTATTCGGTAGCAGCAGGCGGTCCCGTAGATAGCCCGGCCCTATGCCATGGAGCGCTTTGAAGACGTTCACCAACACCTTGAAGCGCACCCGGAAGGCCACAGGTAGCCAGTGCAGCCTGCGCAGGATAGGTGTCACGTGGGAGCCACGAGGGGCTCCCTCTATCACCCGCGCAGCTGCATTCTGGACTAACTGAAGCCTCCGGATGCCCCTCAAGGGGAGCCCCATGTAGAGAGCATTGCAGTAATCCAGACGAGAAGTCACAAGGGCGTGAGTGACTGTGCATATATATATCTTGAAAAATATATATATTAAAAAGCTTTTGCAAAAGGGTTCTCCACAAGGGAGACAACGTCTGACAGCTCCGAATACATGGTTTAAATACATTTTTCAATAACCAACAGGGCAATGACAACACCCCCACCTGTCATTGTTTTTCACACATTACATAACATTTCTGGCTTATTCAGCTGTGTCTTCTCCCTCTGGAAAGTCCCCCAAATTTCATACTTCCCATTATCTCATTTACAAAACCAATGCTTTTGCTTAAATCAGCTTGTCCTTATTAAAGAGTACAGAGATATTTTTCTAGTTAATTTCCACAGAACAGGTATTACATAAATGTCCCCTCATAAATGTCTTACACTGGTAAAATAGTACAGGTTATTCAAGGTTATAGAAGTACAATATGGCGTTACTTCGGCTATGTTCTTTACAGGAATAATACCATTTCTCACAGTCAGGGAGAAGTAGCAGGAGCTTTCAACAAAATATTTCCATTCTCCTTTGCTTCCTATCTCTTTGCCTGGAATTTCATAGCAATATAGTCTCAGCCAATATTTAATTTCTTGCCATAGCAAACATATTCAACCTAATTAAATGCTGTAAGCTGCCCCGATTTATTTGAAATGAGATAGGCAGCAAATAATTAAGCAAATAACAGGACTTTGTTGATTGACTCCAGTCTGATTCAGGTTGTTACTTTTATTCAGATTTGCTCCAATTTACAGTTCTACACGCTGAGCATACAAACATATTCCTACAAATGAGGGCCCAAATGAGGGCCCTTCTAGGCTCAGGATCAAGAGTCTCATATGGCCATTGCCTTCGTAGGAGCTCTTCCTCTTGTCCTTCAAGGTCATTCCAACTGACCTCTACAAAACATTACAAACACCAACATTATTCAAACCCATCAACTATTCATTTCTTTTGATTCATATGGGGACAAATGGTATGGCCAAAAAAGATCCTGAAAGAATCTTTGGAGATTACAAAGCCTTCAGTTAGCAGATAAAGAAACTGGGAGTGTAAATATTATTTTTCTCAGGATATCCAATTGAGGATCATGGCCCAAGAAGAGAACAAGATTCTGGAAGGTAATAACTAGCTACAGAGATGGTGTTTGGATTCTACAACAATAGTGTATGTTACTTTCATGGTTCTTGCCATAGCAAACATATTCATCCTAATTAAATGCTGTAAGCTGCCCCGATTTATTTGAAATGAGATAGGCAGCAAATAATTAAGCAAATAACAGGACTTTGTTGATTGACTCCAGTCTGATTCAGGTTGTTATTTTGATTCAGATTTGCTCCAATTTACAGTTCTACATGCTAAGCGTACAAACATATTCCTACAAATGAAAGCCTTATGGTCAACTATATCTTCTTCCTGGGAAACTGAAAATGGTTGTGGCTGCTTTAATGAGTCAAAAAGAGAAACTCCTGCAGGTTGCAATGCATTTGTTTCAAAGCATTCATATAGCTCAGGGGTGTCAAAATCATGTCACAGAGTCATCACGTGACGTATTGGGACTTTCCCTCCCCTTCACTAAACTGGGCATGGGCATGGCCAGCGTATGCCGTATCCGGCCAGCAGGCAGGGAATTTGACAGCCCTGCTATAGCTTATTGGGACTTAATTTGGTGATTTTCCAAATCAAAAGACATGAAATGTTCAGGTCAATTAGAAACTAATTCAATTTGGGAAAATTTGACTTGGTAAGTCTTTGATCCAATTGACTTTGAACTGAAGTTCTAAACACAGCTCTAATAAATAAATATTAGTTTTCACATCTCTATGTGTTTATGCATAACAAAATATTTGTTCCCTTAATGTTCTTTGCCACACTTTTGTTGTTTGCTCCCACACCAGATATTCAACACTATATATTCATAGTAATTTATCTATAGCCTATCAAAATGTTAGGGTGGACAGATATTTTTTCAGGATTATCTGATAATACTAAATCAGCTTCTGTATATCACCTATTAAAGTAATGATTATTCTCATTCTTTCAATTAAAACTTAATCAGAAAATTACCTCCACACAACTTAGAATTCCCCAGGAGGAGGGGGTGGGATGGAAAGCCTCTTTAATTGAAGTACATTTGTTCAATATTCTGTGTGTAGTTGAAATGTTCCACTTCTATACCTTTCAGGAGCAGCCTTATATAATTCTGAAAACCAGGCTTTTTAATAAACTTTATGGTCTTTCACTTATTAGTTACAATAATTGATAAAACAGATCCTCATTTCATCCTCATTTCATCTCAAAAGGAAAAGAACTAATATTTTCATTTTGCAGTACATATAGCAAGAGTATTATTATTATTACAAGTGCCTTCAAGTCAGTTTTCAAACCAATGACTTCCTGGAATATTTCCTGCAATTTCCCTGTAATTTACTTGTAAAAATTTTCCAAAAGTGGTTTTTGCCACTTCTTCCCAGGACTGAGAGAGAAACTGACTGACTGGCTTTGTGTATACCTGGGACTAGAACTCATACTCTCTCAGTCTGTAGAGATTCTTAGTCATCCGGAACCAGGAGCACAACTCAGGTGACCCTGAGGGCGCAGATAACCTCTTCAGTGCTTCATTGACCCTCTAAAAGGATGCAAATGATCAGCTGTCTGCAAGGAGTATAAATCCTTCCATTCCCCACTATCCTGTCAGAGCTGAAGAAGCTTCTTGGATGAGAAGTGAAACATCTTCAAAAAAAAAAAAACCCCAAGAAAAGCCAGTTGCCTCCTGAAAAAGCACCTTTGGGGTCACACTCTCCTAGTTTCTAGCCTGGTGCCTTAACCACTACTCTAAACTTCCTCTCTCGGAATGCCCTTGGTCGGGTATTACTAACAATCTCTTATGCACTTTTCACACTACTCTCAGGCATTTTGATTAGATAGAAGGTTAACCAAACATTGGTGCAAGTTGTTATGCGACCATTTCCTACCTTCTTCCTCACCAAAAAAATTTGCAGTCTAATAGGCTGCCTAGAGTCAGCCTTGTTGCAAAAAGGCAAAATTGCTGCCTTCCTTTGCATGTGTTTATTTGCAGGCCTTATAAGCTTCTCCAATCAGAACTAACTCTGAATGACATACAATTCCCCTTCAGAACAAAGACAATTTCCTACCATATAACCTAATCAATAGCATGGTGTATATAAGACCTGGGAATATAGCACAGTCAACAAAACATACTTTGCAACTTCCAATAGCTTGAGGGGGAAAAAAGCAATAATTCAGGCCCCAAGGCATGTTGAAGTAACTAGGTCATAATAAACTTCCAAAATCCAAAAAGAGAAGGTGCCATTCAAGTACCAGGTGGTAGGGGGTGGAGTGTAGGATATTTCAAAGGAGAAGAAAAAGCAGGCTTCCACACCCTCTGCAGAAAGCACTGCTTGAACAATGTGGAGAAAACCTGACCTACTTGATCTCCTCAGATGGGTAGATATAAAAGAATAACAGAGTTGGAAGGGACCTTGGAGGTCTTTTAGTTCAGGGGTCTCCAACCTTGGCAACTTTAAGACTTGTGGATTTCAACTCCACAAGTCTAAAAGTTGCCAAGGTTGGAGACCCCTGTTCTAGTTCAACCTTCTGCTCAAGCAGGAAATCCTATAACATTTCAGACAAATGGTTATTTGATCTCTTCTTTAAAACCTCCAGTGTTGCACATCTACAACTTCTGCAGGCAAGTTGTTCCACTGATTAATTGTTCTAACTCTCAGGAAATTTCTCTTTAGTTCTAGGTTGCTTCTCTCCTTGATTAGTTTTCATCCATTGCTTCTTGTCCTGCTTTCAGGGGCTTTGGAAAATAGGTTAATCCCCTCTTCTTTATGGCAAACCCTCAGATATTGGAGCCCTGCTATCATGTCGCCCCCTAGTTCTTCTTTTCATTAAATTGGACATACCCAATTCTCAGCCACAAATGATCCTGACCTTGCTAACATAAGGGCTGGAGGGGTGGGAATGGGATCTGGGAAGAGGGGAGGAGGGGACAATGGAAAGGGGGATTCAATGCCTAGCCGAGGCTTTAAGAAGCTCAGGGCAGTGGAAAAGGGGGGCTGGCCTACCAAACCTTTCACACCCATTCCAGGGGTCAGGAAAGCTGGGGCTGGGCCAAGCTGGTGAGCTCTCCTTGGAGCTCTTTGCTACTCCTTTTCTTTCTTCTTTTTGAAAATCTAGGCTGGCTGAGGAATGAGCCCAAACCACAGTGGAGGCTTCCCTTTGGGTGACCCTCCTCCTCCTTTTCCTCTTGCGATGCCCTGGCCAGCTGTGGTGGGGCCGGGAGAGTGCACATGAGCAGGGAGACCCTCCTCAAGTGAGTGGGCAGGCTTGGTCGAAGCGCAGCAAAGGCGCATGCGGGGTGGGCAGCCACTCACTTGAAGGTCTCTCCATTCATGTGGGGAGCCCCAAGGAGAGCTCACTGGGCTTTCCGAGAGAGTGAGAAGAGACACTGACACAGATACAGAGACAGAAACACAAAGAGACAGAGAGACAGAGAGACATAGACAGATAATAAATAGAGCAATACAGAGACAGAGCAATACAGAGAGAGGGGGAGATAGAGAGACAGAGAGACATACAGAGAGAGATATGGAGTGGGGAGAGAGGGGGAGAGAGATATAGAGATAGAGATACAGACAGAGAGAGAGGGGACAGAGAGATATAGAGAGACAGACACAGAGAGGAGGAGAGAGGGAGAGAGATACACACAGAGAGGGGGAGATAGATAGGGAGAGGGGGAGAGAGACATAGAGAAATACAGGGAGAGGGGCGGGAGAGAGGGGGGAGAGAGAGAGGTGGAGAGAGAGACATACAGAGAGAGGAGAGAGACATAGATACAGGGAGGGGGAAGAGAGGTGGGAGAGAGAAACATAGAGAGAGAGACATAGAGAGATACAGAGAGAGGAGGAGAGAGGGAGAGAGATACACACAGAGAGGAATGAGATAGATAGGGAGAGGGGGAGAGAGTCATAGAGAGATACAGAGAGAGGGAGAGAGGGAGAGGGGGAGAGGGGAGAGAGACAGAGAGATACAGAGAGAGGGAGAGAGGAGAGGGGAGAGGGGAGAGGGGAGAGGGGAGAGGGGAGAGGGAGAGACATAGAGATATAGAGAGGGGACTAGAGAGTGGGAGATAGAGAGGGAGAGGGAGAGAGAGATATATACAGAGAGAGGGGGGAGAGAGGGGAAGATAGAGAGGGAGAAGGGGGAGAGAGAGAGAGAGAGAGACAGAGAGAGAGACAGACAGAGGGGGTGAGAGAGAGAGAGAGAGAAGGGTTTTTGGTTCCCAGTTCTCTGCCCTAATGACTGGCTGGGTAGGCGTAGCTAGGAGGGTCATGTGACTGGGTGGGAGAGAGTGATGTCAATTTGTCCACGCCCATTCAGGTTTTTTGGCCCCTTGTGTGTTTTTTTCCCCTGCAGGAAACAGGTCCAAATGGCTCTTTGAGTGTTTAACGTTGTAGACCCCTGTTCTAGAGTATTGACATCTTTTTTTATATCATGAAGGTGACAAGCAGCACTTTGAAATGTGTACAGAAGGCAGCTGGTAACTAAAGCAGATCCTGCAGCCGTGGTACTATATGAGCATAATGAGAAGTGTCGCTACCTTCTCAAATCACTGATTCGGGATCATCTATAAGCTTCTGAATATTCTCCAGGAACAGCCTCATTGTCAGCCCCACTTGGGTGGAGCTGGCCAGGAAATCACTTCCATAGAAAAACAGAACTATTTTAATTTAGATCAGGTATAATATCAGAAACCTGCAAGACTGATTGTGCTGAACTTCCTCTCTACCCCCTTTTATATTCTCAAGAATCAAGGAGTCATTTTTCTGAGCTTGTTCCAAATATTACTTTGTTTCTCATGTTATGTTTATGTCTTTTTGGCTGGTTCTTGTATATTGCCATCGAGATCGTTTCCTTACTCTCTACACTCATGTGGTGCATGTAATTTTAGCTATTTTATTTTATTACAATACCCCGCATTCCACCTTGGAAACATACAGGGAAGATGAGCTGAGGTCATTAGCCACCTGTTATTCTATGCGCAGATTTGTTGTTACTTCAACTTAGCTGCGGAGAGGTAATTCAATCAGAATTTTGAGAGCTTTGTGTCATCGTCCCCCTGCATCTCAGGTTGCCTGCTAAGACTTGGAATATGGTCTAACTTCAACAGGAGTTAGCTTGGCATGCAAATACATCAGGGATAGAGCTTGAATTATGACATCACAATGGCATTGTTCTGGCTTTGTTATGAAATCTTGGTATGCAGAGGCCCCTCGATGCACAGCTTGTAAAAATAGATCAGCACAGAAAGCCAGAGGCAAATCAGAAACCTGGAATGCCTGCCCATGAACACACGAGTGTTCTGGCATTAAAAAAATAATAATAATATTAGCAATAGAGAAGCTAGAGAATGTCCTCAGAAAAATATTCCTTAATGAATTATTTGGAGAGATAAAGCATTTTCTTTGATCCTTTACCTATTTCATTTCAGAAAATTCAAGAATTTAAAGAAGATCCCTGAAGATGGCTGAAGATCCCTTTGTAGTTCTATTATTTTCCCGTTTTCTGTGCAGCTCCGAACAAGTAGGAAATAATAGAATAACGGAGTCGGAAGGAATCTTGTAGGTCATCTAGTCCAACCCTGCACCCCATTCTTTCAAAGAGTCTCTTAAAGTATAATTACGTTACACTTCTTAGTGGGCTATTCGCCCAACCTTATTCTCAATGAACATTAAAAAAAAAAAAAAAATTCCATAGTGTTCAAATCAAACACAAAAACTTTGTGTCACTCCCCCACCCACTCCATTTTGACTTGTAAGGATCAGATTAGTGCTCGAAATAAGTTCTGAGAGCTTGTAAATGCTAAAGCAGAACTCTTGTGAAATAAAGGTAAAGGTTTCTCCTGCCTATTTGGGTCTGACTCTAGGGGGCGGTACTCATCTCTGTTTCTTAGCTGAGGGAGCCAGCATTGTCCAAGGACATTTCCATAGTCATGTGGCCAACATGCCTATACTCTGAAACACACAGAATGCTGCTATTTTTCCACCAAAGTGGTACCTAATTATCTACTCACATTCTCATGCTTTCAAACTGCTGGGTGGTAGGAGCTGAGGCAGTAACAGGCGCTCATCCCATTAGGTGTGCTTGGGTCTTGAACCCTGGCTGTCAGCTGACAAGCTCAATGTCTTTAGCCTCAGAGCCATCATGCCTCCCAGTCCCTTGTGTAACACTGCCTAGAAAAATGCAACAAAACAAAACATGTTTAGATAATGCTGTATCTGCTTAAATGGACCTTTGCCAAAGGATGCCAGGAAAAATCATGGAACTTTTCAATTGCTTTTTCTAGCCATAGCTGGGGCAAGCTCTCCCTCCCTCCAATTACAAGGTGCATTCATAACATTTTTTTTAACTTGTTGATGAGAGCATTTAAGTCTCCGTTCAAAATCAGTGCTTTGGCAAACAGTTTAAAATCATGCCCAAAGTCAGATGCCCCCAGTCAGCCCTTTAATATTTTGCAATGCAGCAGTGAAAGGGGGGAAAATGAAAAAAAGAACAGAACTTTGGTTGACTAATCAAGCATCAAAGGTTTTGGGAGGCTTGTATACCCTGGGGGTCCAATGAGAATGTTATTATCCTCTGACAAGTATGCCAGCTGGACTAGTTTGCATAGCTCTGACACATTTTTTATTTGGACGGGGGAGAATTATTGCTTTTGTGTAATACACAAAAGTTCTTTTGGCCTTGTCACCTGGAACGTATACAGCAGTTCAATGGTTCCAGTGTTAGATAATCCCAATAGCAGCATAAAATTAGGAGATCTGGAGCAATGACATGTTATTCTGATAACTGTGGCCACTGGCTCACAGAATAATTTTTGACCATGGACTGAAACTCGGAGCAAACAATACCACTCATTTCCATATAAGACATTCAAAGAAACCTGCATTTATCAGGATTTTCTAATTACTGAGAGCAGGGGTGAAATCCAGCAGGTTCTGACAGGTTCTGGAGAACTGGTAGAGGAAATTTTGAGTAGTTCGGAGAACCAGCAAATACCACCACTGGCTGGCCCCAGAGTGGGGTGGGAATGGAGATTTTGCAATACCCTTCCCCCATGAGTGGGGTGGGAATGGAGATTTTGCAATACCCTCTCCCCAGGAGTAGGGAGGGAATGGAGATTTTGCAGTATCCTTTCCCTGCCATGTCCACCAAGCCATGTCCACCAAGCCACACCCATAGAACTGATAGTAAAAAATTTTTGATTTCACCACTGACTGAGAGTTACATTCAATAACAAAACACATTTTTGGTTTATGGTGAGGTGGTTAAAGCCACCACAATTTCCATTCCTGCTTTGAAAACTCTGGGAATTTAAATACTATAATGATCTTAACATGAAGCTCATTATAAATTGTGAAAAATTTGCTGATGGTGAGAGCCCAAGCTGAATCTATAGTTTGGGGTTTCTGAACTCAGACTTTGCATTGATCTGTCAGGTCAGTCCTGCACACCACAAAGATGCACGCTGGCAAATATTACAGATTTATAGCTTTCCCAAATACTTTACAAAAATGCCCCTGATTAAATTATATCTAATGTATTTCTTCATCATGAAGAAAATCTATCACTGTGGTCACTAAGAGTCAACATTGACTTGCTGGCACATAATCAATCAACGTATCTCTACAAGGCATTGTGCTTTCCCCAAATTTGACCTTCTGTACTAATTGTAGAGGCAGAAATTCAGCAGGCCCATCATTCAGCCACTATTATGTCTTACACTTGTTAGTAAAGGCTGACATAAATCAAATTGTTATGAAATTAAGTTAATATTAGTTGAATATTGGCTCTTAGCCTATTACTAGTCGTCGTTCAGAAAACTGATGCAACGTTACCATGGGTGAGCTAATTAATATACCATATGTCTGAAATAATCAATTTCAGACATATATCTTTCTATTTTACTCTCTCTTTCATACATAGGTGCATCACAGGGGTGAAATGCTCCCGGTTCGGACCGGCCCAATCCGATAGTGATGGCGGCTGCTGGTTTGGAGGACCGGTAGCAAAAATCCCTGGCCCCGCCCCCTACCTCTGCTGAACTGGACCATCAGCAGAGGTTTTTTTTTATTTTTAAAAGTAGTTTTTCTTCAGCTGAAAACATTCCTTTAAAAGTAAAAAAAAAGCCTTTGAGGATCCCGTGGCTCAGCTGAGATCACAGAGCCTTTAAACTCTTTTTTTAAAAACTTTTTTTAAAAAAGTTTTAAAAGGCTCCTCTGGCGATCTCAACTGAGTTCCTCATCACCAGAACCTCTAAAAACATATTTTCTACAAGCTCTTGGGCTGAAGAGCTTGTTAAAACAATTATTTTAAGAGGTTCTGGGCTGCTATGAGGGAACTTCAGTTGAGTTCGTCAGAGGAGCTTTTAAAATCTTTTTTTCCTTTGGTGATCCCAGATGACTTGCCTGATCCTCACAAGCTTTTAAAACCATTTTTTAACAGCCCCCACTTACAAGAACCCCCACCCATGCCCACCCAATGCCCCCTCCTCACTTACCTATAATTACTGCTCCTTTTGGGCTGGCAATGCCATGCTTTACTTCAGCTACTGATTACAACCTGCTTTGACTGCCTGCTTTGCTGGCTGAGGAACTCTGGGAGTTGAAGTCCATAAACCTTAAAGTTAATAAGGTTGGAAACCCCTGATCTAAAAAAATAAAATAATAAAATAAAATATTTGTGCAGCTTTCTGAGATTTGGTGTGTTTCTGTAGTGTTTCACTCTAATTACACAAACACACAGAATCTCACAAAGCTGTATGTGGCATTTTGTGTGTGTGTGTGTGTTTGTGTGTGAGTTGTGTTGTATGTGTGTAAAGTGTGAAAGTGTGAGGTTCCTGCTTGTTGCAAGGGCCATTTTGGGTGAAGTGCAGCTGCTTTTACATTGTGTGTGAGTCAGTTGTGTTGTATTGTGTGTGTGTAAAGTGTGAAAGTTGGTACCTATTATTGTTTTGTATACTTTGTTTATTATTTTTATTATTTATTGTTATTGGCCACGGCCACCCAGTCATCTGCCCACCAAGTCACGCCCACCAATTAAGCCACACCCACAGAACCAGTAGGGAAAATTTTTAGATTTCACCCCTGGTGCATCACATACCATTTCCTTCTCAATATTTGGGTTTCCCAAAGCTTATAAGGTAGAAAAAGTTGAATGTCATGGTTTGCCTTAAAACATGTATTTCTTTCCTTTTCTGTATTGCTTTATACACAAGTCAGGAATCCCTACGTTCAAATTTCAATTATGTAGCTTACAAAAGCTAAGTTGATATAACTTGCCAACATATTGTTAATGGGTTTTTTTAAGTATACCACATTGATGCAGGGGTGAAATCTACTTACTTTCCTTACAGGTTCAGAAGTGCACACGCTGCACGTACATGTGCGCCACATGCGCGCGCAGACCTTCTTTGTAAAAAACACATTACTTCCTGGTTAAAATGTAATGTGTTTTTAAGAAGTAATGATACCCAAGCGGGTGGGTGAAGCTTCGCTCTGCTATCATTACTGGGGTTTGCCAAATCACCAGCCATGATCACTACCGGATCTCCAGATCTGGTCAGAACCTGGAGCATTTCACCCCTGCCTTGATGGATTAGTGGGCATGGATCTGAACAAACACTGAAATGGGCAGGAGCTTTGGGTGGGGGAGTGGAAGCAGTACTAATACCATCTTTAAACCTCCCAATTTGAGGTCCCTCAAAGGAAGCAACAGAGGAGGAGAAACAAAAGTGGTCCCAGCATAGTGGCAGTACAGAACTTAGATGTTCACCACCTCCTCTTGCAATTTCTCCTGTGGTCACCAGTTTCTTACAAGTTTACGTTCCCTTTTCAATATTTCTGCATAAATATGCCTAGAGCATGATCTGTTCTCCCCATAGAGTCCACTGGAGTTAGGCAGCCAATAAATGTAATCCCTAATAATAATAGGTAAAGTGAAACCCATTAAGCAAATGAATCAAAATACACGATTCTTGTTCATTTATTCATTGAGGGAAATGATCCCAAGCCACAGTACATTTTGTGTGGGGCAAAACCATAAGAAGCTTTGCTTTCAGTAAGTGCAGCAATAACTACAGCTTAGTGTGTCTAAGAACTGTTGATCAGTCCTGCAAATTGGCTCAGAGGGATTTTATCCCATTCTTCCCTAAAGAATAGCTTCAGCTAAGAGATGTTGGTTGGCTTCTTCACATGACCTGCCCACTTCAGGTTCTTCCATAATATGTCTGTAGGATAAAGTTCAGGCCTGACTTGGCTAAAACTTTAAATTTCTTCTGGTTTCAAATAAAGGCAAATATATGTGTCCCTGGATAATGTTGTAGGATCCAATCTGAGTCGGTCAACAGGACCAGAAAGTTTAGCCTTCTGAGTTTTCGGATGTATGCTGGAGCCCATCCGTCTTTGGTTTTAGCCATTCTGTGATTAAAATGCAACTGTTCACAAACTGTTAAGTGCCACCATAAGCTCTGAACAGCAGCTTTCCCAGAAGAAGAATGGTAGTGTGGCAGCTGGACCAAAAGAAACAGGGAGAAATGTCAGAGGTCAGAGACATACACACATTGCAATGGTGAAACACACAGGGAACAAAATAAACTCTGGGAGGAGAGTTGGGCTCAAGTTCAGCTGCCTTTTGAAGCAATTTTAATATCAATTCAGTTCATTGCACTCATAGATCAGTACAATCAGAGTGCTATGTGAATATATAACTGTTGTGGTCCGCCAGCAGCCTGTGGAGTGTTGTGTCTCGTCCGATCTCACCACCAGAGCCGGGGTCTGCTTATCTGCTTCCGAACGCTGAAGAATGTCCTAGCATGCCTCCCGACCCCAGCCCTGGCTCCATGCCCAGACAGGCTGAAGAAGAGCAAGTATCTCCAGCCCCCAGCTCTGGCTCCATGCCCAGGCAAACGGAGCAACTAGACCCCTCCCCCTCCTCCACAGCATGTGAGCCTGAGGAAGGTCAATTACCAACAGCTGCCGATTGGAGTGACCCTCGCGTCAGAAGACTTGATAGGCGGAGGCAACAGAAGGAAGGGAGGGGCAGGCCTGGATAAGTGCTGAGTCATGGAGCCACACCCCATGGCCTATATAAAGGATCTGCTTTCTGGCAGTCTCTGAGTCAGGCAAAGTCTAAACATATCTTGCTGAAGTCACTTTCTGGTCTCCTGCCTGCCCTGAGGACTTTGCTAGGACTTTGGCAGAGCTGCAGAGGCACACCTGATTTGGATTTCCCTGACCCGGCCGTCAGCGGAGGAGTGGCACACGACACGGAGCTGGCAACAGACTCGGACAGCAATGAGGCTGAGGAAGAGTGCAGGCAGTCCTGGAGGCTGGGGAAGGCCCAGATGAGGGCTCTATGTTGGAGACTGAGGTGGGGCAAGGGCCATCGGGGAGTGAGGTGTGGACTCCAGAGCCTCCAGAGACTGACAGAAGTGAGGCAGAGGAACAGAAGGAGCCTGGTCCTAATGCACGCATGAGAAGAGCTGCCAGAAGGCAAGAGCAGCTCAAGCAAAGAGGACAACTCGGGAGTAGGGCCAAGAGATGATTGGCCCCTCTCATAAGGCTTAAAAAGACCAGCAATGGCATTTGGGCTCTTTGCCAGAAAACAACGTTGATAGCTTTGTCTTGTTGCATTTATTTTGCATCTGTGTTTTCTGAACATTTGCCAATAAAGGCCTTTGGCAGTTTGCCTAATTGGACCAAGGTTGGTGATAGAACTAAGGAATTGTTTTGGGAGGAATTTGCTTTAATTTAGTCGAACTTATTTAGTTGAATTTAGTTGAATTTAGCTGAGAATGAAGTAATTCTCAGCTGTTCGAATAAAATTTGTTTGTTTTTACACTGACTGAGTTTCCTACTACCTACTTGGGCCTGGGTCACAACAATAACAACCTAACTAACATTTATCAGTGAAGTCCAGGATGCAGCCTGTTTTAAATTAGAATGTAAATACTAAAGTTGTATTAAATATGATAGTATCTAAAGTTACAACAAAGTGATAGTATCTAAAATCTAAATGTATTACAGTTCATTGCATACAATTAAATAGAAAGCATTGCAGAAAATTGGATCCATGAGGATCCAACAGGTTTTACATGTTTCTGTACAAAACTTATTTATTTGTTTATTAAATTTTTAAGCCGCCCATTTCTCCTCTAAGATGACTCTAGCTACAAAACCTAGCTACATGTGTTATAACAAAGGTAGGTCGTCTATGCACAGCATAGAGGCATGAGCTGAATCTGGGTGATTTGGAAATCTACTCATCAGAGGTAGTATGAATCTGATTCAGATGTCTACGTAAAAGGGAAAATGAAGAAATGCTTTTTAGTTTCCATCTTGCAGGAATCACAGGGACAAAGCCTTTCAGCTAATGGAACTGTTTTATATTTAACCATCCAATATTGCAGAGGGAAAGAGCACAGCATCATCCAAGAGAGAAAATTTTGTGATGGCAATTAGATTTTTTTTTTTGGTTTTTTTGTTTGTTTTTCCTTGAAGATGTTTCGCTTCTCATCCAAGAAGCTTCTGGATGAGAAATGAAACATCTTCAAGGAAAAACTAAGAAAGTCCAGTTGCCTTTTGAAAAAAACACCATTTTTTAAAATTTGAATTTATATCCCGCCTTCTCCGAAGACTCAGGGCGGCTTACACTGTGTTAAGCAATAGTCTTCATCCATGTTTATCATTGGGACAACCATGACCTGGATGACTGAGAATCTCCACAGACATTTCTGATGGCTGAGTGTCTCTAGCTGTGTACTGTAGCTAAGAGCACTGACAGTATATTTGTTGTGTATTGGTGACAGGAAGTCTAAGGCCTTCCCTAGATCTGCTTGCTGCTCTGTATCCTTTATCTTTTGCTCTCTTGTTGAAACAGCAATTTCAAAAGTAAGGAAGGCAGCCTAGAGATGGAGATGATGGTGGATAGTCAGGAGAAAATTCATCTCACCCTTTCCAGCTCCAACAACAACCACCACAAAACACCACTATTTGATCCAGTATGAGATGTCCTTTTTGCATTCTACTTCGCATGTCTGAGGAATCCAACTTTGCACCGAGAGCTTAAAGTTGATTCTTACATGGCTATCTTAACTATTGCCTATTTTTTCTAATTTCCTCAGACACCTAGTTAGGAATAATCAAATTTATGAAATTTACATAAATTTGATTAATGCGTTTTATTAAAAAAAAAAAAAAGATTGGTAGTAGAACTCCAAGAAAGCAATAAATATTTTGGCCAAATTTAAATGGATCTCAAGGGAGATGTTTGGAGATACCCTTGAAGACGATATAGGTCAATGTAAACTTAACCTTGAAAGACAGGAAGAGGTGAAGAAGGAACTCAAGAGTTCTCCTCTTGACTCTCTTTGGTTCAAGAGGGAGAATAGAGATACTTTGTCAGGTTCTCAAGATTCTGTTATTGTACCATATAACAATAGAATTTTAGTAGTTCATATAATGTCTGTTTCCTGACTAGCTTACTTTGAAGAACTGACAATCATCAACAACTTTGGGGTACATATGAAATAACCCATGGCACTATTTGAACATATCTCAGGATCTTAAGATATATATATATATATATATATATATATATATATATGTAGGTCTTTGGTTATTCGGGTTTTCTCCCACATAAAATTGGAAGTGTCCCACCCAAGCTCCCACCCAATCAGTTCAAACCCCCACTAGCAGTTAAAAAGGAAGAAACAGTTGCAATCACACATTGCTCCCAGAAGCACGAAGCTGAAGCCTGAAGATGACGAATGAGACTTCGTCGAAACGTCGCCAAGACACTTCCAATTTTACGCGGGAGAAAACCCGAATAACCAAAGACATACATATATATATACACACATATATATATATACATATATATATATATATATATATATATATATATATATATATATATATATATAATGTCAAGAACATATTTTGAAAAAGTGCTCGGGACTATTTTCCTATTTGATCTGAAATGGCATCTATTGTGCTGTCATAATGCATTTTCTAGTGTCAGATCTCTTGATGTATTCTTTTTCTTCCTGATGCACGCTTTTCACATCTCCTGAATTACTTTAAAAACATTCATTATTAAATTTCATTAAGAAAAAAAATCGAGCAATGCCAGGCAGGAAAATTACCATCAGCTCTGAACGTATTCCATTTGCCAGAAATTAATCCATACTAAATGCATCAGAAATGGTTTCAATTTCTAAGAAAGCACCCACTGATGTGTGTATTATATTCAGCACTTCCTACGTTTCTTACTAGCCTTGCATGGCCATCTAAGGCCGATCAATAAAGAAAGCATTGATCTAAGTGGTATCGTGACCTCTTATTGATGGAAAAGTGGATTTTATGAAACATACTTCAGTCCTGTGATCACACTTTGTACTACGGTATTGTGTGCAGAGCCAACGCTGACTGCTTTTCCCTCATTCAGACCAACTATATGGACATCAATGCGTTTAAAAAATAATCCAGAAAAATATGAAGAGAAGTCTAAAATAATGAGAAATTCAAAATTTTGTCCAGATCCTATACCTGTCCTATAATCCTATACCTGTCCTATAGTCCTATACCTGTCTATCACACACAAAAAAAGACCTACTTAATTCTGTTATAAATAAGTAGATAGTGACAGACATATTTATAACGTACACCTAATTTATCTACACATTGTAGTTCTATTTTTTTTTTTAACAGAACAGAAATTTGGGAAGAAAAAAGGCAGGCTCTTCATTCTTTTTCCCAGCTTCCTCTTTTTTAACCAATCTATTAATTTGTGGTTTGCTTTGTCTTTGGATGTCAGATATGATAGTGATTGGGTGATTGAGTGATTGAGTGATTGATTTCATACTTATATATTGAATACAATATTATCTGTGAACCAGTGGTGGGATTCAATTTTTTTTTACTACTGGTTATGTGGGCGTGGCTTGGTGGGTGTGACCTTGCTTGGTGGGAGTGGCTTGGCTTGGTGGGAGTGGCAGGGGAAGGATACCGTAAAATCTCCATTCCCACCCCACTCTGGGGCCAGCCATAGGTGGTATTGCCGGTTCTCTAAACTATTTAAAATTTCCACTACCGGTTCTCCAGAACTAGTCAGAACCTGCTGAATATCACCTCTGCTGTGAACCATATTTTGAGTCAGTCCAAACCCAGAGCTTGTTCCACACTAAACCCCTTTTTTGCTAGTTGTATAGAAGACACTCAATTGGTAAGAAATAATTCAAGACTTAAAACAGTGTAATTCAAATTCTTGCTTTCTATTGGATTGTAATTATATCCTTTTACACCTAAAGTCTGCTTCAAGACACATTAATAAAATCCTGCTGATTTTATGAACACACTTCCATGTTGTTTTCCTGGCAATATAAGAAAGGAATGAGAAACATAAGAAAGGAGATCCATTTTGGTCTAAAAAGCAAGAAACCACAAATTCAAGCTGGTTGACTTTGGGCCAGTTATTCTCTCTCAGTCCAATTCACCTCACAGGGTTGTTGTTCTGGGGAAAATAGGAGGAGGAAGGTGTGGTGCGTATGTCTGCCACCTTGAGTTACTTGTAAAAATGAATGAATGAATGAATGAATGAATGAATAAATAAATAAATAATAAGTTAACTTTGCTCTTAAAGCTTTTTTTTAAAAAAGTATAACTCTAAACTGAGCAAATGAATATAATTTTTTAGATGGAAAATCATATGGATGTAGAAATTCCCAATTCAGGTGTCCCATATTAGACAATTACATAGACTATATTGGAATATTACATGCCTGAGAAAGAATACACTTCCTGAAGTTCCTAACTAATTCCTAACTGAATTATGGATATTATCGACATAGTCTCAATGTACTGGAAAGATTTGGTTTTAAACTTTTATATCCTAACAGAGTTGTATATTAATGCTATTATGTATATGTGTAGCTTATAGGTTCTGTTTTCTGCTAAATTCCTAAACTGTTCATAAACTAACTAACTAACTAACTAACTAACTAACTAACTAACTAACTTTCTACTGCTACTTCAGGATGGAGTTGTTTCTGTGTGGGTTTTTTGTGTTTTTTGTGTTTTTTTTCTTTTCAATCTAGCCAATAATTTTAGACTTTTCCCATCTAAATATTAACTAAGACAATCCTGCTTCAATTTCCAGCTTAGCTAGTTTTAGCAAGGTACCTGAAAACCTAGCTGGGATTCTTTAAACATAGAAACCTATATACTGCATTCTTTATGCACCCCCATTAGGATAATTCCAATAATATTTGTGATGGGCAGAAGTACTGTAAATAAATAAGACATTTTAAAAAATTTAATATAATACTTAGAGCTCATATAAGAAAAATGGAAATGGGGAGAATAGCTTAACAGCTTAAGCTGCTGGGGTAAATAGCTTAATCAGCCCCCTTGCAAAATGTTAATTAAAGGACAGCCATAGCAGAAAGATGAGAATCATGAAACATCTTTTTTTTGGGGGGGGGGTGTTATTTTTTATGAAAAGGGAGACTGCTGGAAAAGATGTAAATGTGTCCAGGAGGGAATGAGATCATTCGTCTCTCAGTGGCTGCTGATCTTGATTTGGCATGCTGCACGGTGTAACGCCACAGCCACAGTGGAAGAAACAGGAGCGTTGGTGAAGGGGATAGTTTGAAGCGCATCTCCCTGCGAAATCCAACTTGCCAGTTTCTGTACTCATTCTGCGTACTGAATGTGGTGTGAATCCAATCCAGATCCAAGTTAGGGTGACAAAGGCATAATATGCAACGCAAGATAGGAATCTTATCTCCAGGTTGCCAAGGCAACCAGGCAATGCACCCTGTCCTCTCTCTCTCTCTGTGTGTGTCTTGCGATAGTGTGTTATGATAGGAGTGCAATGAAACCGTTTCATAATGCAAGTGTGGAATGACAAGGGAAGCCATCCTGTTTCTTGTGATGGGAGCTGCGTTCTTCCTTGTCTTGAAAGTAAGCAAACCGGATGGTCTGACAGGATGACAATATCCTCTCATCGACATTTTCCCTCTCTCTCTCTCTCTCTTATTTAGATTGTTGCCTGATGTAAAGGGAAGTAATACACAGAAATAGCACTCCGGGAAATAAAAAAAGAAAGATCACAGAGATCACACCCGCACACCTCTTCACAACATATTGCTATTATTATGGTTACCATTATTTTAAGATTTTTTCCAGGGGCCAAAAAAGTTTTCCTTTCGGTCTGACAATCTCAGTTCATTTATATTTGATGCAAGATGACTGTTGATGCGGATTGTGCAAGATCATTCATTCATTCATTCGTTCAGTTTGGACAGCTGCCCATTCAGATTCAACTCTGGGCAGGGAGCAACAAATCAGAACCACGACAGTGCTAAACGCATAAGTGGCGATGAAGAGGGTCTCCCAGTCCAGGAAATAAGCACAGTTGGCTCATATGATTTGTTTCTGCATAAGCACTCCTGGTGACAAACACAATCTGTTGGTTTTTTTTTAGCAAGAGCTGGAGCCTAACAGAAAACCCCAAATTGTACACCAGTTTCATCTGGAGGAGCACTTCTTCATTCAGATAAAATGATGTGAGGTTCCCAATTTTAAGCACCGTAAAAATCACAACCACTCAGTCTTCCCTTTTCTTTCCCATCCAGGCCCCAAAGCTTTCTTGACATCGAGAAAGAACTTTGACACTATTAGTATTAGTATTTAGTATTAGTATTAGTATTTATTAGATTTTTATACCGCCATTCTCCCGAAGGACTCAGGGCGGTTCACAGCCACAATAAAAAAAATGACAATTTACAGATAAAAACAAAAATTAAAAAACTTATTATATGTTTGGCAAAAAATTTAAAACATTTATACCGTTAAAAACCCCTTAAAATTGTATTGAATATAAATATTAAAATTCAAACCCTTTAAAATTTTAAAATTTAAAATTCCTAAGCCAGTCCCACACGAATAAACAAATACGTCTTCAGCTCGCAGCGAAAGGTCCGAAGGTCTGGCAGTTGACGCAAGCCAGGGGGAAGTTTGTTCCAGAGGGTGGGAGCCCCCACAGAGAAGGACCTTCCCCTGGGGGCTGCCAGCCGACATTGCTTGGCAGACGGCACCCTGAGAAGTCCCTCTCTATGTGAGCGTACGGGTCGGTGGGAGGCGTTTGGTAGCAGTAGGCGGTCCCATAAGTACCCTGGCCCTAAGCCATGGAGTGCTTTAAAGGTAGTAACCAGAACCTTAAAATGCACCCGAAAGACCACAGGCAGCCAGTGCAGTCTGCGCAGGAGTGGTGTTACATGGGAGCCGGGTGCGGCTCCCTCTATCACCCATGCAGCTGCATTCTGAACTAACTGGAGCCTCCGGGTGCACTTCAAGGGGAGCCCCATGTAGAGAGCATTGCAATAATCCAAGCGAGAGGTAACAAGAGTGTGAGTGACCGTGCATAGGGCATCCCAGTCAAGGAAGGGGCACAACTGGCGGACCAGATGGACCTGGTAAAAAGCTCTCCTGGAGACGGCCATCAAATGATCTTCAAACAACAGTGCCCATCCAGGAGAACACTCAAGTTGCGCACCTTTTCCATTGGGGCCATTGATTCGCCCCCAACAGTCAGCTGCGGCTGCAGCTGACTGTACCGGGGTGCCGGCATCCACAGCCACTCCATCTTGGAGGGATTGAGCTTGAGCCTGTTTCTCCCCATCCAGACCTGTACGGCTTCCAGGCACCGGGACAGTACTTTGATAGCTTCGTTGGGGTGGCCTGGGGTAGAAAAGTACAGCTGCGTATCGTCAGCGTACAGTTGGTACCTCACCCCAAAGCCACTGATGATCTCACCCAGCGGCTTCATATAGATGTTGAACAGGAGAGGCGAGAGAATCGACCCCTGCGGCACCCCACAAGTGAGGCGCCTTGCGGTCAATCTCTGCCCCCCTGACAACACCGTCTGCAACCGGTCAGAGAGATAGGAGGAGAACCACCGATAAACAGTGCCTCCCACTCCCAAACTCCCCAAGTGGTGCAGCAAGATACCATGGTCGATGGTATCAAAAGCCGCTGAGAGATCTAATAGGACCAGGGCAGAGGAACAACCCCTGTCCCTGGCCCTCCTGAGATCATCCACCAACGCGACCAAAGCCGTCTCCGTACTATATCCAGGCCGGAAGCCGGACTGGAACGGGTCTAGATAGACAGCTTCATCCAGGTATTGGGGTAGCTGACATGCCACCACACTCTCTACAACCTTCGCAACAAAGCAAAGGTTGGAGACCGGACGATAATTTCCCAAAACAGCTGGGTCTAGGGAAGGCTTCTTGAGGAGGGGTCTCACCACCACCTCTTTCAAGACCTGGCCAGAGTAGAGATATATCAGTAAGTATCATCAGCATACTCATGATAATTGTTTTTAAGCAGAGGTGGGCATCGCATACTATAACAACCAATTTGCCCAGAACCGAAAATGTGATCTTCGCTCTCTCGCGCACCTTCCACATATGTGTGCAGCATCAAAAAAATGGTGATTATATAGGATGTGATAGCGCAAGGGTGGGTGGGCAGGCCCAGCTGCTGGCTGGATCTATCGGTTCACTCAAACCGGTCCAAACCGGCAGTAGCCCACCTCTGTTCCTAAGTGAATAGATGACCTCACCCTAATGGCTTTATGAAGAAATTTAATAGAAGTAAAGAAAGAGTAGAGCCCTAAAGAAAGGGGCTTAGAACTAGACCTGTGCCCACCAATACCAACTAGAACCAATCTCAGAGGAAAGATGAGAGCTACCATGACATCATGATCCCTACTATTTACCTCATCATCTAGCCCAGAAGGATACCATGATCATTGGTACTGAAAGCGACTGAGAGATCAAGGAAAGATGGGATGGAGATACAACCACCATATTTTGCAGAGTGATATAAGATGAATGATTCCTGGTGGGTCCCCATCCTGACTAGACCTTTCTCAGAAATAGCTAAAACATGTGTTGTACCACCCACTGGAAACGAAGTATAATATATCTAATCTTTTAAAAGGCCAACCAGCAAGAACTTTCCAATTATGTCCCATAACTAGATATTTCTTCAAAATTCTATGCCACATATCACCTGAATAAATTAGAAGGTTGGGAGGAAGAAATAAAACACTTTCATCTAAAATGGAAAGAGTTTCAAAAAGGACATAGCACAGTAGATCACTGAGCTACTTTGAAGGCCCTTATTCAGAAATATACCAATGGTATTTTAACAATTACACATTGCTTTTAGGCACCTTGTTTCTCTCTTTGATTCTATTAACTGGTCTCGACTGTGGGAGGAATGATATAGCTAGGAAATATATTGATAAGCAACTTCTTAGAGCAGTGGTGGCACAGTGGTTAGAATGCAGTATTGCAGGGCTAACTCACTGCTCGCTCCAGGAGTTCAATTCTGAGCGGCTCAAGGTTGACTCAGCCTTCCATCCTTCTGAGGTCAGTAAAATGAGGACCCAGATTGTTGGGGGAAATAAGCTGACTCAGTATACTGCTTATAGAGGGCTGTAAACCACTTGTTCTGATCCGGCCTTCGCAGAAGCAAGAAACAGACTTCCCGCAAAAAACAAAACAAAAAAAACCCCCTCTTTATTTACACATTGGGAACTAACTGCATTCACCAACAGAAAGTCCAGGCAAGAGTCATGCAAGAAGTTAACCGAAACAATATCCCTTATCAGCTCATTATAATAAATGCAAGGTTGAGAGCTCCCAGCCAGGAGCTGCAAATTAAATCAGTTCAAACAGAGAAATAGACAAACCTTAGTTCTGGCAAGGCAGTCCTTGTCGCACAAAATACACAAGGAGCAAACTTTCCAGAAATGCGAACAGTTGCCTGCAACAACCAAACCACTCCCCTTTCCTCCTATTTATTCTCCAGCCAGGGAGGGGTTAATTAGTGTCCATGTTTGTTTTGCTTCCTGAGCTGGCTCATTGTTCTCCATTGTTCATCTCTCCCATTTGCTCTGCACATACACGCATCTGGAACAGGTCCCAGCTGTTTCTCCACCTCACTCATCTCTGACTCCAAAGGCAGCTGTCTTTCTGGCTCGGAAATGCTGGACAGCCCTGGCTCTATCTCTGTGTCTGACGCTGAGCATCCATCAGAGCCTTCCCCAGGCTCCAGAACTGGCCTAAGTTCTTCCTCAACCTCCTCATTGTCCAAGTCTGCCTCCAGCTCCTCTGGCAGCTGGCGGGCCACAACAGCATTGTGAAGTGGTATATAAGTCTAAGTGCTATTGCTATTGCATATTGAATTATTGAACTACATACTGACATTACAACAAGAATGAGTATGGGCCTCCAAGGTCTTTGTCAGACCATATCTTATTGAAGAGACGAGTTAAACAGACTGTTTACTTCTTCCTTTATATTCTATATTGATGATATTGCAATAGACATGAAGCCACCAAGTCGTCTCCCCCCATTCACTGGGCAAAAAAAATCATTTTTAAAGTATGAAGGTGACATAGCTCTTATTTCCTATACCAAGGTTGGCCTCAGAATATTACTGGCCAGAATAACCACCAACTAGCACCAATGGCCAAGAAATTGAGGATCATCCCTCTTTTAAATACCTGGGCATCACTTTTCATAAGTCCTTTTGAAAGCAAGTACACTGATCTACTGTCTTAGCAGATGTGCAGCATATATGGTAGTCCCTGATTTAGAACAGTTCATTTAGTGACAGTTCAAAGTTACAACAACACTGAAAAAGTGACTTATGACCATGTTTCACCCCTAGATCCATTGCAGCATCCCCATGGTCATGTGAACAAAATTCTTGACATCTGATTCATATTTATGACATTGCAGTGTCCTGGGGTGATGTGATCAACTTTTGCAACCTTCTGACAAGCAAAATCAATGAGGGCACCAGTTTCACTTAACAGCTATGATACTAATTTAACAGTTGCAGTGATTTACTTAACAACGGTGGCAAGAAAGGTCATGAAATGGGGCAAAATTCACTGAACAAATGTTTCGCTTAGCAGCAGAAATGGGCTCAATTGTGGTTATAAGTTGAGGACTACTGGTGCTATTCTGACATTTTTTAAAAAAATTGTAGACATGAGGAAGGCAATTGGTAGGGCTTGTTACCTAAAATATTACAAGGCATGTTGATATCCTCAGATGCTGTATGGGGCTGAGATTTGGGGTTGGAATGAGAGGTTCATTTGACTAATTGGAAGTAGTCCAAAACAACTGCAGAAGGAAGATCTTGGAGCTTTCCAAGGATAGTCCTCTGAAACAGAGTGGCACTATGGTTAGAATGCAGTATTGCAGTCTACTTCTGCTGACTGCTGGCTGCCAGCAGTTTGGCAGTTTGATTCTCACCAGCCCAAGGTTGACTCAGCCTTTCATCCTTCTGAGGTCGGCAAAACGAGGATCCAGATTGTTGGGGGCTGACTCTGTAAACAGCTTAAAGAGAGCTGTAAAGCACTAAAAAGAGGTATATAAGTCTGAGTGCTATTACTATTGCTATCAAACCTTTTGTCTTTCATCATCTACACACAGTTTTCAACATTCTTAACAACCCATTCTCCTATAGCCTGTCACCAATCCACATTCTGACCCAGTGCCTTTGCAATATAATGTTGCCACACAAAATAGAAACCACGCATATCATACTTAGCAATCTGCTATGGTTAAGATTCACAGTAAAATAACAATGAAACATACCATTGAATAAAAATTGTACAATATACGTACTGGATTGAGAAATTGCAGGGAGATTGATCTAGTTTATATTGCTTTTTCTAAATTTTTTTTTCTCTAGTCATGCAACAGATTTTCTGAATTAATGAAGCCATTATTAAATTCCCTGATGGATATGAAGCAAGTAGCTTCACTGAAAAACAAAATTAAACTTGACTACAGTGATTTATCTCTCATTGAATAAAACAGTTGTTTATTCATACCATAACGAAATAGTAGGTAAATATTTCATGAACAGTATTTGAAAGTATCTTTCAGTTAATTTTCCAAGCCTTCTAAATTGTTTAAAGTTTTGTGAAATATCTTCTAAGACCACTAATGGCAGCGATGATTCTTGAGTTTACCTCTATACAGATATCATGGCTTCCAACTTCATTAAAAAGAATGGTTAGATTTAATAGGTAAAACCCTATTTCTTTAATAAAACAATAGGTTTAGAAGTTGGGAACAAGAAAAAAATGAAATTAAATATGAAGACTTAGATGGAAGAAGGAAACGGAAGCACAGAGAAGATATACAGGTACACTGCTAGAAAATGGGAGATTTAAAAAAAATGTTAGTTTTTTCATATCCTACCAAGAACACAAAATATAGATTGTAAGTACACAAAGACATGAATAGAAGTTGAGTTTTTGGAGCATCCAATGATTCAGTCAGTTCTGGCTAGAGTGAGGCGCTAGAGGGCAGATTTATGGAAAGGGTTCTAGTGAGCTGAAAGATGGGATTCAAAATATATTATATAGGCCATGGAGGAATTATTTTCCTGCTGTTGGTCTGAAGTCTTCAGAATTAGCAGGGAAATTCTCATGCCACAATTTTTGTGAAAGATTGGATAGAAGTCTGGCCAAAGACAAGGCCATTGCTCTGACAGGAATTCTCCTCAAGATTGCCACAAGATCCATCAAGTACACTGGATCAAATATCAACTTTAGAAACACTTTTAACCATCTTTTTCCATATTGAAAAACAAAATGAGAGTACAGATGGTGTCAAGGCCATTAGTTACATTGCTAGAGTTATTAAGAAAAAGAATGAGGTGAAATTAGGGTGACAATAACATGATGGCAGCAGATAAGAGAGAAAGGAAAGAAGAGATGTGAATAAGTGGCCAGGCAGCTGAGGGAGAAAACAATAAAATAATTTATTAAGCTTGTATGACACCCAACTCCCAACCCCTCCATCGGGAGCGGACTAGCAACAAATAAGTTCAATGCTGCAGCTTGGTGTGACTCTGGGGAACTTATCCAAAACTTTAAGGAATGGTATACAACTTGCAGGGCATGAACTGTGCATTACTAATACAGCAAATAAGTATGATCTCTGTTATGCTATACTGATATAGTGTAAATTAGGTACACTGTGATATAATCGGAATGTACACAAATGAAGTCACTGACTAGTAATATATAATGAACCAGCTTCTACATTATGGATAAAATCAATGTCATACATATAATTCTTATCCAAAAGATTCCCTTTTTATTTTGGTAGGTTAACCTACATACTGGTGCAACTTCTTGAGCATTTGCTATAGACTAGCATTCTCATTATTTTCCAATGAGTCACCATAGAGCCGTGATGGCGAAACTATGGCATGCGTGCCACAGGTGGCACATGGAGCCATTTCTGCAGGCACATGAGCTGTCACCCTAGGTCAGCTCCACCACGCATGGGCACGCACCTCCTGCTGGCCAGCTGATTTTCAGGTCTCTGGCACACACGCGGGAGATGTGTGCGCATGCCCGTGCTGCCCCACCTGTCCCAGGAGTCTCCACATGGCTCGTTTTGAATGCCAGGTAAGTACATGGCTCGCATGGAGGCTCTGGAAGAGCAAAAAAGGGAGGAAGGCCCTACTGGAGATTTAAGAGAGGCCTGCTAGGCCCAAAATGGGGAGCGAGATGGGGTCATGTGCACCTGCACAGGGGGGCAGGCCAGTGCAAGGGGGTATTTCATGTGCATGCACAGGGTCGTGGGGTCTGCATGGGGTGCATTGCAATATGGGTATGGGCACGCATGTGCGCTTTCACACACATGCACACATTTTTGGCACTCGAGGGAAAAATGGTTAGCCATCACTGCAATAGAGGTTTCAGATGATCCACTGTTGAGAGAATAAAAGTGGAGTCTTCCACATATTTACCAAATGTTTTCATCTAGCTTGTTCTGTAATCTTCTCTTGTGTTTCCTTCTGGTTGGGAAAGGAGAATATTCAAAACATCACTGTGAAATTCAACAGAAAGATTAGAACCTATATATTAAAGGGGCTTAGAACCTATATATCTTCATTAACTTATTCATGCAATTGTTCATGCACCAATGATTGTGACCCAAGAACTTAAAGAGTTCCATGCAATTTGGAAGACTCCACAATCTAGCTAGTCACTATGTGACACAGAATGGTGGATCAACTCAATTTCATATTGGTCTTATTATTATTTTAAAAATAGATTTCCTAAAAATACCTTCCAGTTATTGAATTGTTAAAAAAATCCAATCCTACAATCTTTTGAAGCAGATCGCAGATGTAGGGTAAAGTCAAATATATTTGGACAAAATTGCTGTGCAATTTGATATTGGGGAAGGGGAGATTTAAATTTTAAAATCTTTGGAAGTTTCCTGCTGGGCTCTCAAAATAAAAACTCAGAGCTTTTTTACTGATACTTTGATCTGAGACTGATACCTCTCTATTTTAAACCTAATAACATTGTAATGGAATATCAGATATGAAGAAAAGTTATTATGTCTCCCATTTATTATAAGAAACTGAGACTTTATTTAATTATAACAGTGTATGAACAAATAGAGGCTTTTGGTCATTTTTGCTTGGCAAAAGAGGTTCTGCCTGCCAGTGAGTTTCACCTGCTTATTTTGACTGTCTTGTGACAGTTGACAGAAATTTTATTTTGGTCATTGACCACTAAAAGTACAATCAATAAAATGAACAACACAAAACTATCCCTTAACAACACGAACTATTAGCAACCATTTGTGGGCAACGCTTACACGGACTGTCTGGTGCGTTTTACCTGTCCATTTATTTTGGTAAAAATCACCACAAGGATATCTTTGAATTCCTTCTACATAGTCATCTTATGTAATTTTCATGCAACTGAATTGTTGATGAATAAATGTTGGCAGAATCTGCTTGTGTGGATTTATTTATTTTATTCTTATTTATTTATATCCCTACTTTTATTATTTTTACAAATAACTCAAGGCAGTGAAAATGTCCACTCACACATAACCTTCTACTTTCCCCCACAACAGCAACCCTACAAGGGGAGTTGGGCTGAGAGAAAGTGACTGATCCAAGGGTCAGCGTTCCAGGAAAAAAACCCAATGCCAAGTAAAAACTCTGAAGCAAGCATCTTTCAAAGTTCCATTTACTAGGATAGGTAAACTGGCACATCTGGGAAAACTCGAATATGAGAGATTCGGGTTTTCCCTCAGTAAATCAAAAACCCCAAGACCATCCCCTGACTCCGCAGTCGATCACATGCTCCAATCTCCAACCATCCCATCTTGAGACAGCACTCCGACCACTCCTTCTCCAGATGGAGGATCATCCTGACCTTGACAGACAGAAGAATGCTATTATATCTAAAGGCAACCCCTCTACTAAATCCCCCCTCCTACTTTCCCACACATGAGAAAGTGGCAGCATAGAAGCTTCCGGCCTAATATGGCTTCCAAACCTGACACCAAGATTACCCAGTTGGCATTCATGGTTAAGGAGGAATTTGAACTCATGGTCTCTAGTTTTCTAGTCTGGTGCCTCAATCACTAGACCAAACTGGCTGTATCTAGAATTTATCTGCTTTCAAGCAAAAACTTTTTGAACATGTAATTGTATCACTACAAAGGGCAACAAAGGAAGAAGAATCCAGATAGTATAGGTTATGTTAAGTTGTTTACATCCATGAAATTCCTCTTTAATTACTAAATGAGTATTTAATTTGTCACGAGTTGCCAAAATCCCTTTTTTTCCTTTTAAGACATGCTAGTAATATGTTTTCTTTTCCCATTTTTTTTTAAATTTTGCTTCTCCTCCTAACCCTTTTCTTGTTTCCTCTCCTTAGCATTCTGGCTCTCTTATAGGGAATTTGTTGGTTAACCCTTTCACATTCTTATAAAACAGCAAGATACCTCCTGAATGAATCTTAAATTGGTGATGAAATTGTATTAATTCAGCTCTCTGATGTATCAGTAGTGTTCCTTTGGTGCAATAACTTTACAACTAGTTAGTAGCTCAATATAATTCCGGGTGGTTAATTAGTGATTATGATAACAATGTATATTTTCTTTCTAAAATGAATATTATACAGTATTTTATATATTAGTGGAATTATATGAACTTCTAAAGTATATAACCAGGAACATTGTTGTTAGTTGCAAAGTTGTGTCCAACCTATTACAATTCCATGGACAACGTTCCTCCAGGCCTTCCTTCCTCTACCATCCTCTGGTAGGATTCATACCTACTGCTTCAGTGACTCCATCCAGCCACCTCGTTCTCTGCCGTCCCCTTCTTCTTTTGCCCTCAATCTTTCCAGGAACATTAGACTGTGAATAAATTGAAAAAAGGCGTATTATCTTATTAACATTCTTTTGATATTAGAGTTAAATTTTAAAATTTGATATTAGGTGAAATTTGCTAGCAATTGCATCTTAATCCTACAATGATAAATGAAGAAAATGAAACCCTGTATATCACTGATAATTTCTTATATATGTATTGATAATTTTGCTAGGAAAAGCCTAAAGATGGGCAGAGAAGAACTTTGTCTAAACATCTTATCTGATAATGCCTTGAGGCAACCAATATGTGATCTTCCATCTGCAAACATTTAGTAATTTTTTTCCTGTTTTCTCTACGTTGCATTGTTCAGTGAAATCTGGGTACAAATCAAAAATATTCAGCACAAGTTTTTGCCCTCATGATCTAGTGTCCCCAAACTTAAAATAGTTTGATTTGCATGAAAAAGACAAAGAGAAGAATGAAAACAGGTTTGAACAACTGGTGAAATCCCGAGAGAATTCATCTGGCCCTGTCAATCAAATTATCTGCAAATAGGAAAGGATGGACCCATGGGATTATAGTTTAGCCATGGAAATTGCTTTTGAAGTCAGTAGGATGAATATGGTTGCAAATAAAAGAACAGGTCCCGGTGGAACTAGCGAGTTGAATAGAGACGAATGAAACGTCTCTGGCCTACGATTCACTCCTAATTTAGGATCCACCAGAGATAATTGTTATAATTCTCATCACTCATATGGATTAATTAAATGGCGAAGCTTTAGAAAACATTAATGAAGAAGACTTATTGTGGGGGGCCGGTGAAATCATTATTTCGTTTTAAAGAGATCTAGAAATTAAAAACAGTAAAATGCTTTTATGTAGCATTGCTGGTATATTAGGCAGCTTATGATCCTTAATTGACAGTTTTAAGAAAGAAATGGATTCTGCTTAACACATTGCAAGGAAATTTGAAAAAGAAACTCTAGCTTTAGAGAATTACATTCAAATCGCACGCAAACCTCAAATTTTATACAGAAAGAAACATGTAGTCCTTCCTCCTTATTGAATATATACTGATTTGTAAGTTCTCAAGAAATCATATTGGCTCCTTTGGATGATCTGCATCCTGCCAAAGACATGATGCTGATAAATGGTCCTACCTTATTTCCCTAGCATTTAGGACATGTTCAGGATACGAATTGCTGGATTCCCTTGGCTTTGTTTCCTGGCCTCCAATTAAACAGTTCTGGACAATTGTAAAATATTATATTTAACATGGAGTGAAATTGTGAAACATGGTGAATAGTATACAGGTGGCTCGACAGGTGTGTTTATGTCCTGTACTGTCAGGTGCAAGGAACCCAAATAACTCTGTTAATGGGGCAGGGCAGTTTTTTTAATTGTTGATTTTACAAGATCCTCACCCGACTGACTGCATTTCCTTGGAAGCTGACAGATAAAGGCTTCAAAGGTTTGGCCTCTTGACATTTCCTCCCTTTGAACTCTTTTTTTATTCCTCACTCTCCTTTAGCTGGTGATTCCGCAAAAGCTGGTTTTTTTGTGGGGTAGGTGGATGGGAGCAAGCATTTCATATAGATGAAGTCATAAAGCCCAGCTATAAGCTGATAGAGCTTATAGCTGATAGATAAAATTAAGATCCTTTTGGACACAGCTCTAACACTTTCCCAGAAAAGTACTAAAAGAGTGCTCAAAAACAGCTGGAACAACAACAACAACAACTGACAGACATGAGAAAGCATCCTCTCTCATTACTACTGTAGGTCAACTGTTTTGAGGCTGATCCAGGTGATTGGGCTTCGGTTCAAGTGAATGGGTAAAAGGGAGGAGTTCCAATTTGAAGGTCATGTGTTCTCATACTGTCCCAAACAAAATAGCTTTGGTGCCAGGAAGGAAGATAGAAGGAATACCTATATGTACACTTAAAGGTAAAGGTAAAGGTTCTCCTTGCACATACGTGTTAGAAGTTGCCGACTCTAGGGGGCGGTGCTATCTCCATTTCAAAGCCGAAGAGCCAGCACTGTCCAAAGACGTCTTCTTGGTCATGTGGCCGGCATGACTCAATGCCAAAGGCGTATGAAACGGAGCCTTCCCACCAAAGGTGGTCCCTATTTTTTCTACTTGCATTTTTACGTGCTTTTGAAACTGCTAGGTTGGCAGAAGCTGGGACAAGTAACGGGAGCTCACCCCGTTACACGGCAGCACTAGGGATTCGAACCACCAAGCTGCTGATCTTTCGATCGACAAGCTCAACGTCCTAGCCCCTGAGCCACCGCGTCCCTTATATATTATATATATAATTTATTATATATATATATATATATATATATATAATAGGTATACAAATGGGACACAGTGGCTCAGTGGCTAAGATGCTGAGTTTGTCGATTGAAAGGTCAGCACTTTAGTGGTTCGAATCCTTAGTGCTGCATAAAGGGGTGAGTTCCCATTACTTGTTCCAGCTTCTGCCAACCTAGCAGTTTGAAAGCACGTAAAAAATGCAAGTAAAAAAATAGAGACCACCTTTGGTGGGAAGATAACAGTGTTCCTTGTGCCTTTGGTGTTTAGTCATGCTGGCCACATGACCATGGAGACATCTTCGGACAGTGCTGGCTCTTCGGCTTTGAAACGGAGATGAGCACTGCCCCCTAGAGTTGAGAATGACTAGCACATATGTGCGAGGGGAACCTTTACCTTTTTATAGGTACAAGTTTATACACCTTCTGCTCCCATGGACAATGAGTGGGTTGCAGAAGAAGAACCTTTTCTCCAAGTCTTCTAGTTCCACCCACTCATGACCCGTGAGGTTAGTTCCTTGCCCACCTTTTTGCCCTTCTAAAAGGACTTGAAGACATGGTTGTGCCTATTAGTCTGGGGCCCCAGTGGAGGCGTGGCATTCTGGTGGTGGCTAATGGAGTAGATAACATCCCACACCCTCCCAGTGTGCACTTTGTTCCCGCTCTCTCCATCCAGGTCAGTTTTATTTTGATTGAATTTTTATTTTAAGAGCCCTACTTATTGTTTTACTATTTTACAGTGCATGTTAATTGTATGTCTGTAAGCTGCCTAGAGTAGCTTCCAGCCAGATGGGCGGCATACAAGTTTAATAAATACTTGCACCATCAAACAAATGGGATACATTAGATTACGCCCATGGCAAATGTGTCATAGTTCATCATGTTTTAAAAGGGGAAAGTCAATCAAAACATAGCTATGGAGCAGGGGTCTCCAACCTTGGCAACTTTAAGACTTGTGGACTTCAACTCCCAGAATTCCTCAGCCAGCAAAGCTGGCTGAGGAATTCTGGGAGTTGAAATCCACAAGTCTTAAAGTTGCCAAGGCTGGAGACTCCTGCTATGGAGAACCTTAAACTGCTTTCGGTATGGTTTGGAGATGAAATGAGGGCTATGTAATGAGGAGGTGACAGGGGGGTGGGAGTGGATTAGGTCCATGCTTTGGTTAAGTGCAAGCATGGTAACACTCTTAGACATCCATTTTGAGATTAAAGAATCAAGATCAAATAATGAAATAATCCAGTGTTAGAAATTCTGTATAACTAGTCATCCACCAAAGTTGAAGTTCTACCATGACAATTAATAGGCAATACAACAATACTTAAAACCTTAGATTATTTTTAGTCTAGAAAGGTTGAAGTATGAAGCAAGTCAAGAAAAAAAATTATCCTCCATACTTTTTAAGAAGAGGAAGATGATATCTGGATGAAATGAAAACATAATCACTGTTCACACACACAAAAGCATTTAAATCCTGAAACAAATTAAATGAAATTTATGAAATGAAAATATAAGACAATTCTACTAACTTTTCCTCAGCGGGAAAAAAATTACACTGGGTGAAACTTAGTCTCAAGTCAGTCTGCATAGAATTACATAACTAGAACATAAATAAAAATAAAAATAGCACAAAAAAAGGCACAGTTTTATTTCAGAAACAAAATGTAGGTCATACTTACCATGAGAAAAGCTTTTTAACAGAAAGTACCAGCATGTCATTAAGTGCTTGTAATAAATCTGCTTAGTAAACATATTAAACTTTATAATTACATTGAAATTTTCAACAGTGTTTCACAATCATACACCTACAGTTGCCTACAAAACTAACTAGTCTAAATGTATTCATTTCTCAGTACTCCGTTGTTCTAAGAACATCCATTTGAAATGTATTTAATTATTTGATATATCTAATTTTTTGACCCTCAAGAGATTGAAAGTAAAGTATTAGTCAGAAGCAACCTCTGTTAAGAGGCTTCATACAATTGGGTGCCAAGCATGTACATCGTTTCCGAGAAAACATTTATTACCTCTCTTAGTTGGCAGTGTGTCATTTCAATCTTCACTGCAGAAATGCACAATCAAGGTTTTCCAATTTGTGGAATGAAGCCCATCTTCACATATGGATCACCTTTCTGTTTGTCACTCATTCGTTGCTTAGAGCATGTGGCTATTATTTACACTGACATCTTAAGAGAAACAGCTAGTTGGATGCATTTTCTGTGTATTTTCCCCACCATCTCCTTGTGAGTGTTCAATAACTTTGGATTCTAGGCCTTCATTTAGAATAGCCAAAACTGAGGGAATCGCAACTTCCAGAATTCCTAGCCGAGAAGGCCTTAATCTGTACTCCACCAATTTCTGGAAGACAATTGGTTGAAAAATATTAAAAATATGGCAGGTTAAAACCCAGGAAGATTTAGATCAGGGGTATCAAACTTGCATCATCACGGCATCGTCATGTGATGTATTGTGACTTTTCCCGCCTTTGTAAACCAGGTGTGGGCGTGGCCAGCACATGACGCATCCAGCCTGCGAGCCGTGAGTTTAACACCTCTGGTCTGTCTGATTTTAGAGAATTGGTGAAGAGAAGGAGGAAAATCTCTTTACGTTTCTGGCTGGCTGCGTCCTTTCCATTTCCTCATTTCTCCATTTCTTCTGGGACCCCTTTTTGCTTGTCTTCTCGTGACATGCAGAAAGCTTTTTTCTGTCACCTCCCAAATGTTGTGGGTGCTCTGTTTTGCAACAATTGACATTCCTTTTCGGCATCAAATCCTGAGGGCTGGTTATTTATAGACCAGTCAAATATAGGATTGTTATCATTACTAACATTACTGTTTTTCATTTAGGCAATTTACAGAAAACAAATTGGCAGTGATTAAAAATGATGTTTTTTAAAACCATTTTATTCATTTTTTGGGGGGAAAAGACTTTATAAAAGCATTTCTCCAGTTTCTATTTGAATGCCAATGTCCCTCATTTTAATTTTTTTGTAAAACAATCTTCCTCCTTTCAGCTTTTGTATCACTGAAACTCACAGAGATGGATCTCAGGTTTATTATTCTTTCTGGCTATACTATCATTGTGTTTATTAAGATGGATGGTCAAACATCTACATTTATTTTTTTTATCTTATTTTTATTTAAAGTTGACTTGGTTTTGATTTACTACTTACTATAAGGATCGACATTTTCATGGTTAATTTCCTATCTATGGGTCTGGTAGCGATGGCAGCGAGTGGTTCAGAGAACCAGTATCAAAAATCCCTGTCCCCCACCCCACTCATGCCCAGCTGAGCCACACGATCATCAGAGGTTTTTTCTTCGGCTAAAGAGGTTGTAGAAAAAATGCTTTTAAAAGTACAAAAAAAAAAAAAAAGTTGGCCACGCCCACCCAGTCACATTATCCCCCCACCAAGCCACAGAACCAGTAGTAACAAATTTTACATTTCACCACTGGTCTTATTCCATATACAGTAATATGAATGTTTCAAAAATTGGTGTACACATGTATCTTCTCTCCTGCAGGAACTGCCTTGGTTGTCAATGTGCCTCCAGGTACAATTCAAGGTGCTGGTTGTTACCTTTCACACCATCTGCTTAAGAACAAGGTAAGGAATATTGTGGGTTCCGTCCCCTAAGAAGATACATCTGGCAGGACCCTGAAGAAGGGTCTTCTCTGCGGTGGCTCCCACTCTCTGGAACATCATCCCACCAGACAATAGACTGGACCCCATGCTAACTCTCTATCAGAAGGCTCTAAAGATGTGGTTCTGCCAGCGGGCCTGGGGAATGCAGAGCGGGATGTAGCTCATTAAGTGGCTAGTATGAATGTGTGCTATCACCGGAGTGGGGGTAAAAGGTTTATTATTATTATTATTATTATTATTATTATTATTATTATTATTATTATTATTATTATTATTATTATTATTTTATTTATTTTATATGGTCTTTTTATGTCCTTGTAAGCTGCCTTGAGTTGCCATGTATGAGCAGGCAGCAATATAAATTTTCTAAGTAAATAAATAAAAAGAGTTTTGCAATACCCAGCAGTATAAAATACTATCACTTTAGCATATCAGGAATCTAAATTAGATGTTATAGTGGCACTAGTGATGTCATTTGAGGAAGGGCACAGAAATTATATGGCCATGGTCATACAGATGCCAGCAAACACAAAGAAATTGTGACTGTAAATAACTGGAAGAGATTCAGAATAGCTTAACAGAATTAAAGGCAAAAGTGGACAGTAGCATTAGTAATAATCTTGTTCCAGTAAAATCAGAGACAGCTATTTCCACCTCTCAGAGAGACTGGTTGAATGTCAAACACCTACAAATACATACTGGGTACACACCCACTCAGTCTATTAGTTTGTCCTACTGGTACAGAAAGCAAACCACCTGCTTCTGATCTGTTTCAATTTAGGCAAATCATTTGAATGTAGAAGAAAAGTATTTCTGGCCAGAACTCTGCAGAGAACATAGTCTTAAAACAAACTGTAATTGGATTCTTCGGTTAACTCCTGTGTCCTACGAGCAGTCATTCATACACTGGCAATTTGGGAAGTGCTTGCAAGTATTCATCTACGAAATGGACATCTATCTATCTATGACATTGCTACAAAGCCTTATTTCCATTTTATTTTTTTGGCAGTGGAAGGGTATGCAGTCAAACTTAGGTATTGATTGGTACTTCAGTTATTCCAGCAAGGATTTAGCATGCTGACTGATGTAAAATAAGGTGCAATTGCTTGATATTGATTGGGAACTACATCAATTGGTAATGCCAGATCCTTGACACTCTCCCAAGTTATAGCCATCCTTAATCATTCTGTGAAATATTTCTTTCTCTCTACAATTACAGCAGTTTTAAAGTTTTAAAGTTTGAGGATTGCATCCTGTGCCAATTTGCTTATTTTTCCTCATTTAGTCTCTTCATCCCTGTGCGATCATTACGTTTCTCTAAATGTAACAGTAATAAACGTAGTCCTTGACTTATAACCACTTCTTTTGACCATTGAGCAAAGTGGTCATTAAATGAGATGTCATATGGCTTCTTTGTTCAAGGACCACAATCTCAGCACTTCCGGTTACAGATATTAAGTGATCTCTTGGGTTCTTAAGCAGATGGAGTGGAAGGGCTGTCTGCGGAAGGATTTCAGCTCCACCAGTTGCTGAATCCCTCTGGCAGGCAATCCCTTTTGCTCTCAAATAACTGCTGCTAGAGGAATTCAGCCCTGTGTAACTCTTTCATTCAGCTCCCAGAAATGAAAGGAAGTCCTCTTAGCAGCCGGCCACCTTTCCTGCTAGCTTCCTCAGAAAATTGCAAATGGCGATCACATAATCGTGGGTGCCTGACAACCGGTCATAAGAGCAGATTGCAAAGCACCCAAATCATGATTACAGAAATTCTTTATAAGTAAATACTTTATAAGTAAAGGTTGTACGCTTTCTGCGGTCATTATAAGAACTGCAGAAAAAATAATTGCTACCAACCTGCCTTCCATTGAGGACCTGTATATTGCACGAATTAAGAAGAGGGCCGTGAAAATATTTACAGACCCTTCGCATCCTGAACATAAACTGTTTCAACTCCTACCCTCAAAACGACGCTATAGAGCACTGCACACCAGAACAACTAGACACAAGAACAGTTTTTTCCTGAAGGCCATCACTCTGCTAAACAAATAATTCCCTCAAACTATTTCTAAATCTGCACTACTATTAATCTATTAATCTTCTCATCGTTCCCATCACCCATCTCTTTCCATTTATGACTGTATGACTGTAACTTTGTTGCTGGTAATCCTTATGATTTATATTGATATTGATCGTTCCTGATTGCTTATTTGTACCCTATGCTTATCATTAAGTGTTGTATCATTAAGTGTTAAATTGTACCCTATGACCATCATTTGAGTTGTAAATGTTGTACCTTGATGAAGGTATCTTTTCTTTTATGTACAGTGAGAGCATATGCATCAAGACAAATTCCTTTTGTGTCCAATCACACTTGGCCAATAAAAATTCTATTCTATTCTATTATGAAATGAACAGTCATCTGTTGAAGACTACCTATATTGTGAAATAGTGAGCTATAATATAAACATTCAAAACTCTCCTTACAATGAAATATATTATAATTGTTAATGCTACCATTAATTACCACTGCTGATTTATATCGTAGTCTTTGTTCAAGCAACTCAAGCAGGGTAAATGAGGGTGAGAGACAGTGTTTACTCTAATGTCTTCCAGTCTGTTTCTGAGTAAAGATTTGAGCTTTAAGTCTTATACATCAATTTTGAAATAAATATCAATCCTGAATTTACTTTGAAATAGTAAAATTGCTTTGAAATCCCCTTTTAACTAATAAACATCAGTTATTATAATCTTATATTATATTGTATATTATTATATATTATTTAAAAGTACAGAATCCGTGAATTAGGGATCGAGTTTTCATTCCCCCACCCCCATTTTCTATTCCATTCAGTCAGACATTTATTTCTTACCATTAAAGAGCTTCGCCTTATTTCATCAAGTTCTTGCTTATCTTATTGGCATCAAGCCTATCGCTTAGCTTGATTTCCCTTGTAGGAGCTAGTTTTCAATTTATAATTCAGCCAAATACAAAGGGGGGAACACCTATATTTGCAAAAGAAATACAACATGAGGACATATTGAGGAAAATATATTGGAAAGTCATCATTTGCCATAGGTCAATAATCTACAATTAAACTTTGAATATATGTTTCTCTTTGAAATTCACTATGGAAGACATAATGAAATTGTGTACAAAGAACCATTTCTACCCTCTTGTGATGTCCACAATAGCACAGCATACAAAAGACAACTACTATTAGTGTTCCATTCTGAAGAAGGAAGCAAAAATGTGCAGTCAAAGTCAAAATCCAATCTCTGAGTCTGATTTTAGAGCATGAATGAAACAAGTCTATCATTATTGCATTACCACTTTACAAGCAGTCACTGACAATAATACAATATTAATTTTTCTGTAGATTAGAGGGGTTTTTTTTACACTGCTCTGATTCTGTGTCACTGTTTCAGAACAAAGAATTTGATTGCAAAAGAAAACCATTAGATGATTTTAACAATGCTTCTTAATAGGCTTTGGGGTCCAAAGGAGACTGAAAACTGGGGAACCAAATTGATCGAAATGCCAAACTATAAAGGTTTGATCCTTCTCAAAGATATACATTTCCAGTTCTTGTGACGTAAGTTATTTTGTTGTTTTGTTTATACATTTTTCATGAAGAATGTTTAAATATTCTTAATGCCAGAAAAATTATTTTACTTCCCTCCCTCCTCCCTCAATGGCCTTAAGGATCACTTAGAATTCATACTATTTTCAAACAATTTGGCCAGGAGAAAGAGAATGTGAATAAACTTTCAGCACCATGGACAGATCACTAATTATAAACTAAATTGGTGGCTCTCAACTTATGGTACGCTCACCCCTGGCCAGGGTGGGGGGGGACTGAGATGTCATCCTAGGAGATCCTGCAGAGGCATGAAGAAATGTTATGATTTAAATCTTGAGTTACGTATGTCTTGGGGGTCCATGCCTACAAAAGTTATTTAAAGGGGGTCCATGGTGAAGAAAAGACTGAGTACCACTTAACTAAATTCCAATAGAATCTCCTTGCAGTTGGGCCCTTACAGTATTTAATTCTCGACATTGAAGATTTCTCTAAGGTTACTCTTAGGTTTTATATGGTATATGTCATATAAAATGGAAAACCTCACAATAAAAACTTTTGGAACTGAAGTTAAGCATGCTGTCTCCCTCCCTTATTTTTTTTTTTTTTCATTTGGGGTTTGCTCAGTTGAAGTTGGTAAATAAAAGTGAAGTGGTCAAGTTTCAGGACAAGTAGGCATGCAGAATCCAAGATCTTTTAGAGGTTTACTTTTGTGCATTCTCATCTGGGGCCCTTGGTATCAAAGGATTTTGGTTTTCTACCTCAGCTTCATTCCAATGTGTCCTTATGGCATATAAGCTTGGGCTGACTCCTCTTCATCATATCTGAATCTTTACTACTGTATTTCTCAGTGCTAGCTGGCAATATAATCTTAAAGGAAGATCAAAAATCTAGTCTGATTAGAACAGCGGTCAACAACTGGTGGTCTGTGGACCTCAGGTGGTCTGTGAGAAAGTGTTGTGTGGTCCACAGAAAAATTATTTGCATTTTTTATGTTGTACTAAATCAGGGTCCTCAAACTACGCCCCCTGGGACAGATACATGCAATGAACATTTGTGTTGCTGCAGAGTCTCCCCCTTTGGTGTGGGTCGGAGGGGGGAAGAAATTTTGACTTGGGGTCTGCTTCAGCCTCCTGGTGCAGAGCTTTGGGCAAAGGCTGGAGGGAAGTGCTGCTGGTGGTGAAGAGCCGGAGGGCCTTGTTCCAGTAGGACTGCATCATGGCCTGGAACTGGCTGACCATCTCAGCCCTCTAAGCCTCCGTGTGCTGGTCAGATCCAATTTGAACTGAGCTAGCTATTTTGCCAACTCTTTCTTGTGGTGGCTGCTTAGCTCAAACAACTGCTTCCTTTTGAGGCCCTAAGGATCCCAGGTGGGAAGGCGAGGAGTGGCTGGCAGAGGAGAGGTGAATAGAAGCTGGCGAGGCACCCCTCAACATGAGTGACATCGAGTTGGCCATGCCCACCCAGTCACATGCCCACCTAGCCACAGCCACCCAGATCTTATTAGTGGTCCACATGATTTAAAATTATGAATTTAGTGATCCCTGAGGTCCGAAAGGTTGGTGACCCTTGGATTAGATTGTTTCTTACTACATTTACACTACTTAATACATTATGGAACCCGGGCTGGATAAGTAAAGCCATGATTTTTCAAGCTATTTTATTTACTTATTTTATTTTATTACATGCAATTTCCCTTCCCGGTGGATTGATATTTCTCCTTTATTTGTTTTTGATTTAATAGGCTTTGCTTCTTCATCAGTCTGAAGTCTCATGGAAGATATTGAAAGGATTAACATTTGCTGATCTCTTGTTTCAGTGGTATTATTGAGGATCACATTAGATAAGATCTGGAAGAGGTTGCCATAAATTTTCTCTAATGGTACAAGCAGAAGCTTCAGGAGACAGTTTTACAGAGAACTATGGTCTTTTTCCAGATGGAGGTGCTATGAATGCTATTTACAATTTAAATTTTTTTTTTTAAAAAAAGCTTGAATCAGAACTCATAGTCTTTGTATATTTAGAAATATTTAATTGTTTCTGGTTGGTATTATAAAAGTAATTTGAATAGATGCAGCTACTGGGCAGCATAAAAGTTAAATAAAAATATTAAGATAATAATAATATTTTTAGATATTTGGCTATCCTAAATATGAAATTCATAAATATAAGACAGTGGATAAGGCTATTTGATAGACAACCAGCATCTATTGCCATAGACAAGACTTTACTATCATCCCACATGAACTCAGGCAATACTTGTTCAAAGGAATTAATTCATACTGTAACTTGAAAGTGAGATGAGTCATATTAAGGTATCTTATATTGATTAATTAATTCACATAGACAAACATTTATGTTTCCTATTTCAACTCCTGATCTTCACACGTGCATTTCAATATCTGAAAGAAGTCTATAGAATCATGTATATTCTTGCTAATATATCCAGAAATATCCAAAAGTCACGGGAACACAAAGTGGAAAAAGTTGTCGAAAATGAGAAAGTGAAGATCTTGTGGGACTTTCGAATACAGACAGATCATCATTTAGAACACAACATGCCAGATATCATATTCATCAAAAACCAAAGCATACAATTTATTGATGTTGGTGAGCCAGGAGATGTCAGAGCCGAAGAAAAAGAACTAGAAAAAAATCACGAAATATCACGACCTGGCCATTGAAACTATGCGATTATAAATGAAACAAGTAACAGGTATACCCATTATCATTGGGGCACCTGCCACCATGTCCAAGAATTTTACAAAATAGATCAAGAAATTACAGCATGCTTCCAGCACGCCTGCCATAGGTTCACCCTATAGCATCATCTTGAGGGAAGAAATTGAAACAGTTTGTGTCCAGGATGTGAGGGGTCTGTAGATCTTTTCATAGCCCACTTCCTGGTTCGTGTATTATACAGATCCTCAATCGAGGCAGGCTGGTTGCAATTATTTTTCCTGCAGTCCTAACTGTCCGTTGAAGTCTGTGTCTGTCTTGTTTGGTTGCTGTGCCAAACCAGATAGTTATAGATGTGCAAATGAATAATTCCTTTGTAGAATTGAATCAGCAGCTCCTTGGGCAGGTCTGAGCTTTCTGAGTTGGTACAGGAAGAACATGCTTTGCTGTGTTTTTTAATGATGTTTTTGATATTAGGTGTCCATTTTAAGTCCTGAGATATTATAGAAACTTGAAGGTCTTTATTGTCAATACTGCATTGTGTAGTATTGTAAGAGATGGTAGAGTAGGGTTTCTCCTAAAATGTATTATCATCTCTACAGTTTTGAGTGTGTTCAGTTCAAGATTGTTCTGACTACACCACAGGTCCAGTTGTTCGACTTCCCGTCTGCATACAGATTTGTTTTCATCTTGAATGAAACCAATCACTGTTGTATCATCTGCAAACTTCAGTACTTTAACAGAGGGATCCTTTGAGATGCAGTCACTGGTACCCAGAGAAAAGAGAACAGGAGAGAGCACACAGCCCTGGGGGGGACATCTGTGCTAATTGAGCAGGTATCTGGTGTGATTTTGCCTAGCTTCACCTCTGCTTTCTATCTGTGAGAAAGCTTACGATCCACTTACAAATGTGGTCAGGCACAACCAGCTGAGTCAGTTTACTGAGAAGAATATCTGGAATGATGGTACTGAATGCTGAGCTGAAGTCTATAAAAAGGACCCTTACATAAGTCCTTGGAGATTCAAGATGTTTGTAAGATGTAATGCAGTGCCATATTAACAGTATCATCTGCCAATCTATTTGCACGGTAGGTAAATTGTAATGGATCTGTGATGGTTTTCAGGTGGGGCAGCGCTAGCCTTTCAAAGGTTTTCATAACTATGGATGTCAAAACGATCTGTCTTTAGTCATCCAGCTACTAGATGGATGGTTTCTTAGGCACTGGGATTATAGTAGTGTTTGAAGCAAGAAGGAACATAACACATCTCTAGAGATTTAGAATAGAATAGAATAGAATAGAATAGAATAGAATAGAATAGAATAGAATAGAATAGAAACAGAGTTGGAAGGGACCTTGGAGGTCTTCTAGTCCAACCCCCTGCCCAGGCAAGAAACTCTACACCGCTTCAGACAAATGGTTATCCAACATCTTCTTAAAAATTTCCAGTGTTGGAGCATTCACAACTTCTGGAGGCAAGTTGTTCCACTAATTAATTGTTCTAACTGTCAGGAAATTTCTCCTTAGTTCTAAGTTATTTATTAAAGATGCGGGTGAAGATGGGGGCCAATTGGTCAGCACGAACTAATTTAATTTATTATTGGAATTATACTCTGCCTTTCTATTCATTTCTCCATAAGGCAATTCACAATAGTAAATAAAATGCAGAATGAACGCTAAAGTATTTTTTAATACAATAAGAATGCCAATGAAATCAAACAGTTAAAATCTTCACGGTTCCAAGAGAGTTTATATGATTTTCTGGGTCTCATCCTTAGCGGGATCTTATAAAGAGACAACCGGATCTTGAAAGGCTATTTTCATATGGAGGGGGGTGGAGGATTTTACATGCTTTGCTGATTTGCTTGATCGCAAACGAAACCATGGCCAGCATGCCCCTTGGTGACCTATGCTCATTCAAATGGTGGAGACATTTCAGGTAGTGATCTCCAAAGCAGACCACGAAGAGAGTCTTGAAAGAGGGCATTGAAATGATAAATCTTCACATATTTCCACTGCATTGTTCAAGCCCTCAGGGGCACTGTAGGGCGTTCCATTTTTAATCAAAGGACAGATAAAGCTAAAGCTCCATCTTTGCACCAAGCATCCCCCTCCCATAAATTATTTCTTAAATGAGTCATGACAAACATAGAAGAATGGGACTGTTTAGAGTAAAATCGTCAAGGGTTTCTCTTTGCAGGGATAAGGCTGAAAGTATTGTCCTATTATTTCTGCTAATTAACCTTACTTAGAGAAAATTCTCAGATGATCAAGGGCTAGATAATTGCCTTTTCTTTCCTGTCACACCAGCTGTTCATGTCAAAGAAACTTCCAAGACTCCTGCAGTATTTGAATTGGTTGTAAAGGCAGCCCGACGGAGATAATAAGGATGATGGAAGCTTATCACACCCAGCAATTTCTTAAAGGAGCTTTCATATGTCTTATGGTATATATGATATGTATACATGGATATGGGTGTGTACATGTAGGTCTGGACTTACAACAGTTCATTTAGTGACCATTCAAAATTATAACATCACTAAAAAAAATGACTTATGACCATTTTTCACACACAGTTATGACTGTTGCAGCATCCCCATGGTCATGTGATCAAAATTCAGACAATTGGCAATTGGCTCACATTTATGACTATTGCAGTGTCCCACGATCATGTGATGCCCTATTGCGATCTTCTGACAAGCAAAGTCAATGAGTAAATTCGATTCTCTTAACAAAGGGCAAGGAAGGGTCATGAAATGGGGCAAAATTCACTCAAGATATGTTTTGCTTCTAATAATAATAGCAACAGAGTTGGAAGGGACCGTGGAGGCCTTCTAGTCCAACCTCTGCCCAGGCAGGAAACCCTACACCATCTCAGACAGATGGTTATCCAACATTTTCTTAAAAATTTCCGGTGTTGGAGCATTCACAACTTCTGCAGGCAAGTCGTTCCACTTATTGATTGTTCTGTCAGGAAATTTCTCTTTAGTTCTAAGTTGCTTCTCTCTTTGATTAGTTTCCACCCATTGCTTCTTGTTCTACCATCAGGTGCCTTGGAGAATAGTTTGACTCCCTCTTCTTTGTGGCAACCCCTGAGATATTGGAACACTGCTATCATGTCTCCCCTAGTCCTTCTTTTCATTAAACTAGACATACCGAGTTCCTGCAACCGTTCTTCATATGTTTTAGCCTCCAGTCCCCTAATCATCTTTGTTGCTCTTCTCTGCACTCTTTCTAGAGTCTCAACATCTTTTTTACATCATGGTGACCAAAACTGAATGCAATATTCCAAGTGTGGCCTTACCAAGGCATTATAAAGTGGTATTAACACTTCACATGATCTTGATTCTATCCCTCTGTTTATACCAAAGACCTACATACAAACACCCGCGAAAACCTCCGAAAACACACACACACACACACACAAACAGTATACACACACACACAGTATATATATGTGTGTGTGTGTGTGTGTGTGTGTGTGTGTGTGTGTGTGTGTAGGTCTTTGGTTATTTGGGTTTTCTCCTGCGTAAAATTGGAAGTGTTTTGGTGACATTTCGATGAAGTCTCATTCTCATCTTCAGGCTGATGTTTTCAGCTTCGTGCTTCTAGGAGCAATGTATGATCGCAGCTTTTTCTTCCTTTTAACTGCTAGTGGGGGTTTGAACTGATTGGGTGGGAGCTTGGCTGTGTTCTGATTGGGTGGAGGTGTGTTCTCATTGGATGGGGGGGGTTTGGCTGTGCTCTGATAGGCTGGGGGTGTGTTCTGTTTGGTTGGGGGCTTGGTTGTGCTCAGGTTAGTCTGAGATGCAGGGGATTTGAGTTGGTGAGCTGCATTGCTGTTGTTTGGCTTCGCGTTTGTGGTATATAACAATGAATAACCAAAGACCTGTGTGTGTGTGTGTGTACCCTGTTTCCCCGAAAATAAGACATCCCCTGATAATAAGCCCAATCGGGCTTTTGAGCGCATGTGTTAAAATAAGCCTCCCCCGAAAATAAGCCCTCCACGAAAATATTTAAACGCAGAGCTGGAAATCAGGTAAGATGGCAAGAGGAGCCCCATCTTGCTCCACGCGTGTGGAAACTAGCCATATGGACTCCATCCTCCCCTTCCTGTGGACATGCAGATCAGCACGACTGATTGAACACATACACAGGCAGCAAGCAGCAGAAACAGCACGTACTCAAAATGAACTGTTCTAACCACAGGCTGGGTTCCCTTGATAAAGTTCCTCTTATGCATAGTCACAAGCCAGTGGGGACATATATAACGTGACGTGGTTAGAGAAGGGTGACTGTGTTGGGGTATGATAGCCATATAAGGAATAAAGCTTATAGAAACGCCTTCCTTTGCTTCTGATAAGGATCCTAATAAAAGAGGGTCCCAGAGACTGTTCTGGGCTCTCATCCTGAGATACCATGCCTGCGTGTCTTTCTTTCATGAGAGACCACCACACACACACCCCAAAATAATAAGACCTCCCCAAAAATAAGGCCAAGCGCTTATTTCAGGGTTCAAAAAAAATATATATAAAACAGGGTCTTATTTTCGGGGAAACACGGTTTATGTATATTTACAAAATCTGAAGACAGTGGATGCACTGAATAAGGCTGCCCTAAGGCCCCTGTTACTATTGCAAGCTAAACCTATTGTGTCCTATTGACTAGCAATGCAACAGCATAACCCTTTTGCATTAAATTGGTTCAGTGGCTTATGTGTTTTACTGAAAAGTAATCTTGTAATTCAGATGGGTGGGATTCAAATAATCACTGTGATCTCTCCATTAGCCTGGGAAATTGCGAACCAGAGCAAATCAAATCAAAGTGCACACTGTAGCAAATCCTCAGGCATTCCTGCTTTTGGAGCTGCACTAAGTAGAAATCTTAGTTTTCATCTCTGCACTAAATAAGAACTTGTCATTTGGAATACATCCATTATTTATTGATCACAGCGATTGTAGAAAGATGGGTGGCGAATAAATTTAATAAATAATAATAATAACAACTTAACCAAATTCCCATTATGTCCACCTCCTTCTGGCTATTCCTTTATTAGCCCAAAACAAAATAATGAACTGATAAAAGTTTGTAATTTCAATGCAAGGGGGAAAAAAAAAAGAGGAACTTCTACCTAGTGGCAATGAGGGAGGCGAAACGTTCCTACGTTTCCACCCTCATTGCATCGGCAGATAACCGCCCAGCCGCCCTGTTTCGGGTGACTCGCTCCCTCCTTCAACAGGGGGGGCGGGATGACCCCCTGCAGGGATGTGCAAGGAGTTTAACGGTTATCTATACGATAAAATCGTTCAGCTTCGGGATAGTTTAGACCAAAATTGCGATGATCCAAGTGGGATGGCAGAGGCACGTCTTGTTGAGGTTATTTGGGATGAGTTTGAGACTGTGGCTCTCGAGGACGTGGACAGGTTACTGGGGAGGCTACATGCGACCACATGTTTACTGGACCCGTGTCCTTCCTGGCTGGTGCTGGCTACTCAGGAAGTGACACGAGGCTGGCTCCGGGGAATTATAAATGCTTCATTGTTGGAAGGGGTTTTCCCCGCCGCCTTGAAAGAGGCGGTGGTGAGACCCCTCCTCAAGAAGCCTTCCCTGGACCCAGCTATTTTGGGAAATTATCGTCCAGTCTCCAACCTTCGCTTTCTGGCGAAGGTTGTAGAGAGTGTGGTTGCATGGCAGCTCCCCCGGTACCTGGATGAAGCTGTCTATCTAGACCCGTTCCAGTCCGGCTTCCGGCCCGGTCACAGTACAGAGACAGCTTTGGTCGCGTTGGTGGATGACCTCTGGAGGGCCAGGGATAGGGGTTGTTCCTCTGCCCTGGTCCTATTAGATCTCTCAGCGGTTTTCGATACCATCGACCATGGTATCTTGCTGCACCGGTTGGAGGGGTTGGGAGTGGGAGGCACCGTTTATTGGTGGTTCTCCTCCTATCTCTCCGACCGGTCGCAGACGGTGTTGACAGGGGGGCAGAGGTCGACCGCGAGGCGCCTTACTTGTGGGGTGCCACAGGGGTCGATTCTCTCGCCCCTCCTGTTCAACATCTACATGAAGCCGCTGGGTGAAGTTATCAGTGGTTTCGGGGTGAGTTATCATCTGTACGCTGATGACACTCAGCTGTACTTTTCCACCCCGGACCACCCCAACGAAGCTGTCGAAGTGCTGTCCCGGTGTCTGGAGGCCGTATGGGTCTGGATGGGGAGAAACAGACTCAAGCTCAATCCCTCCAAGACGGAGTGGCTGTGGATGCCGGCACCCCGGTACAGTCAGCTGCAGCCGCAGCTGGCTGTGGGGGGCGAGTTATTGGCCCCAACGGAGAGGGTGCGCAATTTGGGTGTCCTCTTGGATGGGCGGCTGTCGTTTGACGACCATTTGGCGGCCGTCTCCAAGAGGGCCTTCCACCAAGTACGCTTGGTGCGCCAGTTGCGCCCCTTCCTTGGCCGGGATGCCTTATGCACGGTCACTCATGCCCTTGTCACTTCCCGCTTGGACTATTGCAATGCTCTCTACATGGGGCTGCCCTTGAAGTGCACCCGGAGGCTGCAGTTAGTCCAGAATGCAGCTGCGCGGGTAATAGTGGGAGCAACTCGTTGCTCCCATGTAACACCAATCCTGCGCAGTTTGCACTGGCTTCCTGTGGTCTTTCGGGTGCGCTTCAAGATTTTGGTTACTACCTTTAAAGCGCTCCATGGCTTAGGACCCGGGTACTTACGGGACCGCCTGCTGTTACCTTATGCCTCCCACCGACCCGTACACTCACACAGAGAGGGCCTTCTCTGGGTACCGTCCACCAAGCAATGTCGGTTGGCGGCCCCCAGGGGAAGGGCCTTCTCTGTGGGAGCTCCTACGCTTTGGAATGAACTTCCCCCTGGCTTACGTCAAGTGCCTGATCTTCGGACCTTTCGCCGTGAGCTGAAAACGCACCTATTTATTCAAGCGGGACTGGACTGAAATTTTACTGGGGTTATTTATATTTTAAGATTTAAATTTGTTTTAAAATTTGGGCCACATTATAATATGTTTTTTAACTTTCTCTTAATGTTTATATATTGAATTTTATTTGGCTGTACACCGCCCTGAGTCCTTCGGGAGAAGGGCGGTATAAAAATCGAAATAAATAAAAAATAAAAAAATAAATACATATACAATAGGTGATATGAGTGGAAAGTATAATTGTTACTACTACAAAGTATTCCTGTTTGTGTATACCTGAAAATAAGCCCTAATACATGAATGCTCTTATGCCCCATAAGCAGTGGTGGGATTCAGCCAGTTCACACCACTTTAGGAGAACCAGTTGTTAACTTTCTGAGCAGTTTGGTAAACTGGCTATTGAAAGAAATCATTAGGGCAGAGAACCGGTTCTTAAATTATATGAACCCCACCACTGCCCATAAGACATTTCTCTCCCTCGTTGGTTGATTCCAATGAGCTTAAGATCATACATATCTCCTCTTAGAAATATGCCTTTGAAGCAGTGGTGGGATTCAACCAGTTCGCACCACTTCGGGAGAACCAGTTGTTAACTTTCTGAGCATTTTGGCAAACTGGTTGATGGAAGAAATCATTAAGGCAGAGAACCAGTTGTTAAATTACTTGAATCCCACCACTGCTTTGAAGTGCAGTCACCTTGTGGTGTGATGGTTAAGATATTGGACTAGAAGCAAGGAGACCTGGGTTCAAATTCATTCTCAACCACAAAAACTCATTGGATGATTCTGGGTCTCCTTTTGGTCCAATGTCCCTGTAGGGTGGCTGTGGGAAAATTGGGAGAGAAAATGCTATAAATACCACCTTGAACTCATGGAGGAAATTTAGAAATTTAACAAATATACTGTACTATGGTTTAAATAGAGAATTATCTCAATCCAAAGCTTATATGAAAATATATGTGCAGGTACAACTGGCACTTTTTACAAAATATGCAATGTATTTGTGTGCATGTGTAGACAGACAGACCGATGGATGGATGGATGGACGGATATATAGATATAGATAGATAGGGAGAGTGGGATGGAGAGGGGGAGAGTGAGATATGATATAAATATTTTTCCCATTTCTGCCGACTGAGTGGCAAATGGAGACCACATGTTGATACCTATCATAAATAGCAACCCAATTATTATTGTTGGTCACACAATCATCTACATGTTTACAATGGATTTGGCACTTTTGTCCATCTATCAAGTCCTTCCCAAGGACCTGGGATAGGAAGATGTTCTTGTATGATGGTTTTAAAGGTATTGTCGCAGCATGTAAGCTGTTCTAAGTAAAGCTACCTTTTGTAATTGACTAATGGGGATTTTGTTAATGCCCATGATATTCAGTGGTGTTCCAGATGTTTTGGGATTGCACCCAAGCCACCTATTACTATCTGTATAATCTTAGCTTTCTGTTGCCACAATCATTGTTCTATTTTCAGGTTTTTATATTTCATGATTTTCTCCAATTCTTCCTCTTCTATTCTGCTCTCTCCACATATTTTCAATGTCTACTACTCAGAACCTTATTCACAGTTGTTAAATCTGGGGTGTTAAGTGCAGGTGCTTGTCTGGTTGAATTCTAAAGTCCCAGGACATTTTAGCTTCTTCATTTTTTATTACTTTGTCTATTTGGTAGTCCCTCCAATCCTTGTTTGCAGGCAAATGATATTTCTTGCAGATCTTCAAAGGCAGTGGTGAGATTTAGCCAGTTCTCACCTATTCGGCAGAACCGGTTGTTAACTTTCTAAGCAGTTCAGAGAACCGGTGGTTGGAAGAAATCTTATTTTGTTTTTTTTTTCCACTTTACAAGGTTAATCCTGTAAGGAAGGCAGGAAGGAAACATTCTGATGTTGTTTCTAGCCTAATCTTTATTGCCCTCCCTACAGAAACTGCCTCTCTGGTTAACCCTTATTACATTGTAACAGCTAAGGTGATACACCCATTGATGTGACATTGAGTTGGCCACACCCATATGCCCACATGGTCACATGACCACCAAGCCACGCCTACCCAGCTGGTAATTAGGGCAGGGATCAGGTTGTTAAATTGTTTGAATCCCACCACTGTTCCAAGACACCATTGTTGCTACTTTATCCCGGCATTGTTTATAGTCAGTTTGTGCAATTTTCTTGTAGCTGCTAACTAGGTGGTCCATTGCTTCTTCAATTTGTTTCCAGAGGCAGCATTTGCTGTCTGTAGCTGACGTCTAAATTCTGGTTTGCATTTATTCATTTGTTCTGGCTTGGTCTTATCATTATTATGAACTTTTAACCTATTCTGAATGTATTGATTTATAACAGGTATTAAATACAAACAGCAAAAGAAAAATTCAGCATAGTAAATCAAAGGACGAACCAAAACACTGTATAAAGAGATTCCTATTAAAGATACCGAAGGATGAATGGATATGAAGAAGAAGGAAAAAAGAAAAAAGAAAGAGAAAGAGAAAAAAGAAAGAGAAAAGAAGAAAGAAAGAAAAAAAGAAAGGGAGGGAGGGAGGGAGGGAGGAAGGAAGGAAGGAAGGAAGAAGAATGAATCGTATGGAAATCTGTATTTTTCCATGCTTTTACATCTATATAGTTTTTATCAATCAGTTTGTTCAGATGTATTTATTTATTTATTTATTTATTTATTTATTATTTAAATTTTTATACCGCCCTTCTCCCGAAGGACTCAGGGCGGTTTACAGCCAGATAAAATAAACAGTACTATTACAAAATAAATACTATTAAAATACCACTAAAAAACTTATTCAATTTGGCCGCAATTAAAATTTAGCAAATAATAAAACCCATTAAAAACCCATTAAAACCCATTAAAACCCTTAAAACCCACAAATTTAAAAACTAATCCAGTCCTGCGCAGATGAATAAATGTGTTTTAAGCTCGCGACGGAAGGTTCGGAGGTCCGGAAGTTGACGAAGTCCTGGGGGGAGTTCGTTCCAGAGGGTGGGAGCCCCCACAGAGAAGGCCCTTCCCCTGGGTGTCACCAGACGACACTGTCTCGCTGGCGGCACCCTGAGGGGTCCCTCTGTGAGAGCGCACGGGTCGGTGAGAGGTATCCGGTAGCAGTAGGCGGTCCCGTAAGTAACCCGGCCCTATGCCATGGAGCGCTTTGAAGATGTTCACCAAAACCTTGAAGCGCACCCGGAAGGCCACAGGCAGCCAGTGCAGTCTGCGCAGGATAGGTGTCACACGGGAGCCATGAGGGGCTCCCTCTATCACCCGCGCAGCTGCATTCTGGACTAACTGAAGCCTCCCGATGGCCTTCAAGGAGCCCCATGTAGAGAGCATTGCAGTAATCCAGGCGAGACGTCACGAGGGCGTGAGTGACCGTGCACAGGGCATCCCGGTCTAGAAAGGGGCGCAACTGGCGCACCAGGCGAACCTGGTAAAAAGCTCTCCTGGAGACGGCCGTCAAGTGATCTTCAAATGACAGCCGTTCATCCAGGAGGACGCCCAAGTTGCGCACCCGTTCCATCGGGGCCAATGACTCGCCCCCGACAGTCAGCCAAAGACTCAGCTGACTGTACCGAGATGCCGGCATCCACAGCCACTCTGTCTTGGAGGGATTGAGCCTGAGCCTGTTTCTCCCCATCCAGACCCGTACGGCTTCCAGGCATCGGGACAACACTTCGATAGCTTCGTTGGGGTGGCCCGGTGTGGAAAAGTACAGCTGGGTGTCATCAGCGTACAGCTGGTACCTCACACCGAAGCCACTGATGATCTCACCCAGCGGCTTCATATAGATGTTGAACAGAAGGGGCGAGAGGATCGACCCCTGCGGCACCCCACAAGTGAGGTGTCTCGGAGCCGACCTCTGCCCCCCTGTCAACACCATCTGCGACCGATCAGAGAGATAGGAGGAGAACCACCGATAAACGGTGCCTCCCACTCCCAATCCCTCCAACCGGCGCAGCAGGATACCATGGTCGATGGTATCAAAAGCCGCTGAGAGGTCTAATAGGACCAGGGCAGAGGAGCATCCTCTATCCCTGGCCCTCCAGAGATCATCCACCAACGCGACCAAAGCCGTCTCAGTGCTGTAACCGGGCCGGAAGCCGGACTGGAACGGGTCTAGATAGACAGTTTCATCCAGGTGCAAGGGAAACTGATATGCCACCATACTCTCTACAACCTTCGCCACGAAGGGAAGGTTGGAGACCGGACGATAATTACCTAAAACAGCCGGGTCCAGGGAAGGCTTCTTGAGGAGGGGTCTCACCACCGCCTCTTTCAAGGCGGTCGGAAAGACTCCCTCCACCAAGGAAGCGCTCGTAATAGCCTGGAGCCAGCCTCGTGTCACCTCCTGAGTGGCCAGTACCAGCCAGGAGGGCACGGGTCCAGTAAACATGTGGTGGCATTCAACCTCCCCAGCAACCTGTCCATGTCCTCGGGAGCGACAGGGTCAAACTCATCCCATAAAATGTCCCCAAGACCACCCTCAGCCGTCTCACCCACGTCACTGCAATCTTGGTCTAGGCCCTCCCGTAGCTGAACGATTTTATCGTATAGATAACCGTTAAACTCCTCAGCACGTCCCTGCAACGGGTCATCCCGCTCCCCCTGATGTAAGAGGGAGCGAGTCACCCGAAACAGGGCGGCTGGGCGGTTATCTGCCGATGCAATGAGGGAGGAGGCGTAGCTACGCCTCGCTTCCCTCATTGCCACTAGGTAAGCCCTAGTATAGGACTTCACTAGTGTCCGATCAGCCTCCGAACGGCTAGACCTCCAAGAACTCTCTAGGCGTCTTCTCCGGCGCTTCATCCCTCTCAACTCCTTGGAGAACCAAGGAGCCGGTTGGGACCTGCGCCGGGTCAGAGGCCACAAAGGCACGACACGGTCTAAGGCCCCCGCCGCGGCCCGTTCCCAGGCCACAACAAGTTCCTCAGCCGAGCCGTGAGCCAGACCGTCAGGAAATGGCCCAAGCTCCGTCCGGAACCCCTCCAGGTCCATCAGGCGCCTGGGACGGAACCAACGTATCGGCTCCGTCTCCCTGCGGTGGTGAATGGTGGTCAGAAAGTCCAGGCGAAGAAGAGAGTTATCTGACCATGACAAAGGTTCAATGACTATTTCCTTTAAGTCCAGATCTCTCAACCACTGACCAGAGACAAAAACCAGGTCCAGAGTGCCACCCCCGATGTGAGTAGGGCCATCAACTACTTGGGTCAGGTCCAAGGCCGTCATCACAATGTATAATCTATTTCTATATTAGCAAACAGTAACTATAAGTTTTCCATAAACATTTATGGTATCAAAAAGCTGGAAAAAAGAATGCATTTATTTTGAGTGATTTCACTGTCTCGGATTGGGGTGTTTTCTCTATCTGGACACCAATGGTTTCTTTTTCTTTTCCTCCCGCTTACTGTGCTTTGAACCATTTACCCTCTACAGTTGTTCTAATTACAGCCATCAATTGTGATGCATGTTTAATTGGATTTTAATAGGAGTGTAACTTCTTGTTTAGCACTAAGTTTAACAGGAATGTAATTTATTGTTGATAAAAACAGGACCCTGTTACACCTACTAAATAAGTAGTGGAGCTGCATTTAAAAGCCATCACCAGACCGGCTTTATTCTTAGAATACAAATCATTCTAAAATAGGGGGTCATGCTTGGAATGTAAAAAGAAAGGAACAAAGAGCAGGGATTGAAGGTTCCTGCTCATCACTTTTGCCTTTTTGGGGGAAAAAAACCACATGAACATTGCTTTCTTTCATTGTTGTCATTTAGATATAGGACATACTTAAAAACACAATACTGAACAAAAGATCTGGTGCTTTAAAAACGGGGATCTTATCTGTCTTCATGATATATCTAAGAATCTAGATGAGGAATACCCAGGATAAGCTCCATAAAATGTATCGTCTTTTAAGTTTTTCTTTCTTTCTTGCAATGGCTGGTCCATGAATATGGAACCACATGGTGGCACCACAGTGTCAAGGGACAAACCTTTATAATTGGATATGGCCAGCAGATCCTAACTGGTATGACTGGGCTGCTAGACACACTGTCTTCTACCTTATTAACATCATATCCACAATTGAGAAATGGTAAAATTCTACAGAAAAAAATATGGGTGCTAATTAACAAAAGAAACTGTTACAAAAACAAAGGGAGAAGAATTCCTTAATCCCTGGGAAAGAAGATAGAGGTAGTCCTTGACTCACGATTGTAACAGAACCTGCCCATTACAGTCGTTCGTTGTGCCGATTGCAAAACAGGTCATCACGTGACTTATCCAATTTTGTGAACATTTCTGCAGCACTCATTCAGTGAATCCCTGTGGTTGTTAAATGAATCTGTGGTCATCAAGTGAATGCCATGGTCTTAAGTGAACCCACTGTTTGCTATGGAGCATTTTGGCCCCATAGCAATCACTTGGTTTCAACAAAACCAAGTGACATTCAGTGACAACAGGATGTCACAAATGGCTATGAACACAGGTCAGTTGCTGAGCGCCCAAAATGTGAACTGCGGTGGGAGAGGGGCAACTGGATTGTAATAGGTTGGGGTTGGAGCTTTGCAACTGGATTGTAATAACCTTTTGGAGGCATTCATTTGAATGGCTGCTAAGTGATTGATCATAAATCAAGGATTACCTGTAATGGGAAGAGACTGAGGCTGGTTCCTTCTTCACTTAGTGGAGATTGATGTCAGCCCTGTGAAGCAGAGCAGATCAAGAAGCTGACTGCACAAGAAGGCTATAGCCCTAGTTTACCGAGTTGGGCTACAGTAATAATATCTTGCAAATAGCCATAGCAATAGCACTTAGACTTATATACCACTTCATAGTGCTTTTACAGCTCTCTCTATAAGCAGTTTATAGAGTCAGCATATTGCCCCCAACAATCTGGCTCCTCATTTTACCCATCTCGGAAGGATGGAAGGCTGAGTCAGCTTTGAACCTGGTGAGGTTTAATCTGCCAAATTGCAGGCAAGTAGCCCAGTACTGCATTCTAACCACTGCACCACTGCGGTTCATGTGCTTGGGTTGTGCCACCCCTCTCTCTTATATCCCCACAGCTCACTACAAAGTGAGAGCATTCAAAGCTTCATAGAAATCTATATAGACAACACTCTTTGACTTCTGAATATGAATATTTATTTGAACAAGAATGATGGTAGGGACATCCTGATTTAAATTATGGAGTGAATTGAGGATTAAGATCTATTGGGCCTACAGCAACAGCATAAGAATCTTCTGGTCTGGATTCACACCTACGTCATGGTCTCCAGAGGGTCTGGCAGCTAATCAGAATGAATTTAATACACTTCACAGAATCTAAGACACTTTACAAAATCTGAAATTAAGCCACACATCTTCTGTTAATTAACTAAATAATTCCACAGCCCCTTACTAAGGATGGTTTATGCTGCGTCAACTGTGAAAAATCTGTGTTCTTTAGCTCATTTGGCTCCTTTGACTTGGCTTGCTGATTTCTTTTAATTTGGCATGCTGTTTCCAATAAATGATTAATAGTATTTTTGAGTAAAATCAACAGTGATATTTTAGTGCTTAAGCAATTATCTTGCACATCTCATTAGAAAATAGTAATCTAGTAATACCCCTTTCTTATAAAATTGTCTTGTTTTCTGCTTATGTGCAGTTTTGTTAAACTACTTAGAATTAAATTATACACTAAGCTAGTTATTAAAAAAGACAGCTAACATCAAAAACATCATTAAAAAAGGACAACAAAGAATGTTCTTTCTGCGCCAACTCAGTAAGCTCAAACTGCCCAAGGAGCTGCTGATACAGTTCTACAGAGGAATTATTGAGTCTGTCATTTGCACCTCTATAACTGTCTGGTTCGGTTCTGCAACCCAACAAGAAAAACACAGACTTCAGAGGATAATTAGAACTGCAGAAAAAATAATTGCTACCAACTTGCCTTCCATTGAGGACCTGTATACTGCACGAATCAAGAAGAGGGCCATGAAAATATTTGCAGATCCCTCGCATCCTGGACATAAACTGTTTCAACTCCTACCCTCAAAACGACGCTATAGAGCACTGCACACCAGAACAACTAGACACAAGAACAGTTTTTTCCCGAAGGCCATCACTCTGCTAAACAAATAATTCCCTCAACACTGTCAGACTATTTACTGAATCTGCACTACTATTAATCGTTTCATAGCTCCCATCACCAATCTCCTTCCACTTATGACTGTATGACTATAACTTGTTGCTGGCAATCCTTATGATTTATATTGATATATTGATCATCAATTGTGTTGTAAATGTTGTACCTTGATGAACGTATCTTTTCTTTTATGTACACTGAGAGCATATGCACCAAGACAAATTCCTTGTGTGTCCAATCACACTTGGCCAATAAAATTCTATTCTATTCTATTCTAAAATCTGACCCTTGTGCAAAATATACAGACACAAAAAATCCCTCATGTTCTAGTTAAAAATGTGCCAAATGAATTCCGAGAAAATATAGAGTTGTAGACAAGTGTAAGTAAAGACTATAAATGCCGGACCATGGCATCCCTCCCGAAGTTAAGAAGAGCATATATGAAGGTGTCAATCATTATTTTTCTCTTCATAAACCCTCAAGAAATCTCAAGTTTTACTTGAAAGCAGTGAAAAAAATCCCTATTTTCCTCTTCTTTTTTAAATATGGAAAACTCCCAAGTTTCCAAATTCTTCTAGAATCCCTGCTTCTATGTTGCCAAACCTTTGGTTATCCTTCTAGGTATCTCTATTGTACAGTAACTTCAAAAGTGACAGGAGTTACTATTGCCAAATTTCTGTTTCTTCCACATATATGGCAGTGGTGGGTTGCTACTGGTTCACATCGGTTTGGACGAACCAGTAGCAACGACAGCGGGAGGCTCTGCCCACCCAGCCGGACGTCATCAAATACGATCTGCCCATGTGCAGAAGCACAAACAAACCGGTAGCAAAGGTAAGCGAAACCTACCCATATACCAGGGTAGGTATATGGACACCATTTAATGTACTGAGACCAATTAATAGAATTTGAACATTTTTACTTACTCTTAGCCCTCTTAATTTGATGAAGAAGAGATCAAGATCAGGTTTTCATAAGAAATATTTGCTTGTGATTTTAATTCCACTGCCTCTTAAACATTTATACTGTAATACAAGTATGGGTTTCATTTTGTCCCTAGTTTGGTTATGGAGTATAATTATCCTTGCAGGCTGGGTATGACAATTTGCTGTGCCCAACTCTCCAAGGACATCTTGCTGCGACCAAGGCACTTCTGGACAACTTGTCACAGCCAACTCACCGCAGGACAACTCACCGCAGGACAGAGTTATCCTAATATCAAATAAATGGTGGAATAGAATCATTAAAGAAAGAATGCAAAAGGAGGGACAGAATAAAATGTGAATGGTAAAAATTAAAATATTTTTATTTAATTTAAATAATTAAATAGAATTGTTAAATTGTCTCACGGTGAATTGTCCCACTGTGAGTTGGGCATGGCAAGTTGGCTGTGGTAAGTTGGCCTTGGTGAGTTGGCCATGACGAGTTGCCCTGCAGCAGACTGGCTGTGGCAAGTTGTCCCATTCTGTTGCAGGCTTACAGGCCACCTATGATTGAGGAACCAGGCACCATCTAGTTATTCAAAGACTCCTAGAAGATAACAGGGGGTTGGAGTTATAGGGCAAGAATTATCTGCTTTTTCAAAAGGCAACTGGACTGTTTTTTCCTTGAGGAAAAAGACAATTTCTCATCCAAGAGGCTTCTGTCAGTACAAGTAATGCACCCATAGAAAGCAGAACTCTGAGGCAGGTAGATTCCTCAAAGAACAATTTATTGGCTATATCTTATTGGTGCAACTGGTGAAAACTGACTCTGAAAGTTCCCACCGTTTTCACCCAGTTAAAAGTGAAAGTTCTCCTTTTCCTCCAAGTCATCCATCACATTATCCAATAGGGGTGGTGGTCGGTTGCTTGGTTACTCTACTCCTCCTCTTTCCAGCCACCTGTTGAAACGCTCTTGGTTTCCACAGGAAAACTTTCTGTTTTGGCTACAGCACCCCAGCTATCTATTTTCCTCCCCTCTGTCATCCAGTGGCAACCCTGAAGCCATAAAAATGGCCTTAGCCAGGCTCTCTTCAGGATTGACAGCTTCTTGGATGACAAGCAAAACTTCTTCCTCAAGGAAAAAAAACAGTCCAGGTGCCTTTTGAAAAAGCAACATTGAGATAACTATGAACTGGGTGCTTGAGAATCTCCAGACAGGACAGGAATCACATTTCTTGAATGAGGGAGTGGTTCTGCTAGAAGTGGTGGTGATTGGGCCCCTCCTCAAGAAGCTAATACTGGATGAACAGAGATGAACTATTTTTGTCCCGTTTCCAATTTCTGCTTTTTGGATTTTTATTTTTAAAAAACAGCTTAATTCTAAGACGATTTATTTTCAACATGGGACTTCTTAAGAGATTGAATCCCTTTACAGTCAATTAATAAGAGAATGCAATGTGGATTGTAAAATTTACAAATAAATCACGTTAGAGATAAATATGTAAAAAAAAAAAGTACCATTGAATGAAAAAGGCAGTAAATCCAGAATCTTGGCTAAAGCTCTATTATACTATCTACTGGGAATAAAAGCCTTTCATTATAATTTATTCTTCCATGTCATGGTTTTGGATAAGAATTGACATTCTTTTTCATTTTTAGATTACAGCATGGGTAATAATTAAATGGCTCTTTAACTCCATTCAAACGTTTGTGTTTAGAACTTTTTAGATCTTGACAAGCTAAGCAGGGCCAAATGTCGTTCGTTGTTGCATAGGAGATCATATGCAAATCCTAGAGATTAAAATCAGACTGAGAAATAAAAGAATAAAATGATCTTACAAGATCATTTCACCAGGGGGTGAACTACTGTATTTTGGGCATTATTGCCAAGAGAAATTAATTCATTTATATACGAGGATTTGAATATGACTTCATGTAAATCTACCCTAATGTATTTCTAAACTCACAATCAGTTCCAATCATAAAATCCCAAAATTATTTTTTTCATTTCTTCTGGTTTCTAGCAAGAATCTGCCAGATACCCATAATCACGTTTTTCTGAATATATAGATCAGTGGAACAATAGCATATTGGAAATACAATACTGTTCTTGAACAAGTACCGTGTTTCCCCGAAAATAAGACCTTGTCTTATCTTTTTTTGAACCCCAAAATAAGAGCTTGGCCTTATTTTTGGGGAGGTCTTATTATTTTGGGGTGAGTGGAGCAAGACGGGACTTCTCTTGCCATCTTACCTAATTTCCATCTCTGTCTCCCTAACCTAACCAGTGGGGACAGGCTGCACATGCGTTTAAGTATTTTCAAGAAGGACTTATTTTCAGGGGAGGGGCTTATTTTAGCGCATGCACTCAAAATTATCAGGGGATATCTTATTTTTGGGGAAACATGGTAATACTTGATTACAGTTCTGAAACCAAGACTTGGAAGTAAAATACAGTTTAGCACTTATTGGAACAATTCTGTAAAATAAAAAAGCTATTCCAGATGGGAAAAAAAAGGCTCTTGACTAGAGCATTTAATCAGATGTGGACAATACATTACTGTGTTGTTACCTTCGCTATACTTCTCTACAACAAACCCCTGCCTTTCTATAGCTTCTAGTACCTTGTGGAGATAATTTCTCTATTAGCAATAAGAGCACTTATTGTGCACTTATTTTAATCTCTAATAGCACTTAATTTGTATACTGCTTCACAGTGCTTTATAGCCCTCTTTCAGCGGTTTACAGAGTCAGCTTATTGCCCCCAACAATCTGGCACCTCATTTTATCAACCTCGGAAGGATGGAAGGCTGAGTCAACCATGAACCAGTGACAATCGAACTGCTCAATTGCTGGCAGCCAGCAGTCAGCAGAAGTAGCCTGCAGTACTGCATTCTAACCACTGCACCACCATGGCTCTAATATTATAAGGCATAATCTATATTGACCATTCCTGCCTTCTCTTCCAATAATGAGAATGCTACAAAAGTGCTTCCATTGCAACATAGAAAGAATCTTCACCCTGACCCATATTCTCAATTGTGCCAAACTGTGCCAACGATGTGATGGCTTGGTCTATTGTTGTCAAGCTGGAACCCAAGCCATCAGCACCTGACTTAATTCCTGGGATTTTTCATGGGAAGTGCACATTAATCCACAGGCCAAATTGGGGCTGTTGCCAGGTCGGCAACATGGATTTGAAAACAACAGAGATTGTTCTTTTAGATTCCTGAACTTCAGACTGTATACCCATGATGGCAAACCAATGGCACGCATGCCACAGGTGGTACACAGTGCCCTTTCTGTGGGCACCAAGCCATCGCCCCAGTTCAGCTCTGCTGTGCATGTGCACGCCTCCCACTGGCCAACTGATCATTGGGTCTCTGCCATGCATATGCAGGGGGTGGGGCACGTGCAGGGGCCCCAGCACGCATGCATGGGGTGGGGTGCACCCAGTGGAGCTGTGCGTGCATGCATGGGGGCATATGCGGAGGGCTGCATGTGCATGTGGAGGGCTGCATGCACATGTGTAGCACTGCATGCACATGCATGTGGTGCATGCAGTGGAGCCATGTGCGCATGCGTGACCGCTTGCATGGACACACGCGCATATGCGGGGTCAGGGCGCATGTGAGGGGGCCACATGTGCATGCACAGGGAGGCAGGGTGCATGCAGAGGACACGCATGCATGTGGGGGGTGAGGCGCATGCAGGGTGGTTGTACGCACCTTGCATTTTGGGGGTTCGGGCATGTGCGCTTTGGCCACTCTGTCCAGAAATAAAGCTTTTCCTGTCCCAAATAGAATATTTTATCATAAAAATGCTTTGACCTACTTTCAGTTTGCTGTTTATCGTACAGGCAGAAGTGTCTTATTAAATGGTCAGATGGACTTCTGATTAGGGCAGGCAACTTTGGTGTCTTTAGGTGAAGAATGTGATTTCCAGAAATTCTACATGAGGAACTTTGACAGCAGGGCTTTACTTCAATATTTTTTTTTAATTTGCATTTATATCCCGCCCTTCTCCAAAGACTCAGGGCGGCTTACACTGTGTTAAGCAATAGTCTTCATCCATTTGTATATTATATACAAAGTCAACTTTTATTGCCCCCAACAATCTGGGTCCTCATTTTACCTACCTTATAAAAGATGGAAGGCTGAGTCAACCTTGGGCCTGGTGGGACTTGAACTTGCAGTAATTGCAAGCAGCTGTGTTAATAACAGACAGACTTAGTCTGCTGAGTCACCAGAGGCCCTGGCTGAGCCACCAATATCAATATCAGGAAGCCTCCAGTACACCAGGCTGGTTTAGGAATGCAGGGCAGGTAGTGTGAATGCAGTCACAGGCTTTGCTTGTTACAGTACAGGTAGTTGACTTTCAACAGTTCATTTAGTGACCATTCAACGGCACTGAAAAAAGTGATTAATGACCATTTTTCAGAGTTACAACCTTTGCAGCATCTCCATGATCATGTGGTCAAAATTAAGATGCTTGGCAACTGATTCATATTTATGACCGCTGCTGTGTCCTGAGGTTATATGATCCCTTTTTGCGACTTTCTGACAAGCAGGGGAAGCCAGATTCACTTAACTGGGTCACTAACTTATCAGCTGCAGTGATTCTCTTAACAACGACGGCAAGAAAGGTCATAAAATTGGGCAAAACTCACGTGACAAATGTCTCACTTAACAAGAGAAATGTTGGGTTCAGTTGTGGTTGTAGGTTGAGGACTACCTGTATTTAGGATGTGTTTGTTGGGTATTACAATACAGAATATAAGGCAGCAACAGCAACATTACCTATCTGCATCTCATTACTGTAATACTGCATATACATCAGGGGTAAAATCTACTTATCTTCCTTACCAGACCAGAAGTGCACCCACCGCGCACACACGTGAATGTCACATGTGCACGCAGACCTGCGCATGTGCAAAACCTTCTGCGTAGGTGGAGAAGGTAAAAAACACATTCCTGGTTAAAACCAGGAAGTAATGACACCTGGGAGGGTGGGCAGAGCTTCAGTCTGCCATTCCTATCGGATCGCCAAACTACCGGCCATAATCACTACCGGATTGCGTGATCCGGTCCGATCCAGTAGCATTTCACCCCTGATATACATGTGTCATGGCTGGTGAACCTTGTGGTTTTGGGTAGAGCTATCCCACTGAGGGTTTGTCCAAAGGGTTTGTTTAGGCCGTGCTACCCATTTTTCATTGGGGGAAAAAGGCAACTGGGCCTGGTCAACATCAAGTAAAGGATTAGTATTAAAGCTTTGTCTGGTTGAATAGTCCAGCCTCTATGATCATCTACTGCCTAAGGCAACAACTTCACTATGTCTGACCTTAGTTACAAAGAAAATATTATTTCCTTTGGCAAAGTGAAACAACATCTCATCTAACACGATCAGTGATTGATTATCTATTTCATCATGGTCTTCCCATGAAATTATTTACCAGGAAAAAGTAAAAAAAAAAATCATTGCAAACTAAAGTGTTTGCACTACCACTTAAACAACATCTTAATTTGCTACGATTTCTTAATCTAATGATTAAGAGGTAACTATCTTAAGAGACAGTTGGATCAGAGATGCCAAGATTCACAATAAAGTTCTAAGAGCCCTCCTTGAATATCATCTTGACATGTAATCAGCACAGAGAGAGAGGGGGAGAGGGAGGGGAAAGTGCATTTTAAAGAGTATTTTTGTGCCAACATTGTAATATTTCACAATAATTACTGCAGACTTAATGAAGATATCTCATATGGTGTTGTATTCCCTTACTCTTAACTTTCAGAATCTAATTAGCAGCTAGATTTTGGAAACAATGTATATAAAAGGGCAGCTGGATTCTGCCTAACTGTAAGCAAAAGCACTTTCCAAAATCAGAGGGCGGGGACAGTGGTGGGAATTCAGCCAGTTCGCACCACTTCGGGAGAACCGGTTGTTAACTTTCTGAGCAGTTTGGCAAACTGGTTGTTGGAAGAAATCATTAGGGCAGAGAACCGGTTGTTAAATTACTTGAATCCCACCACTGGGCGGGGAGAACCATATCTAAAGGAGAAAATGGGCTAAACCAGGTTGGAGGCCACAGATGAAAAAAAAAAAAAACCTCTGAAAAATTACCACAAATACATCCGTATGGAAGAGACGAGTAGGCAATGGCTTGGAGGCAAATGGTGACTACTCGATTTGAAGCCCCCATATCAGTGTTGGTATTCAGCTGGTTCTATCCAATTTGGGTGAACTGGTAGCAGTGGCTGCGGAAGGCTCCGCCCATCCGCCCAGACGTCATCACGTTCCCTTTATGATACTCTGAGCATGTGCGAAAGGCCCTGCGCATGCGCATGCTCACTTTTGTGAACCAGTAGTGAAGGTAAGTGAATACCACCTCTGCCCCATATATTGTGACTGAGAACAGAACACCCATAGCTTTCTATATGCCTCCTTGTATATTAGACATCTGTCTGTCTGTCGCTCTCTCTCTTTCTCTCTGTCTCTCTCTCTCTCTCTCTCACGCACACACAAACCAAATGCAACACAATGAAAAACATGAAGATAAATACAGACTGACATTACCCAAGAGAAAATGCAAACCCTTTCTACAGACGCTGTCAATAAAGGGGCTGGAAAGAATTCCAGCAGCTATGCCCTGCAAGCTTGCTCATATCACTCCAATCATTGTAAATAAAATCCTTTGAAGAGGGCATTCTAGGAACCATTGGTTATTATGGTTCTCTCATTATGCATTGGTGCATTATCATATGCATCAAGACAAATTTGTTGTGTGTCCAATCACACTTGGCCAATAAAAATTCTATTCTATTCTATTCTATTCTATTCTGCTCTGTTCTGTTCTATTCTATTCCACAGTTAGCAGGAAACACCATGTCTATGGAGATCCTCAATCATTCAGGTTGTGGTTGTCCCAAAGGTGCTTTTCCAAAAGGCAGGTGGACTTTTTTTGAGTTTTTTTTCCCCTTGAAAACATTTTGCTTCTCATCCAAGAACCAAGAAAGTCCAGTTGCTTTTTGGTAAAGCATCTTTGGGACAGGAAGCACCACCTATGATGAGAGAAGATGATCTATTTCTTCTTTTGACTGGTGTCAGAAAGCCTCCATAATATAATCGCTATAGACTGATAACCATTTGTTTAGCAGTAGTATGGTTTGGAGATTTCAGTGCAGATGAGGGAAGGTTTTAAAACTGTCTCCTTTCCTGGGCACATTTGCCAGGGAGTAAGGAAAAGCAAAGGCTTTCTTATCTTATGACCTTGTTCGCTGCAGGGCTGCAAGCAGTGGTACGATTCAGCCAGTTTGGGCTGGTTCAGGTGAACTGATTGTTAAATTGATAGCTGGCCTCTCCTCTTCCCTCCCCACCCCTTCCAGGAATCCCCATGCGCCCCGTTTTGGCTCCCAGGTAAGTACAGGGAGGCCTACTAGGCCCAACATGGGGTGTGGAGGGGGTGCGGTGTGGCCCCCCCTGCAGCCCATTTTTGCTCTCAGAAGACTGCAGAGGCCCAAAATGAGGTGCAGGCGGTGCAGCGCCCCCCATGGCCTGTTTTTGCTCCCAGGAGGCTGCAGGGAGGCCTACTAGGCCCAAAATGCGATGCACCCCCCCCCATGGCCTGTTTTTACTCCCAGGGGGGTGCAGGAGGCCAAGTGCTGCCTGTCACACCACCTGGCCATGCCCACCATGGCTATGCCTAAGCAGCCGGTCATTAGGGCAGAGAACCAGTTGTTAAATTATTTGAATCCCACCACTGGCTGCAAGGGTTAGACCAGTTGTTTCCTTGAATGGCACTTTGAATGTGTGTTTAGCATTAAGAACTTCAAGAAGACTGTAGGAGGTTTGAGGCCCTAAAGTCTATTGACCTTGGAGGGACATGATCTCCAACTGGGTTGGCATGCTTTTTTATGCTATGGAAGAAAACAAAACAAAATACATGGCTATTTCCAAAGACATTATATTAGGAATGCATTATTATTAATGTGGGAGAAAATTAAAGAACAACACTATTTGAAAATAGTCCAGCTCTCCACAATGAAGGCACTGATTTATCCAAATGTTATTGATATAGAGAATATTACTAGATATACAGATATTTTAAATGAAAAGGGGAAACTTAAAGGAATTGAGTGATCAAGGGATTGAGATAACATGATGGTCATAAGTGCAGATGCAATCTAGATATGAGAAGGATGTTAAAATGTATGGTTTCTATAAAGAATGAACAGAAATAGATCAGATATTAACAGGGACAGATGAAAAATTAATAAAGAAAATATATAGCTATTTGTTAAGCATTAAGATGGAAGATGAACAAGTAAAAGAGACAATGATAGTATGGGCTAAAAACTTTGGTTATCTGATTGAGTTAGATAAATAGCAGAAACTATGGGATAAAAAATATAAATTAACAATGTCTATTGCATATAAAGAAAATCTTTATAAAATGTTTTATAGATGGCATTTTCCGCCTTCAAGGTTAGCAAAGATGTTTAAGGATAACTCTGCAAAATGTTGGAAATGTCATCAGACACCTGGTTCATATTATCATTAAAATACCTATTCCATAATGGCCGAATTAAAACCGTCAAATTGACCTAACCTAAAATACCCCGTATAAAATTACAAAGAATTAAAACTTTAAAATTTAGAATTTAAAAAATCAGTCCAATCCCGCTTGAATAAATAAATGAGTTTTTAATTCCCGGCGAAAGGCTCGAAGGTCAGATATTTGGCGCAAACTGGGGGGAAGGTCGTTCCAGAGCGTAGGTGCTCCAACAGAGAAGGCCCTCCCCCTGGGGGCCGCCAGCCGGCATTGCTTGGCGGACGGCACCCTGAGGAGACCCTCTCTGTGAGAGCGTACGGGTCGATGGGAGGCATAAGGTAACAGCAGGCGGTCCCATAAGTACCCGGGCCCTAAGCCATGGAGCGCTTTAAAAGTGGTAACCAAAACCTTGAAGCGCACCCGAAAGACCACAGGTAGCCAGTGCAAACTGCGCAGGAGCGGTGTTACCCGGGAGCAGCTGCACCCGCGCAGCTGCATTTTGGACTAACTGGAGTCTCCGAGTGCACTTCAGGGGTAGCCCCATGTAGAGAGCATTGCAATAATCCAGGCAGGAAGTGACGAGAGCATGAGTGACCGTGCATAAGGCATCCCGGTCCAGAAAGGGACGCAACTGGCGGACCAGGAGAACCTGGTAAAAAGCTCTCCTGGAGACGGCCGCCAAATGATCTTCAAACGACAGCCGTCCATCCAGGAGAACACCCAAGTTGCATACCCTCTCTGTTGGGGCCAGTGACTCGCCCCCAACAGACAGCTGCGGTTGCAGCTGACTGTACCGGAGTGCCGGCATCCACAGCCACTCCATCTTGGATGGATTGAGTCTGAGTCTGTTTCTCCCCATCCAGACCTGTACGGCCTCCAGGCAACAAGACAGCAGTTCAACAGCTTCGTTGGGGTGGCCCGGGGTGGAAAAGTACAGCTGAGTGTCATCAGCGTACAGCTGATAACTCACCCCGAAGCCACTGATGACCTCACACAACGGCTTCATGTAGATGTTGAACAGGAGAGGCGAGAGAATCGACCCCTGAGGCACCCCACAAGTAAGGCGCCTCGCGGTTGATCTCTGCCCCCCTGTCAACACCGTCTGCAACCGGTCAGAGAAATAGGAGGAGAACCACCGATAAACGGTGCCTCCCACTCCCAATCCCTCCAACCGGCGCAGCAGGATACCATGGTCGATGGTATCAAAAGCCGATGAAAGATCCAGCAGGACCAGGGCAGAGGAACAACCCCTATCCCTGGCCCTCCAGAGGTCATCCACCAACGCGACCAAAGCTGTCTCCGTGCTGTACCCGGACCGGAAGCCGGACTGGAACGGGTCTAGATAGACGGCTTCATCCAGGTACTGGGGAAGCTTCCATGCCACCACACTCTCTACAACCTTCGCCACAAAGCGAAGGTTGGAGACTGGACGGTAGTTACCCAAAATAGCTGGGTCCAGGGAAGGCTTCTTGAGGAGGGGTCTCACCACCGCCTCTTTCAAGGCAGCAGGGAAAACTCCTTCCAACAAAGAAGCATTTATAATTCCCCGGAGCCAGCCTCGTGTCACCTCCTGAGTGGCCAGCACCAGCCAGGAGGGACACGGGTCCAGTAAACATGTAGTGGCATGTAACCTCCCCAGCAGCCTGTCCACGTCCTCGGGAGCCACAGAATCAAACTCATCCCAAACAACATCAACAAGACGTGTCTCAGTCATCCCATCCGGATCATCACAATCTTGGTCCAAACTAGCTGAGCGATTTTATCGTATAGATAACCACTAAACTCCTCAGCACGTCCCTGCAAGGGGTCATCCCGTCCCCCCTGGTGTAAAAGGGAACGGGTCACCCGAAACAGGGCAGCCGGGCGGTTATCTGCCGACGCAATGAGGGTGGAAACATAGGAACGCTTCGCAACCCTCATTGCCACTAGGTAGGCCTTCGAAAAAGACCTAACTAGTGTCCGATCAGCCTCGGAACGGCTGGACCTCCAGGTACTCTCTAGGCGTCTTCTCCGGCGTTTCATCTCTCTCAGCTCCTCAGACAACCAAGGAGCCAATTGAGATCTACGCCGGGTCAGAGGCCACAAAGGCACGACACGGTCCAAAGCCCCAGCCGCGGCCCGTTCCCAGGCCGCAACTAGTTCTTCAGTCGTGCCGTGGGCAAGATCATCAGGAAACGGCCCAAGCTCCATCAGGAACCTCTAGGGTCCATCAGGCGCCTGGGACGGAACCAACACATTGGTTCCGTCTCCCTGCAGTGGTGAGCGGCAGTCTGAAAGTCTAGGCGGAGGAGAAAATGATCTGTCCATGACACCGGTGTCGTCACTAAATCCCCTAATACCAGATCATTAAACCACTGTCCAGAGATATAAATCAAGTCCAGTGTGGACCCCCCCGTGTGTGTAGGTCCATCAGTTACTTGGATCAGGTCCAAGGCCGTCATGGAAGCCTGGAACTCCTGAACCACCGTCGATGACAAGCCGGCCGATGGCAGATTGAAGTCCCCCATGACCAAAAGTCTGGGGATCTCAATCGCCACCCCGGCAAGCACCTCAAGCAGCTCAGGCAGGGCTGTAGTCATGTAGCAAGGAGCCAGGTACGCGATCCCAAAGCCTCCCAAACCCTCTACATGCCTCGTTTTTATGAAAAATGGGCCCATTTTTGGCAAAAATGGGATGAGCGGGGCAGGGCTTCAGGAGGCTCAATTACAGCTGTTTTCGGTGTATAAAACGTACCAACATTTCCTCTTCTCTTTTAGGAGGGAAAAAAGTGCATCTTATACTCCGAAAAATATGGTATATTAAATTGGTTAAGCAAACATTATTGTTACTATTATATTATTATAACCAATACTAATGTAATGAATAGTGTTGTAAACATCTTGATTGTGATTTCCTAAAATGATTTGTACCCAGACAACACACTGTTTAATTGAAATTGGAATTTTTATAAGTTATAAAATAAAATAAAAACTTGGGGAAAAAAGGCTGTAGGAAATTAGGGTTGCTATTCACTACCATCATCAATCACCATCACCGCCAACACCAACACCACCGTCATCATCATCATCATCACCCTTCTTCACCTTTTGCTAAGAGTTGAGAGTGTTTTACATGAGGATCCTTTTACTCCAACTCAGGCTGGAGTGAGAATAAATTATAAAATCATTCAGGGAACTTCTGTGGCTGACAATAAACCAGACTCTCCCATATTTTTTTAGTCTAACATTTTAACACTACAACATTCTGGTGATACAGACTTACATTGCTATCCATGATAGGAATCCTTGTCAATAGAGGCAAGTAAACCCATAGCTCCCGTCATCATTTAATAAAGGAATAGCTTAATCTATATAGTGTAGTGCAAATTTTAAGAGCATATATAGCATAATATATAGCACAACCTATATATAGTATAATCTATACTGTGGAACTTTAAGAGCATATATGGTATATGCTTCCTCTCACTTATGATTATCGCAACATCCTTATGGATCATGTGCTCAAAATTTGGGTGCTTGGCTGCCCCGGGGGTCATGTGGTTGCAACATCTTAAGATCCTGTGATTTCCATTTGCAACCTTCCCAGCTAGTTTTCAACATGCAGAGTCAATGAGGGAAGTCAGATTTGCTTAACAACTTAACCATGTGATTTACTTAACAATTGTGTGGTCATGAACTCACTGAACAACAGCCTTGCTCAGCAACAGAAAGTCTAGTTCCAGCTGTGGTCATAGATCGAGGACAGCTTGAAAATAAAATGAAATACATAAATGTCCACTATCATCCAAGCTTATTACCCTCCTCCCCACTTTCAAACAAAGCAACAGATTGTGTCCATTCCTTACTTTTATCCTCTAAGATTTTACAAAGACGACATTGTAAACTAAGTTTATGATAAATACATGAGTTCTCTTTATAGGATGTCAGCTTCCTGTTTAATTTCTTGATATAAAGCATCTGAAAATAAATTAAAAGGAATCTGGCATCCTGTGAAGCAGAATGACCCCAGATAAAGGTGCGTGATTCATCTCCTTCAAATACACAAACAAAATAAAAATAAAATAAAATAAAATAAAAATCCAAAGTACTCTTAGGCTTAGCAGCTGGGTTTCTCTCTAAGTCACTGATCTTTTCATCACCAGAGCCTACAAACATTTTATTTCATTTGTAATGTATTTATAGCACTGATTGCACTGATTGCTCCATTTCGCCCCCACCCCACCCCAAGTGGTAGCAATTGCCACAATTAAATGTTGATTAGTTTTAATTTGTATTCCGTTTTCAACTTGGATGGTACAGAGCAAATGTCTAGCCATAAGTTACTGAGAGACATGATAATCTGTTTTTTTTTTTTAAGAAGGGGGGAAGGTTTCAGCTCCAAAGGACATGGTGCTGAAAATCTACGTGGTAATTTACCATCACTCACAACTCCATTCAGCTTAAAACAACTCCATTCAGCGTTCTTGGACCAACACTCTTCATATTATACATTAATGATCTCTGTGACCATATAACAAGTAATTGTGTTCTCTTTGCTGACGATGTCAAACTATTTAACACCACCAACAATAGAGCTATCCTCCAAAAAGACCTGGACTTTTTATCTGAATGGTCTAAAACTTGGCAACTCCAAATCTCAACCAACAAATGCTCAATCTTACTTATTGGAAAAAAGAACCCAAACACTAAATACAAGCTTGATGAACATTACCTTACAGATGACCTCCACCCTGTTAAAGATCTTGGAGTTTTTATATCAAATGATCTAAGTGCCAAAGCCCACTGCAACTACATTGCAAAAAAGGGTTTGAGAGTTGTAAACCTAATTTATTTATTTATTTATTTATTATTCACATTTTTATACCGCCCTTCTCCGAAGACTCAGGGCGGTGTACAGCAAATAAAACGACAATAATACAAAAACCATTTAAAATACCATAACAAAGTTAAAAATCTAATTAAACTGCTGTATACTTAAAACTATTAGATAAAAATACAAAGATAAAACCCCTGTTAAAAGCCCGCTAAAATCCCCAATTATTAAACGCAATCAATCAGGCCAGCCCCGCTTGATGAAAAAAGAAGGTCCGAAGATCAGGGAGAAGACGGAGTCCCACCGGCAGCTTGTTCCACAGAGCCGGGGCCCCCACAGAGAACGCTCTTCCCCTGGGGGCCGCCAGCCGACATTGGTTGGCTGACGGCACCCTAAGGAGGCCCTCCCTGTGAGAGCGCACTGGACGCACCGGACAATGGGAGGGAACTGGCGGCAGCTAGCTTCTTACGTAGCTTCTTCTCCAAAAACACTACACTACTAACCAGAGCATATAAAACATTTGCTAGACCAATTCTTGAATACAGCTCGACTGTTTGGAACCCATACCACATTTCTGACATCAATACAATTGAACGTGTCCAGAAATATTTTACAAGAAGCGTTCTCCACTCCTCCGAATACAACAAGATACCTTATGCCACTAGACTTGAAATACTGAGTTTAGAAAATTTAGAACTACGCCGCCTTCAACATGACCTGAGTTTAACTCATAGAATCATCTATTACTATGTCCTTCCTGTCTAAGACTACTTCAGCTTCAATTGCAACAATATACGAGCACACAATAGATTTAAGCTTAATGTTAACCGTTCCAATCTTGATTGCAGAAAATATGACTTCAGTAACAGAGTTTTTAATGCTTGGAATACACTACCTGACTCTGTGGTCTCTTCCCAAAATCCCAAAAGCTTCAACCAAAAACTATCTACCATTGACCTCACCCCATTCCTAAGAGGTCTGTAAGGGGCATGCATAAGAGCACAAACGTGCATACTGTTCCTGTCCTATTGTTTTCCTTCGTTATATCCAATTACTATAGTTATTATATACTCATACTCATATATATGCTTATATATTGTATAATTATTTCATGCTTATGCTTATATATACTGTGTGACAAAAATAAAGAAAGAAACAAAAAAAATAGAAAGAAAAACAACACCCAACTCTTGAAAGTATCTTGGAAATTGCTGCCATTTTATTTTGGTCTCTTTTGTACATAGCATCTGAACTAATCCAGGATTAGCACTGTGTTATGACAGAGTTTTTCTGCAATTTAGCCTTTAACTATAGGCAGTTAAGGCATGTTATATTAAAAAAATGTTGTCAGGAATAAAAATGGCAAAGATGATCTGATAGCATTAACGCTGGAACTGTAAAGCTGGCAATACGCACAGCATGTAGGCTGGAGGAAGTAGAGGAAGTTGACTTCAATCCAAAGAAGGGAGAAGATACTGTGAATAAGAAGAAAAGTTAAATTTAAGGAATGGGGTGATTCTTCTTTTGACTGTGGTGGCAGTCACCCAGAAAAATTTGTAAGTGCTATTTGGATGCCAGTTATCTAATAACCACTGGATTTGTAGAATGATGGCTATTCCAAGGAGCATATGTGCAAAACAATGTCTAGTGCACTTGCTAGTATTTATCTACTCTATGGAAACACCATACCTTGGTTAGCTCAAATAGACTTTATGCAGGGATACCTTTGAAAAGTGCCTGATAATTAATGCAAGTTGATAATTGATAATTAATGCAAAATTATCAATAATTGATAATTAATGCCCACTAATGCAAAATTTAGTGATTATTTGTATCTGTACTGAAAGATCTAGATTGTTGGATGGTTGTCTGCCAAGCCTAGTTTAGTGCTGGGCACTGATTTATTTATTTATTTATTTATTTATTTATTTATTTTATTTATTTATTTATCGTATTTGTATACCGCCCTATCTCCCTAGGGACTCAGGGCGGTTCACAGGCAAATAAAAAGGTACATATAAATACAAAGTAAAATAACAGTTAAAAAGCTTATTCTACATGGCCCAATTTTTTAAAAACAATATAAATAATAAAACCCATTAAAACCAATATAAAATTTAAAATCTAATCCAGTCCTGCACAGATGAATAGATGTGTTTTAAGCTCGCGACGGATGGTCTGAAGAACTATCTCAGATAGATTCATTGTGGTGGAATCTCCAGATAGAGTGGGGAGAGGCGAGAAGACACTGGCAAATGTAGAATCTTTGCAGCAGTGGTGGGTTGCTACTGGTTTGCCCCGGATTGGGCGATTCATAGCAGTGGTGGGAGGCTCCTCCCACCCGCCCAGATGTCTCTGTGCATGTGCAGAAGCTTCTATGCATGTAGAGAAGTGTCGTGCGTGAGCGCGCCCACCCACGAGCAAACCGATAGTGACCGAAATTGAAACCCACTACTGCTTTGCAGGGCAGGAAGCAATGCAGACCTGACAACCCCATCATACCCCCTCATCCCTAATTTGGCTTTTCCCAAGACAATGCAGTCAGTCTGGCAAGATTCTTGTAAATAAGATAGCAGCTTAGAAGAAGTATCTCTGATGATCTCATGCTGTCATCCTGGTTCCAGTGCTTAACATTAATAGGAGAGGTTAGTTGCCTAGTATTCAACAGAGGCACTTCTGTGTGGCTCTCACTCTCACCATCTCTAGTAGTTGGAGAAAACTTTTTTCCCCTCCAGAAAACTATTGTTAGCTAAATCAATACTGATGGTAGTTATACTGAATTGAATTTTGCCTTGTTTTTCATATTTATCTTTTATAATCTGCCTGTTTAATAGATGTAAAATGTTTTGAGTATTGCATAGACCAAAAGGTAGGGAAGATATTTGATGAATAAACTTGTTTTCTGATTCCTTGGTTTAGCCCTCAGGGTGTCTTGCCCTTATTACACAATGCTTTTTTTTTTTAAGTCACTGAATGGCTCTTACTCTCTGTTGGTCAAGGCATTATTTCACTAACCTTTTTAAACTGAATGAATTGAGATGTTTTTAATTGCAAAGCAAATGCAATGAAATAATAACATTGGGGCAGAATGCTGGTTAGGATGCCAATTTTTTGTGTTCTTTCATTAGTAAGTAAGTATTTGCCAGATTATGGGCAAGGTTTGTCATCTGTACCAAGCAAACAGATTCAAATAATAATAGCACTTAGATAAGCGTATCGCGTATGATAACTCCCCTGGACGCTTCCCCAGATACCTGTCCAGATGTCAGCTCGGAGGAAGATGAACCCGTTCCAGGCACATCTGGAGGGGCGTTGGTCATTGCTCCAAGCAATCCTCAGAGAGGGATTTGGCTGAAGCACAGCTGCAGCAGGACAGCCCTGAGGCTTCAGGTGAGAAAAGCATGCAGCTGCAGCAGTGATGAGTAAGAGGAACTGCCTTCTGCAGCTGATCCAAGAACATGTAGAACAGAAAAAAGGCAGGAGTAGAGAAGCTCATCCAGATTACTTGCAAGGAGAAAGCCTCACTCTTCATGATGGGCTGCACCCAGTGGTGGAATTCAAATAATTTAACAACCGGTTCTCTGCCCTAGTGATTTCTTCCAATAACCAGTTCACCAAACTGCTCAGAAAATTAACAACCGGTTCTCCCGAAGTGGTGTGAACTGGCTGAATCCCACCACTGGCTGCACCTGAAGCTGGCTATTTAACACAGCAGATAGATGGAGGTGATGCTGGGAACAACGTGTTTGTTTTCTGGCTGCATGTTCTTGCCTTGAACTTTGGATCAGCTGTTGCCTTTGTTTGCCTTGCCTTTGCTTTGGAACTTGCCTTTGCCTTGGGAATTTGCTCTTGCCCAGTGGATTGAACTTGCATTTGCCTTGGACACTAGTGTTGGCTTCATTTGAGTACCTGTGGAACTCACTGGGGTTGAGCTGGTGCCAGCACAGGGAATTGTTAGGAAATACCAATTTAGGCTCTGAAGCCTTAATAAAGATTCCTTACACCAATGGTGTGGTGTGGTGTTTGTATGCATGACTGGGACAGCACAGTAATTAGCAAGAACCAGCATGAAGCAGTTGCAAACAATTTGTAATTTGATTCTAGTAGTAAGTAGTAAGCTGGTAATTTGATGGAATTATTAAGATGAAAGAACCTCAGTGGCACAGTGGTTAGAACGCAGTACTGCAGGCTACTTCGGCTGACTGTCAGCTGACTGAAATTTGGCAGTTTGAATCCCACCAGGCTCAAGATTGATTCAGCCTTCCATCCCTCCGAGATGGGTAAAAGGAGGAGCCAGATTGTTGAGGGCAATATGCTGACTCTGTAAAACTGCTTAGAGAGGGCTGGAAAGCACTGTAAAGTGGTATATAAGTCTTGCTATTAGAATACTGGAATGCTGCAGACATAATGTAACTGAATGTCAGGAAAGTCTTAAGCAGAATCTCCAATGATAATTTCCTTCCTAAAATGGTAAACTACGAGCTAGGTCAGTGGTTTTTAAGCTGGGGGTAATTATCCAAGTGAATAATTCAAGTGTATCCTGGGACAATGGAATTTTCAATGAATAGGATAAAAATTCCATTGTAATTTTGCATGTGAAAGTTGAAGATCCAGTTTGGGACTATTATCACTGATATGTTTTTTTAAAAATACAGAGTGATTGGGGGTTTTTTCCTGGTTTTTTGTAGGGGTACTTAAATTATTTGAGACTGAGAAAAGGAGTAATTCAGTCCAATTATTTAAGAACCACTCAGCTAGATTATATCAACATTAGTGTCATCTTTGGCTGAATGATTGCATGCAGAGTTCTCATTAATAGGTCCACTTTTATGCCATTCAATATTTTTATCAATGATTTGGAAAAGGCAGTTGTAGTCTTAGTAGATGAAACAAAACAGGAAGGGTGGCTACTATTTTAAATAAAAGATTAGAAAAATCTAGATAGGATTGTGCAGTGGGCTAAAATGAGCAGGATTTAAATTTAACTAATTCTGCACCTGGGGAGAAAACATGTAAGTGACAAATCTGCTTGAGTTTGAGTGTCTTGGTTAATTACAAACTAAACATCAACAAGTATTATGACACAGCTGCTCAAAGGCAAATATTATCTCGAGATGCATTCACTGGAACACATAGTAGCAATGAAAGGGAGATATTTGGGTCACAACAATTTGAAATACTGTGCTAAGTTCTGGGCATCATCATTCAAAAAGGTTAGTGACAAATGGAGCCGATTCAGAGGTTGTCTACCAAGATGGGATAGAATCTGGAAAGGGAGACCCGTAAGAAGGACGTAGATATGTGGATGCTCTCTGAGTTTTGTTTCATCTTGTTTGCTTGCAGATGTTTGATTATATGATTAGTAACATCATAGAGCACTGATGATGTTACCTTGTAGGGTAATAAAATGCCTGTGGGCAAACAAACAAATTCAGAGACCACTAAGGACTCTACATACTTAGATATTTCTACAGGTCTTGCTTTCTAGATCCTCATTCATCCATGTTCAACCTTGAGCTACATATCTTCTCTTTTATTGGGACCTAGGAATATTTGGCTGTGAACCGCCCTGAGTCCTTCGGGAGAAGGGCGGTATACAAATTTAAATAATAAATAAATAAATAATAAATTTACTTGCAGAAAAGAAAAATGTGGAGAGATGTGCTAGCAGTCTTCAGATAACTGAAGAATTGTCACTTAGAGGAAAAGAACGAACTTATTCTCTATTGCCCCAGAAGACAAGAGTTAAGGATACAAGGAAGCAAGTTCGTGCTAGACATCTGGTTGTACAAGCAATCAGCAGTGGTTTCTCATTCATTGGCCATTTAGTAGATGAGAAGCTGGGTGGACATTAGCCATAAATATTCATGGTCCTTTCTAACTCCATGGTACTATGGAGAGTGGTGAAATTTGTAAGAATAGCTCTGTGGAGATATAGTGAAGAAATGTTTCTGAGGGTTATGTGGACATGTTCTTAGTTAAATGAGATTTATTTATCTATTTGGTTTATGTCTATGTGTTCTTTCTGTTCTCCTCAGGCAAATTCTGACGGTGCCTAACCATTAAAACCCAATGTGTAAAAGTAATTGTACAACTAAAACATGAAAGCCTTGCACCAGCAAGGTTGCTTTGGAGATTCTTTTAGAGAGGGTAGAAATCAAATGAACTCTGGAGGAGATGATTCCATAAAAAACCCTCTTCTCCATATCCGATTAACCAATTGCAGTTAATAGCAGCATCTTCAAAAAGCATCTTCAAAAAGCATCTTCAAATAGCAGCATCTTCAAAAAGACCTGTCTTGCTGATCCCATAGGGGTCTGCAGGAAAATATGTAAGATGGGAAGAGGGAAATGGTGAAACATGATGGTGGGTAGCATCACACAAAAGCATTGGCTTATGCTCTTGTTCCAGACATTGGGATGCAAGTACAAAATCACAGCATTGTCATCATGCATATGTCACTGCAGTTTGAAGAAGATACCACAGTACAGAGCTGTGGGATTTGGGAATCCACTGTATCTACCACAGATACAGTGTCCTGTCTCAAAGTGCCACGGTCTTAATCTTTCCAGCAACAGGAGGATGGATGCTAGTGACTTTCCTGAGATCAGCAGTAGTTATTCCGTGGCAGATATCCTACTTCAACCAAGTGATGGATGGCAGGGGATGACTTTCCTTCAAAATGGAGTGGACCATTTTTTTTCTAGGGCAGAACATCTTATTTGATTTAATTTGGAATTGGGAAGACATTTAGAAAAATAATGGGTGGGTCCAGGACAGAAATGGAATTTAAGTTCATTCCATTTCCATTGAAGGATAATTAGGGTGACTTCTGTCTATCGCGCATTTATTAATTCTGCCTTCTTTCGCATTACAAATTACAGTTTAGTAATAACACCTGGAAATCGCTTTATCCAAGGATGTCAGGAGGACAAATAACTCATTCTGGGGCCTCTGATCTCTCTGCTGCAATTAACAAAATAGATTTTGTTCTCCTTCAATCACCGCTTAATACAAACTGAATATTGAAAAAAGCAGATTTTGCCCTGGATTCCCAATCACACAAAACCGATTTTTGCTGCTACTCTGTCACAGGGAATAAAACACACAATAAATTTGATAGACCACAATTTTACACACACACACACACACACACACACACACACACACACACACACACACACACATAATTTAAGAGAGAGATTGTTTAAATAGTTTTTGAAACTTTGAGCATATGTCAGGCAGAATGCATAGAGCCTGGCCAGAATGTCTTCTGACATATAAGCTTACCAGACCTCACTAATAATTTTGCTAACCTGCTGGAAAGACATTTTGCCAACCTGCTATGCAGCTTAATACAATCATCCATTGAAGTGCTGACATTTTTAACAGGGTCGCTTTCCCTCCCTACACCGTTCAGTTTTGCTGATACGTTAATTACCATATTTTTTGGACGCACCTTTTTCCACCAAAAAAGAGGGTGAAAATCTGGGTGCATCTTATACTCCGAATGTAGCCCCACCCAGCTTCTCAAAGGGAGGTTTCAGAGGCTGAAAAGAAAAGGGGAAAAAAAACTTCAGAAAAGAAGCCCCCAAACAGAGCTTCAGAAAAGAAGCTCCCAAACAGAGCTTCAGACGCTTTTTTTCTGAAGTTCTGTTTTGGATGCTTTCAGAGGCAGAAAAAAGTTTTTTCTCAAACAGAGTTTCAGAGCCAGAAAAAAGCAAACAAAAAAAAAAAGCAAGGCACTGAGGTCACAAACAAGGAACTGGTTGCTAAAATTCACCTCTGGGTGATTGGGGGTATTCCGGGAGGTCAATCCACCTGCCAATCAGCTTTTTTCTTATTTTCCTCCCCCAAAACTAATGTGCGTCTTATACTCTGGTGCGTCTTATACGCCAAAAAATATGGTATATATTTATCGGAAAGCATCCCTTTTCTTAACCATAATATGCATACTGAGGGATCTTTGTGAGTTTGCAACCTAATTAGGCAGGTGTCTATTTTGTCCCAAACAAGAAAGATAATTAAATCATCTTTAGTCTCCTTAAATGCACTAAAAAGGCGACAATCAACCTAGATATTTCCCCTATTCGGGCACCAAAATCATAGGTAAAGGATTGGGAGGCACAATATTGTCTACACATCACTTTAAAATACATATGGCTTCCCTTCCACCCCTGGCCGACACCATCACTCTCTTTTTATTGGATCTGACACAGGACCCAGCCGGACTATTGATTCTGCAGATTGTGCCAGTTTTGTATTGCAAGGTCACCCTTAATTGCATCCCGGCTGACGTCATCTCTCTGCCATGCCATCTTCCCCCCCCATCCCCGTCTTTAGATGTCCAATTCTTCCACCTGCTTGCTTTCATAAAGCAAGCCCGCTGAAGAGCAGTCACTTTCAGTAGGCTGCAAAGGGAAAATGTTGCTAGAGCGTCTTCCGTCACCGAACCTTTCCACTGGAGAACAGGAGGGAGTGGAAGAAGACTTGATACCCGATTTTCGGGAAGCTGGCTTTTGTTTTTAGACCACTGCAGGGTGTCAGGCCTCAGGTGCCCTTTCCTGCTCAGATGTCGTGCATTTGTATGCATGCCTGCGTGCATATGGCATCTGCTTTAACCACAACCTTGTCATTCTCCAAACCCTGGGAGACAGTGCCGTGTCAGAGCAAAGAGTCCCTTTTCCTTCTTTCCGACAGCGGTGGCATTTGTGGTGCTGTGCCCTCTAGACACATCTGCCCAAAGGGACAGAGCAGACATGATTCCTTTTCTTGTTCCTCTTCACAGAATATAATAACCTGAATGCCAGATGAACAGCAGGGGCATTTCCCCTCCTCTTTTCTCTCTCTCTCTCTGGTCACCCCTTCCTTGACGCAAGACAGCAAGTAGGCACTTCTTCTGCCACTTCCCGGTGGAAGATTAATACAGTGCTCAGCTTCTCCATATGCTTTTGCATCAGGAGCAGGGCAGCCTTTTGTGAATTACTCAGAATAAATCTGAGTTACCAGAACACTGTGTGCCTAGTTTTGTTACCCAAATAAGAAGAAAGGAGAGCAAAAATCAAAGAGGGATCCTGTAGGACTATGATATCCGCACTGCAATAATCCACAGGATTGTTGGATTAAAAGATTTTATTCTCTGAAGCCATTTAGTGATTGCTTGGATATTCCCCCCCCCCGCCCAGCTGATCCTCTATATTCTGCTTCTAAACCTGCTTTTAATTCTTCAGTTACTGTGCAAGACAAATGGTTAATTTATATCCAGAGGTCTTCCAGGAAATCTCATCTCATTGAGTCAATGGGATTTCTTTTTCTTTTACTGAGTTACCTGAACAATCTAAGCCCTGCACTAAATGGAATAAATCTAATTAGGCAGAAAGAGCTGTTCACCGAATAAAACTGGAATGGATTCCAGCACTAAAGCCGTGGATTTAGCCAGACTTTGCAGTCTGTGATACCTGTTATAAGTCTATTTTTTTTTAAAAAAAGCACTTTTTGATAATCAGGAGACCTGCAAAGTGATCTGTCTACAGAAGTCAGATTTTGTGTTAAACCCTCATACTTTTCATTTGACTCTTTTATTTAACAGAACCTGTCATGGTGGTTTATGTTCCTCTAAGGTGTGTGTGTGTGTGTGTGTGTGTGTGTGTGTGTGTGTGTGTGTGTGGTTTGCAGTCGCAAGCTACCTATCAAATCCACATGCATGATAAAAATTTAGGCATATGCAAAATTATGTTAACACAAAATTAAGAATAATAGATTTAATGAATAAACAGACAAATAATAAATAAACAAACAAATTAAAAAATATAGCATCTTCACACAGCTACATCCTATCGGTTTAAGAACCAGTTCGCTGAGCATGCGCTTCGCTGCCTGTGTGTGCGCACTTTGCATAAAATTGGACTTCTGCATTGCTGAGAGCAAGGAAAACAGCTGAGGAGCAGCAATTCACTTTGCCACCCCAATCAGTTAAGCTTCGGAAGCAGAAATATAGGTGAGTATAACGGAGGGGCAGGCGGGCGGGCCCACTTTAAATAATGAGTTAACTGGTTTATTCACAGCTGAAAGTCGGAGCTAACAGATCGTCTGAACTGGTGTGAATTGGTAGAAACTCACCACTGAGATACATAGGCACGTTTACCTTCAGTGGTGGTAAAACTGATTTCTGGCACCACATACGAGTTTTTCTCCCATCTCCCACACACTGATCAATATTGCTAAATAGTTCTCAACTTACAACTATTCACTAGTGACCGTTCAAAAGCGATTTGCAACTGGTCCTCACATTTATGACTAACGCAGTTTCCCCATGGTTCCTTTTCAAAATTTTGACAACTGGTATGTATCTATGATGGCCTCGATATCCTAGAGTCATGTGATCTCCATTGGTGGCTTTTCCAGCCAGCTTCTGACAAGAAAAGACAATAGGGAAAGTCAAATTCACTTAACAATCATGGGGGGAAAAGTGGTAAAATCAGTGACTTACTTAAAAAAAAAACATCTTGCTAAGTGATGAAAATTCTGGCTCCAATTGTGACTGTAAGTCTTGGATTAGTGTTAGATGTTGCCAGTCTCTCCCTTAGTTATTCTAAGTGTGAAGAAGTTATGGATCTACTTGTCATGGCAGAACCGTGGAGCCTTTCATTTCAAATCAGTGAATAAGGAATGGGGATTCCACTTCTAATTTCCTCTAATTTAGAGGAAATTGTTCTAGACGAAATTGTTATATAGGTTATTTAAATTCAACATGGTATGGACTACTTTCTGCCTCCATCTACTACAGGTAGTGTTCCACTTACGACAGTTCACTTAATAGCCATTTGAAGTTACAACAACTCTGAAAAAAATGACTTATGACCATTTTTCACACTTATGACCATTGCAACATCCTCATGGTCATATGATTTATATTCGGAGGCTTGACAATTGACTCCTATTTATAACGGTTGCAGTGTCCTAGGGGGTCACTTGAACACCTTTTGCAACTTTCTGATAAGCGAAATCAATGGAAAACCAGATTCACTTAACAACTGTGTTACTAACTCAACAACTGCAATGATTCACTTAACAAATGTGGCAAGAAAAGTCATAAAATGGGGCAAAACACATTCCTCACTTAGCAACTATATTTTGGGCTCAATTGCGGTCGTAAGTGGAGGACTACCTGTAGTCAACTTCTAACCACTAGGGGAAATCTAACCACTAGGAAATCTAACCACTAGGAAATAAGGGGCGTGCATAAGAGCATAAATGTGCCTACCATTCCTGTCCTATTGTTTCCTTTCGTTATATCCAGTTACTATAGTTATTACATACTCATACTCATATATATGCTTATATATTGTATAATTATTTCACGCTTATGCTTATATATACTGTGTGACAAAATCAATCAATCAATCAATCAATCAATCAAATGCAGAGACAGCCATGGGATTCTGTACATTATGCCCTTTTTCCATATGTCTCTTTGTAACATGACTTCTATTGGCTGGATTGATTTTGGGATTTTCATCACTTTCTTGCTCTCTTATTTCAGTGTTTCTCTGTTCTGATTCTGACCAGTGAAGTTTAGACTCCCACCTGATTTATGCCTTCTCCATGGTAGAAGACAGCATACTAAATGCAGGCTTTTAGCTATAATCAACGTATTATTTTCCCTCATAAGAGAGACTGAAAATTTGGGTGCGTCTTATACTCAGAATGTAGCTTTATCGAAGCTTTTTTCAGCCCCAATGAGGCACTAGTGAAGCGCTTCTCCTGCTCCCTCCAACTCTCAGCTGTGAAGTTTTTTTTCCAGCCCTAAAAGGTGCTAGCGAGTGAAGCGATCTCCGTGGTTTGCCTGCTTTTCTCATTGCTTCTCTCTCCAAAGATCAGTTGTGCTTTAGAAGCTGTTTTTTATCCCCAAGCAGGGGATAAAACCCAGCAAACTAATGTGCCGAAGGACTAAGGATTCTAGCCAGATGAATACCTGGTAGACAGATTCCCCCCCCCTATTTTCCTCCCCAAAAATTAAGCTGCATCTTATACTCCAAAAAATACGGTAAGTTAACTCAGGTGTTCCTATTGCCATATTATTTCCTAAAGAAAGCTTATTTTTTTATTTTTTCCCCTGCAAGCACAGCCTGAAGAATTCATTCTTATCAAAAGATCAACTCTTAGCTTTACTTTTCATCTCTTCGTGCATTCGTTTCACTGTATAAAGCTGTTCATTATCCCAAATCAGCACCAGCTTTCCCTGGTCCCCCCCACCCACCCTTTTAGCTCATGCTCAGTAAGGAGAAAATATGAAATGCTAAATCAAAACTCTGAAAAGTATGGTAAGTGGTGGAGAAGGTTTTTATTATTTCACTCAAAGGAATCCCAGCATATTGTGGGAAGCCATCCCCTTCTTCCTAGAAGAATGCAATATTTTGAAGAATATTTTAAAAAGGCAGGATAAAATATTTCCCCTAAAAGAGAAATATATATATTTTTAAAGAGCTTACTACATTGCACAATCTCCTAAGGATTTTGCATTACCCTCAGAAACTTCAACCAAACTTAGCTCAGACAACCTATAGGGCTAGCTATAACCCCTTTATAACCCATACATGGCCCCATGGGAGTCTGACAACAACCAATAGAATACATGTTCTTGCACAGGATCAGGAAGCTCAAGTGCCAAGCACAAGAAAAGGTATAAAACCCCCTCACTCTCAACTCAATGTGTTCAGCTAACCAGAATCATGGTTAACCATGCTGGGTGGTTCTACTTCATCAATAAATGGACCCTCTTTCCAATTAGCCTCCAGCCTCCATTTTGTCTCCAGTACCTTTCTCCCGGCTTGGAACTGAAGCAGAGGGATATTTCTTCCAACAATTTTCTGATATGTCAGTTTTCTATCTGTGTCACATCTGTCTTTGATGAGTCTTTTGATGAGATGATTAACTACATCTCTGGGATCTGGACTTGGATCAGGGACTCTGGGAAAAGCTTGAGAAGATGTTTCTAAAGAAGAAACAGTAGATGATGACTAAGATCCATTTTTCTTCACAGCCCTAGAGAGCAAAAGCAAAAAGCATTACAAAGGTGCAATGGATGCTTAAGTTAAGAGCTGACAGGATCAAGATTGCTAGCAAAGTTAAAGGCAACATCTGGGGTTGACATACTGGTCTGAAAATTCATGACTAACTTCACTCAGCATTGCTTATAAGTGAGATTCTTTTTTGAGTGGCTTGTGACTTCAAACAAGTTTCCGCAGGTTCTGACCAGTTTTGGAGAACCGGTAGTGGAAAATTTGAGTAGTTCAGAGAACCGGTAGTAAAAATTCTGATTGGCCCCACCCCCATCTATTCTCTGCCTCCCGAGTCCCAGCTGATCGGGAGGAAATGGGATTTTGCAGTAACCTTCCCTGGATTGGGGAGGGAATGGAGATTTTACAGTATCCTTTCCCTACCACGCCCACCAAGCGATGCCCACCAAGTCATGTCACGCCCACCAAGCCACACCCACAGAACCGGTAGTAAGATTTTGAAACCCATATTGGTATAAACTTGTAGACTTCTTGTCTGATCTTTTGGATCTGACTTCAACCACCAAATTAGGAGTCCATGAGCTGTCTCTCTGTAAAAATAATCTCAGATATTCTAGTCAAATTCTTTAAGCTTTTTCTCCACTGTAGATCAACTATGCTGATTACTTAAGAGTGATTTATTGTATTACAGCCATAAAATGAGACATTGTGTGCGGTTTTCCACAGTTCGCTGTGGAAGGATAGTCATCTATCCAATGCTGGCTGGGGAATTCTGGGAGTTGAAATCCACATACCTTAAAGTTGCTAAGGTTGAGAAACATTGATCTATCTGACATACCTAATACTTCATCATGAAAATGTTTCTATACCTCAATCAGTCCAACACAGTTTGAAACAGATCCTCCTTCACTATCTCTGCCTGTTGACCAATAAAAGCCTACAAAAAAAATTCATCACCTTCTAAGCTGTAGATAGTGCAAGAGCAATTTATAAAATAATTGTAAAAGCCCCCTCATTTCATAAAGTGTTATCCCTCCCTCTGTGTTTTCAGTTTTTTTTTTTTTGCATGTATCTAGTCATCTGCAAAAAGCAAAAAATCTAAATTCAAGTGATCTTAACAGGCAGAAGTTGCCTGGCTACCAAGCTTCCAATCCTTTCTATTAAAAATCCACTTGAGCATTGCAAAGATGGAATAGCATCATGCCATCCATTTTGCAACTGTTGCCCCCCACCCCCAAAAGGCAGTAGATTATGCAACAGATGAAGTAGGGAGACGGGAACTATAAAGACCTTATAGGAAGCAGAAATTGCAATTCCTTGCACAGGTGATGAAATGAGGAGAGAGGAAATTACGAAATAAAAATAGCAGCTTTTTCAGGTTTGCTTCTCCATTGCAAAACAGAAAGAGGAATCACAGAACTCTTGTCAATAGAGGCCTTCTAAATTAAACCAGCATTCTACTTAAAGTACCAGTTTGGGCTGCTGAACCTCATGAAGCAAAAGGGAGACGAAATGTCCCTCCATTGGGAGCTGCAATGCTTCAAAAAGAATGATGGCTTTGGAGATACAACTTGAGTACACTGCAACTAAGCAAGAAATCAGCTGGAGCTGAGATTGGACTGGTACAAAGGATTCAAATAGAAGTGCTTTGCATTTATCTTCACAGTCTAGAGTACTCCAGCTCTCTGTAACTTTGAACTGTAATCTATTGTTTATATCAATTTGATATCCAATATAAAATGCTAGATATCCTTTAAGAATACTGAATTGCTTTGTATAAATATATTAAATATGTACATATTTGGGGCTAACCATGTTTAGATTTTAAAATGAAAAATCCAGTGCCAACTCTGGAAAAGAGATAAATATCCTGGAAGGCAAGAAAAAGATTTTTAAAAAGTTATTGTGCTGGTTAGGAAGCTGGCCCTATCAATCTTGGTTACTAAAGAAAACTTAAAATGTGGAGGGGAGGGGAGAGATGGGACAGAGGAAGGAAGGAAGGAAGGAAGGAAGGAAGGAAGGAAGGAAGGAAGGAAGGAAGGAAGGAAGGAAGGAAGTGTTGGAAGAAATGTGCATCTGGATTCAGTTCCAAGTGGGGGACATTGGAAACATGGAGACTGCTTGGAAAGATGGTTTAATGGTGGACAGAAATCACATAGCTTGAGTTCCTGAACAGGAGCACATGGCTTGTGTTCCTGAGTAGAAAAGGTGACCACATGTTTCAAGGTGTTGGGTGAAGAACCAGAGAGGAAAGGAGAAGAAGAGAAGAGAGAGCAAGATGCTGAGTGCCTGAGTTTATACTCTCTGTGGGGCCCCACCTTGGTGTTTCCTGTTCCTGTATAAGAAATGTACCCTGATTGATTATCAAACTCCCAGGTGGTCTAGGGGTCTTGACTGACTTTGTAGGTTGTCTCTCAAGCTTATTTAAGCCTTATCATATGGTGAGTTTCTGTTGCTAGATGGGTCCTATTGTGTTGCAGATGATGGTCCATTGACAAAGGTGGGGGGAATGAGTGAGCTTGGCTGAGGCCTTAATGGCCCATTGAAAAAGGTGTGAGGAGGCAGGAAGCTGCTTTGTCTTTAAAACAGGTTTCTCCATTTCTCATCCAGGGAAACACAATACTCTGCCCTATTCAATATCCTCCAAAATATTTCATTCTTCTAGGAGAGGGGTGAGTGCTAACTTCCTATAGAAGGAAGGAAGGAAGGAAGGAAGGAAGGAAGGAAGGAAGGAAGGAAGGAAGGAAGGAAGGAAGGAAGGAAGGAAGGAAGGAAGGAAGTGTTGGAAGAAATGTGCATCTGGATTCAGTTCCAAGTGGGGGACATTGGAAACATGGAGACTGCTTGGAAAGATGGTTTAATGGTGGACAGAAATCACATAGCTTGAGTTCCTGAACAGGAGCACATGGCTTGTGTTCCTGAGTAGAAAAGGTGACCACATGTTTCAAGGTGTTGGGTGAAGAACCAGAGAGGAAAGGAGAAGAAGAGAAGAGAGAGCAAGATTATGAGTGCCTGAGTTTATACTCTGTGGGGCCCCACCTTGGTGTTTCCTGTTCCTGTATAAGAAATGTACCCTGATTGATTATCAAACTCCCAGGTGGTCTAGGGGTCTTGACTGACTTTGTAGGTTGTCTCTCAAGCTTATTTAAGCCTTATCATATGGTGAGTTTCTGTTGCTAGATGGGTCCTATTGTGTTGCAGATGATGGTCCATTGACAAAGGTGGGGGGAATGAGTGAGCTTGGCTGAGGCCTTAATGGCCCATTGAAAAAGGTGTGAGGAGGCAGGAAGCTGCTTTGTCTTTAAAACAGGTTTCTCCATTTCTCATCCAGGGAAACACAATACTCTGCCCTATTCAATATCCTCCAAAATATTTCATTCTTCTAGGAGAGGGGTGAGTGCTAACTTCCTATAGAAGGAAGGAAGGAAGGAAGGAAGGAAGGAAGGAAGGAAGGAAGGAAGGAAGAAGGAAGGAAGGAAGGAAGGAAGGAAGGAAGGAAGTGTTGGAAGAAATGTGCATCTGGATTCAGTTCCAAGTGGGGGACATTGGAAACATGGAGACTGCTTGGAAAGATGGTTTAATGGTGGACAGAAATCACATAGCTTGAGTTCCTGAACAGGAGCACATGGCTTGTGTTCCTGAGTAGAAAAGGTGACCACATGTTTCAAGGTGTTGGGTGAAGAACCAGAGAGGAAAGGAGAAGAAGAGAAGAGAGAGCAAGATGCTGAGTGCCTGAGTTTATACTCTGTGGGGCCCCACCTTGGTGTTTCCTGTTCCTGTATAAGAAATGTACCCTGATTGATTATCAAACTCCCAGGTGGTCTAGGGGTCTTGACTGACTTTGTAGGTTGTCTCTCAAGCTTATTTAAGCCTTATCATATGGTGAGTTTCTGTTGCTAGATGGGTCCTATTGTGTTGCAGATGATGGTCCATTGACAAAGGTGGGGGGAATGAGTGAGCTTGGCTGAGGCCTTAATGGCCCATTGAAAAAGGTGTGAGGAGGCAGGAAGCTGCTTTGTCTTTAAAACAGGTTTCTCCATTTCTCATCCAGGGAAACACAATACTCTGCCCTATTCAATATCCTCCAAAATATTTCATTCTTCTAGGAGAGGGGTGAGTGCTAACTTCCTATAGAAGGAAGGAAGGAAGGAAGGAAGGAAGGAAGGAAGGAAGGAAGGAAGGAAGGAAGGAAGGAAGGATCTTCTTGCAAACTTCTGGTGATGCAGCACTTATAACTTCTGGAGGCAGACTTGTTCTCATAGTCAGGAAATTTCTCTTTATTTCTAGGTTGGATCTCTCTTTGATAAGTTTTCATCCATTTATCCATTTGATAAGTTTTCATCCATGCAGGGGCATGCTGAGGATTTTGTACAGTATCTGTTCGATAAAATCGCTTGGATTCGGACGGGCTGGACACTGATTGGATAGATCCGGGCGAGGGGACGGGGACAAGTCTTGTGGATATTATTTGGGCTGAGTTCGATCCTGTGACTCCTGATGACATGGACAGGTTGTTAGCTAGGCTGAATCCCACCACATGTTTATTGGACCCATGTCCCTCCTGGTTGTTACTGGCCACACGGGAGGTGACACGAGGCTGGCTCCTGGGAATTATCAACGCCTCCTTGTTGGAGGGCACCTTTCCTGCCGCCCTGAAAGAGGCGGTGGTGAGGCCCCTCCTCAAGAAGCCTTCCTTGGACCCAGCTGTATTGGCGAACTATTGTCCAGTCTCCAACCTTCACTTTTTGGCGAAGGTTGTTGAGAGTGTGGTGGCATATCAGCTTCCCCAATACCTGGAGGAAACTGTCTTTCTAGACCAGTTCCAGTTCGGCTTCAGACCTAGTTACAGCACCGAGACGGCTTTGGTCGCGTTGGTGGATGACCTCTGGAGGGCTCGGGACAGGGGATATTCCTCTGTCCTGGTCCTGTTAGATCTCTCAGCGGCTTTTGATACCATCGACCATGGTATCCTGCTATGGCGGTTGGAGGGATTGGGAGTGGGAGGCACCGTTTATCGGTGGTTCTCGTCCTATCTCTCTGACTGTTCGCAGTCGGTGTTGGCAGGGGGGCAGACCAGATCAACCTCTAGGTCCCTCACTTGTGGGGTGCCTCAGGGGTTGGTTCTCTCGCCTCTCCTGTTCAACATCTATATGAAGCCGCTGGGTGAGGTTATCCGTGGTTTCGGGGTGGATTATCATCTGTACGCTGATGATACTCAGCTGTACATTTCCACCCCGAATCACCCCAACAAAGCTGTCGAGGTGATGGACCGGTGTCTTGAGGCCGTGCGGGTCTGGATGGGGAGGAATAGGCTCCAACTCAACCCTACCAAGACAGAGTGGCTGTGAGTTCCGGCGTCCTGGTACAGTCAGCTTATGCCTTTGCTGACTGGGGGGGGTGAAGTTCTGACCCCCAGGGGAAGGGTGCGCAACTTGGGCATTCTCCTGGACGATCGGCTGTCTTTAGAAGAACATTTGATGGCCGTCGCCAGGGGAGCATTTTATCAGGTTCGCCTGATGCACCAGTTGCGCCCCTTTCTTGACCGGGACTCCTTACGCATGGTCACTCACACCCTCGTTACCTCTCACCTGGACTATTGCAATGCTCTCTACATGGGGCTCCCCTTGAAGAGCACCGGGAGGCTCCAGCTAGTCCAGCCTGCACTGGCTGCCGGTAGCCTTCCGGGTGCAATTCAAGGTGTTAGTGCTCACCTTTAAAGTGCTCCATGGCTTAGGACCGGGCTATTTACGAGACCGCCTTCTGCCACTGATAGCCTCCCAACGACAGTGGGAGTTACTGCACATTGCATAAAGTGTTGCTGCAGACCACATGGGGAAAATATCACAGTCTTTGAAGCTAATACATACATACATGTTAAGGGTAATCTGAGCTCACAACCAAGATTGTGGACTATTGAGCAGAGTACCCTACGCATGAAAACGACTGAGACTGGTTGTATACAATAACAGTCACTTGCAGACAAACTGGGGTTTGATATTCCTTTACTTTTAGGGAAAAGGCAAAATCATAGTCCAAAAACAATTCCAGGTCATACAAATATAAAGCCAGTCAGGGATGTTACAAATATAAAGTCTTCTTACCAACGTAGACTTGCACAACAAACAAGGTCTTCTTTCAGTTCGGAAAAAAACCACAGTTCAATTCACAACAGTCAGTATCTTGAGGAAGCCATGATCAAGCAACGATCATAAAGCTCAAATATACAGTTGCAGCATGTCATCAGGTTGCAATGCTGTAGCGTCCCTGTAGATTCCCCACAAGCCATAATTTAGTAGTCCTTTTATACATTGGCTACAGAGCTCAGCCAATCAGGAAGCTTGCATGATGCAGCACAGCCTTAAAGCAATATCATGCCTTTATACAAAATACATAGTTAGTTTTTATATATTGCCTAGCCAACTAGTTAGGCAAATAACAATTTCCTGACAATACATAAGGAAGATCTGAGAAGTAGTCAAAATGAAAATAGCTGGCTGAAAACTCCTTGGAGAAAAGAGGAATTGGCAGGATTTGTTAGTCAATTCAAAAGATTAGCCATGTGACATCTCAATGAAGGATTAATCCTGTAATCTGTCTATAATAAATTTTTATTGCTTCTACCTGCCCAATGATGTTAATCAGCTTATTATCAGAATCTTTCACTTTTGTACATAGCTTACAATTGTGCAGAACATAAAAAAAAATGTGAATTAAAATGGTCAGTGAATCATCTGAGTCTAAGATTAACCAATGTCACAAAATTCCATTTGTTATTAAATTCCATGGAAGACCTCTGACCAAATAACCATATTCATATTCCTGAGTCCTAGTCAGTCAGTATAATATACTTATGCGTGTATCTCTACAGGTAAAGGCTGGTAAGCAGTCATCTTACCAGGAGCCCTTGTACAGGAATTCTGGTGGTGCAGTGGTTAGAATGCAGTATTGCAGGCAAACTCTGCCCACAGTCTGGAGTTCAATCCTGATGGGGCTAGAGGTTGACTTAAGCCTTCCATCCTTCCAAGATAGGTAAAACGAGGACCCAGATTGTTGGGGACTATATATTGACATTGTAAACCATCCCGATAGTGCTATAAAGCACTGTGAAGTGTTATATAAGTCTAAGTGGTATTGCTATCTTCTTTCTGAATTATGCTTGTGTTGTCACTAAAGACAACACAAGTATTCTGCATGATCATCCACCCAGAAAGTGCAAAGGGCATGAAGTGTTTTTAATAGAGTTATGGTCTCTGCTGCAGACAACTGACTCCAGTGAGATCTTAACATTAAACACTGATGATATCCTAATCCTGTGATGGCGAACCTATGGCACGCATGCCCAAAGTGCCACATGAAGCCATGTCGCCTGGCATGCACAGCCTTGCCTATTTGTCTTCTGGGTTTCTGGCACATATGCAACGTGCTGATCAGTGTCATTTGCACATGCGGCAGTGCCGAAAACCAGCCTGCGCATGCATGCCAGTCAGCTCAGCTGATCGTCGGGTGTGCATGCGTGCTAGAACCTGGAAGTTTGGCTTTTCCAGAGTGCTTACATGCACGCACAACATTTCCACACCACCTTTTCGGCACTCAGTGCTGAAAAGGTTCACCATCACTCTCCTAGTCCGATAAGTTTCCCAGCAAATGTGACTATCCAGATGTCAGCTTTCTCTTCCTTTTTCTGCTTCCCACTCTGCATTGACATCATTCCAGGATACTAAAATCAACTAAGATGCACACCAGCCATTGTTTCCTTTGTTGGTATTTATACAACTGCACTCTCCCAAGATCAACAATTTAAAATTTAGTGACTGTCCCATTGTCCCAACCCAAGAGATTGATTCTTGAGAAAGTCAATGAGGCTGTGAGCCTAAAAAGCGAAGCCACACAAATTATCTTTTTCATGAAAACATTGATGGCCCCCGCAAAACAATAATCCTGTAGAGCAGGTAGAAGATTCTGTTTTTTCCAAGATAAAGTCATAGCTGCCTTCTGCTTCAAAATATGAAGTTTCATCTTTCCTCTGACAGAGGAAAGAGGACTGCTAGGATCAAACTGAAAGGAAATACCTGAAATGCAGTGCAAAGATGTGAGGTCCCAGCCAAGGAACTATAGGAAAGAGGGTACCAAAACTTTATCTTAGTGCTATGGAGTGTGGTGGTTGTGGTTAGGATGCTGGTTTGACAAGTTCCAAGTCCGCGTTGAAAGCTCAAATACTGTTGTATGGTGAGGTGAACTCCCGTCATTTGCTACAACTCCTGCTCACCTAACAGTTTGAAAACATGCAAATGCAAGTAGATAAATAGGTACCACTTCAGTGGGTTCACTGATAAAGACCTGAAAGGAACCCCCAATTGGATGTCCCCGGGCAATGGTGATATCACCAACATTTCCTTTCACCATGGAAATGTTTCAGTGCTTCCGATACAGAAGTATAGTGCCTTAGTGCTATAAATTTAAACTTGTGTTATTATTTTGGCTTAGATCTGAGTCACCCCATTTATAGGTAGATTCAAGGGATCCCTTAGGATAGGTGTATTATTTTTTTTTTAAAAAAAACCCTTTTTGATCTCTTGGTAGGATTTCTATTTCTAAATTGGAGATACTTCATCACAGAGTCCACTACAAACTGCCATGATATTCATGCAACACTACCATTATTATTATTATTATTATTATTATTATTATTATTATTATTATTATTATTATTATTATTATTATTATTATTATTATTTATTAAATTTTTATACCGCCCTTCTCCCGAAGGACTCAGGGCGGTGTACAGCCAAAAATAAAAAACAAGATATATACAATTAAAACAACATTAAAACATAGCAGATTATAAAGGCTGATAATTAAAATTTAGATTTAAAATTTTAAAATATTAAGAAAACCCAATTAAAATTCAACACTATTATGCCAGTCCCGCTTGAATGAATAAATATGTTTTGAGCTCACGACGGAAGGTCTGAAGATCAGGCACTTGACGAAGGCCAGGGGGAAGTTCGTTCCAGAGCGTCACTGCCCCCACAGAGAAGGCCCTACTCCTGGGGGCCGCCAGCTGACACTGTTTGGCGGACGGCACCCTGAGGAGACCCTCTCTGTGAGAGCGTACGGGTCGGTGGGAGGCAAAGGGTAACAGCAGGCGGTCTCGTAAGTACCCGGGTCCTAAGCCATGGAGCACTTTAAAGATGGTAACCAAAATCTTGAAGCGTACCTGAAAAACCACAGGAAGCCAGTGCAGACTATGGAGCAGTGATGTCACGTGGGAGCCACGAGCGGCTCCTGTTACTACTCGCGCAGCCGCATTCTGGACTAACTGTAGCCTCCGGGTGCACCTCAAAGGCAGCCCCATGTAGAGAGCATTGCAATAATCCAACCTAGACGTAACCAGAGCGTGAGTGACCGTGCATAAGGCATCCCAGTCAAGGAAGGGATGCAACTGGCGGACCAAGCGAACTTGGTGAAAGGCCCTCCTGGAGACGGCCGCTAGATGTTCATCGAAGGACAGCCGTCCATCCAGGAGGACGCCCAAGTTGCGAACCACCTCCTTTGGGGCCACTAACTCGCCCCCAACAGTCAGCTGCGGATGCAGCTGACTGTACCGGGATGCCGGCATCCACAGCCACTCCGTCTTGGAGGGATTGAGCTTGAGTCTGTTTCTCCCCATCCAGACCCGTACGGCTTCCAGGTACCGGGACAACACTTCGACCGCTTCGTTGGGATGGTCCGGGGTGGAAAAGTACAGCTGAGTATCATCAGCGTACAGATGATAACTCACCCCGAAACCACTGATGACCTCACCCAGCGGCTTCATAGAGATGTTGAACAGGGTAGGTGAGAGAATCGACCCCTGAGGCACCCCACAAGTGTGGCGCCTCGGGGACGACCTCTGCCCCCCTGTCAACACCGTCTGCGACCGGTCAGAGAGATAGGAGGAGAACCACCGATAAACGGTGCCCCCCACTCCCAATCCCTCCAACTGGCGCAGCAGGATACCATGGTCAATGGTATCAAAAGCCACTGAGAGATCTAATAGGACCAAGGCAGAGGAGCAACCCCTGTCCCTGTCCCTCCAGAGGTCATCCACCAACGCGACCAAAGCCGTCTCCGTGCTATAACCGGGTCGGAAGCCGGACTGGAACGGGTCTAGATAGACAGTTTCCTCCAGGTGCCGGGGGAGCTGCCATGCAACCACACTCTCTACAACCTTCGCCACAAAGCGAAGGTTGGAGACTGGACAATAATTTCCCAAAATAGCTGGGTCCAGGGAAGGCTTCCTGAGGAGAGGTCTCACCACCGCCTCTTTCAAGGCGGCGGGGAAAACCCCTTCCACCAAAGAAGCATTTATAATCCCCTGGAGCCAGCCTCGTGTCACTTCCTGAGCAGCCAGCACTAACCAGGAAGGACACGGGTCCAGTAAACATGTAGTTGCATGTAACCTCCCCAGCAACCTGTCCACGTCCTCGAGAGCCACAGAATCAAACTCATCCCAAATAACCTCAACAAGACATGTCTCTGTCATCTCGGTTGGATCATCGCAATCTTGGTCCAAACTATCCCGAAGTTGAACGATTTTATCGTATAGATAACCGTTAAACTCCTCAGCTCGTCCCTGTAAGGGGTCATCCCGTCCCTCTTGATGAAGGAGGGAACAGGCCACCCGAAACAAGGCAGCCGGGCGGTTATCTGCCGATGCAATGAGGGTGGAAACGTAGGAACGCTTCGCCTCCCTCATTGCCACTAGGTAGGTCTTAGTAAAAGACCTCACTAGTGTCCGATCAGCCTCGGAACGGCTAGACCTCCAAATACTTTCTAGGCATCTTCTCCGGTGTTTCATCTCTCTCAGCTCCTCAGAAAACCAGGGAGCCAATTGAGATCTACGCCGGGTCAGAGGCCGCAAAGGCACGACACGGTCCAAGTTCCCAGGCCGCAACCAGTTCTTCAGTCGTGCCTTGGGTAAGATCCTCAGGAAACGGCCCAAGCTCCGTCAGGAACCTCTCCGGGTCCATCAGGCGCCTGGGACGGAACCAACGCATTGGCTCCGTCTCCCTGCGGTGGTGAGCGGCGGTCCGAAAGTCTAGGCGAAGAAGAAAATGATCTGACCATGACACTGGTTCCTTCACTACATCTCCTAAATCCAGATCATTTCCCCACTGACCAGAGATAAAAATCAGGTCTAGCGCGCCTCCCCCAATGTGTGTAGGGCCATCAGTTATTTGAATCAGGTCCAAGGCCGTCATGGAGGCCTGGAACTCCTGAACCACCGTTGATGATAAGCCGGCCGATGGCAAGTTGAAATCCCCCAAGACCAAAAGTCTGGGAATCTCAACCGCCACGCCAGCAAGCACCTCTAGTAGCTCAGGTAGGGCTGTAGTCACGCAGCAAGGAGCCAGGTACGTGATCAACAGCCCCATCTGATTCCGGTGGCCCCACTTCACAAGGAGGGATTCACAACCAGCTATCTGAGGAACAGTGGACTCCCTCGGCTCCAGACTTTCTTTAATCACAACCGCCACCCCCCCACCCCTACCTTGGGCCCTCGGCTGATGGAATGCACAGAAACCCGGTGGGCACAGTTCAACCAGGGGTACACCCCCTTCTGTGCCCAACCAGGTCTCCGTAATGCCCATAAAGTCTGCGGACTCCCTCTGAATAAGGTCACAAATCAGGGGAGCCTTATTGACCACGGACCGGGCATTGCAAAGCATCAGCCAAAGACCCAAGCTCTGAGGGTCTTGACCATCCAGGGAACGAGTGAGGACTGAGGGGCCGGAGCACATGATCGCTTTTAAACATCGAACACGTGCTCCCGAAGAACGATACGGCCCCCTGCCTCCGCCATATCTGCCCCTCCCACTTACCGTACAGATGGGATAGCACTCTCTGCTCTGCACAATCCCCTCCCCCCCGTCTTTGGACCAACTGAAATAGTGTCGTGAGCGCGCGCTAGGACTGGACATACCCTCCCCAACGGGTTTCTCCCCCTACCCGTCAATCCCCTCCCCCCCTTAAAAACCCATTATTTAAAAACCTATTAAAAAACCCCCAAATATTATGTACTTACATCCTGATGACATCAGTGCATATATCTCAGATTGGTGGTGACGTCAGCTGGCCCATTTTATCATTCCTACCCACATTCCCTTTCTTTCTTTCTAATCCTGCTGTATCAGTCCAGCTCTGAATTCTAGGTTGCCTTCTTGATCTAACACTGTTCTCAACAAAGTTTTTTTAGACTTGCAACACTACATGCCTACGGATAGTTGATTTATTCATTAATGGGAATTCTGATCAAGACAGTTTGATACTGAATTTCAGATTCCTGTGCCTGGTATTTGACTTAGGCATTATTTAGAATGTATCTTAACTTCCTCCTCTACTCCAACTGTACCATGGAAACATGATTAGAAATATTGGGGGGGGGGGCTCCTTGGGGAAAAAGGTTATCTTCCCAGCTTATTAGAGGATTTTAAATGCAGGATGAAAACATGCTTGGAAGCCAGAAATATTTTCTTCATAGCAACCACCCAACTGTTTGTGCAAACAGTTAGACACAAAGACACAATATGAACTAAAAATCATGGGAGAACACTATTATTTTATGACCCTTGTGTGTCTGCATTGTTTGAAGATTTGGTGTTACAGGATCTATAGCGGCATTCCCCAACCTCTCCTGGCTTTGTGGACCAGTGGGTGGGGGGGGATGGTTCTGCATAAGCAGTGGGTGAGTTTGAATGCACAGCTCCATTTGTGCAAGCTGCAGGCACACTCGCCTGCCACTTACACAAACAGAGCTTCATTCACGTGTACGCTCACCTGCTGCTTGCATGTGTGCTCACTTGCTAATCATGCAAGTGTAGCTGTGCATTATTATTATTATTATTATTTATTGAATTTCTAGACCGCCCTTCTCCCGAAGGACTCAGGGTGGTGTACAGCCAGGCTAAAAAACATACACAATATACAATTAAAAAAACTAAATTAAGAAACTTATTACACAATTGGCCGAGAAATTAAAATATTTAAAATCTAAAAACCCCAATTTAAAACATAAATAGAATTTAAAATTTAAAAACTAAACAGTTTAAAAAGCTTAAGCTAGCCTCGCGCGAATAAACAAATATGTTTTCAATTCGCGGCGAAAGGTCCGAAGGTCAGGTATGTGCTCACCCACCACATCTGTAGCCCAGTTCCAAATGTGTCATCTCCCAGTAGTGAGCTGCAGCCCACAGGTGAGGGAGCCCTGACCTATAGTAACTCAAGGGCAGTGATTCTTTGGGAAGAATTAAGGAGTCCTGTAATGTTAGAAAGTATTACTTAAGACAAGTTAAGTTGGTGAGAGTTGGTCCTTGTAGTCTCCAGCAGTCAAGCCTTGCTCAGTGGCATCTAACTGTGTGTCAACTGAAGGCACTCTCTAATTGGCTCATGATGGTATGGATGTGTTCCTAGAATTCTGAGGGTCACAGAAGTCAAGATTGGTTTCAAACCTCTTCCCAGGGATTGGAGAATGGAAACAGTAATTTATTCTCTGCACTATATTTAATTTGCATTTTCTATTTGGAATTAGATTGCTTATCTCCTAAACTAAGGTGATTAGAATATGCTGTATTTTTTCCTATCCTCTGAAGAAATCACTTGAATAGTTTGTTTCTGTGTGCTTTTATGTGTCAATAAAAAAATTCAGTCAGTTAGAAGAGATTATTTTATTTGTGGTGCTATCTTTAGTACACCAGAATGTATTTTCTTCAGCGATAGTGGAAGGATGCTTTATTAGGTATGTCTTTAGAGGTAGTCTAAACTTTGTGTTACATTTTGTGTTTACATAATATCCAAACTCCTTTAGATCTAAGTTCGTAGAACTCTTGTATTGAATGATCCAGAACTTGTCAATAAATAATAAACATAAAGAAAAAGCACAGCCTTTTAGTCTCATGCACAATATTGCATATTGTGGCAAGTAAGTAAAACTATAATCCTAATTGAACTCTGTAGAATTTACTTCCTTGTAAATATTCAAAGGACTAGCTAGCACATTTGTCACCCGTTTAAATTTCTCATGCTTCATCTCAATTTTTAAAGTGGATGTCTGGCAGTAGAGACTACCAAGAAAGCTAATTTAAAATGAGAGAGGAGTATTTATTTTCTATGTAGCAGTAGCAACGGAGATGTTAGATAATTCAACAATCTGAGTTTATCTAGATTAACGGTATAGTTGGGAAATAAAGCTGTTGATAGGTATTATAAAAGGTATTGTATTTTAACAAGGTTTGCATTTTAACAAGGCTGTGGATTAATTTCATTCATTTATCTGCCATTATAAACATGGTCATTATTTTGCAACAATAACTGAGAGGGACATTTAAAATCCTCCACATGTCATTGAAAAAGCCCCCCTCCCCCCAGTTATACAAGAAGATTTAATCAAAAGTGTTTCTTTTATTAGGGCTGAAGCAAAATTCAAAAATGACTGGGAAGAAATGTTTTGAATCTTATGAGAGCATTGCAACCCTGCTACTTATTAAAACAGCCCGCTTTTTAAACCCAACTGTTCAAGCCTAAAAACGCTTTCAACTGCTTTAAAGGAGCTGAATTAATAAAGTTTCACTGATTCTAAATTAGTGGCATCTTATTTTCCTGCTTACATAGAAGATGACTATGAAAAAATGGGTGGCTTTAATGAAAAGCATTGTGCTCAAGCATGCATGAAGTCCAAAGCACTTCTGAACAATTTTAGAAGTATAGCCCTATCATTTGTTTCAATCCTATTTGCTCTTTATTATTTATTTCATTGTTAGGGTTCAGCTGGGGTGGCTTTATAAATCAGAGTTTAGGTAGTATACAATTAAAAAACTCTACAGTACCCTCTCAACACTCCCAGATGAAATGAACAGAAAATACATCTCATATTACAAAGGGAAATGCATATCACAAACAAAACAAATGCACATCAAATAAGCTGATGTAACCCAGGCATAGGGGCAAAGCCAAGATTTTCAAAGACTGTGTGAACACTTACAAAGCTGGGGTAGTTTGATCCTCTGGAGCAAGGTTGGCTTTCACTTATCTTTGCTACTAGTTCGCTCGCGCACACACCAGAAGTGGGTTTCAGCAGGTTCTGACTAGTTCTAGAGAACCAGTAGCGGAAATTTTGAGTAGTTCAGAGAACTGGTAGTAAAAATTCTGACTGGCTCCACCCCCATCTGATCTCCTCCCAAATCCCAGCTGATCGGGAAGAAATGGGGATTTTGCAGTAACCCTCCCCTGGAGTGGGGTGGGAATGGAGATTTTACAGTATCCTTCCCCTGCCACACCCACCAAGCCACACCCACAGAACCGGTAGTAAAAATTTTTGAAGCCCACCACTGGCGTGCACACTTGCTTCACTCATGCTTGCTCACTTTGCACCACTTCTGTGCATGCGCAGAAGCTTCTGCACATGCACAGATCGTATATGATGACATCTGGGTGGGTGGTCAGAGCCTCCTGCCACCGCTACTACCAGTTCGCCTGAACCGGAGCAAACCGGTAGCAACCCACCACTGCTCTGGAGGGATCCTATTCCAAAAGGCAGCTACCACAACAAAAAAATGGATGCTTTCTAGGACCCATCAGTCAACATTGTTTAATGGATGGGATATGAAGTATGCCCACTCAATCATATCTTAGAAGTTAGGCAAAAATACTTGGTTCTTTTCTTGTAGACCTTTTTTTATTATTATTATTATTATTTATTCGATTTTTATACTGCCCTTCTCCCGAAGGACTCAGGGCGGTGTACAGCCAAAATAAAACAAACAATACAATATACAATTAAAACCCGAATTAAAAAACTTATTATACCATTGGCCTAAGACTTTAAAACATATAAAACTAAAAAACCCATTAAAATTCATAGTAAAAATTTAAAAACCCAATAAAAACCCAATAAAATTTAAGCCAGCCCCGCACGAATAAATAGATGTGTTTTCAATTCGCGGCGAAAGGTCCGAAGGTCAGGTATCTGGCGTAAACCAGGGGGAAGTTCGTTCCAGAGGGTAGGAGCCCCCATAGAGAAGGATCTTCCCCTGGGGGCCGCCAGCCGACATTATTTGGCGGATGGCACCCTGAGAAGTCCCTCTCTGTGTGAGCGTACGGGTCGGTGGGAGGCATGTGGTAACAGTAGGCGGTCCCATAAGTACCCAGGTCCTAAGCCATGGAGCGCTTTAAAGGTAGTGACCAAAACCTTAAAGTGCACCCGAAAGACCACAGGTAGCCAGTGCAGTCTGCGCAGGAGTGGTGTTACATGGGAGCTACGTGAAGCTCCCTCTATCACCTGCACAGCTGCGTTCTGGACTAACTGAAGCCTCCGTGTGCACCTCAAGGGGAGCCCCGTGTAGAGAACATTACAATAATCCAAGCGGGAGGTAACAAGGGCATGAGTGTCTGTGCACAAGGCATCCCGATCAAGGAAGGGGCGCAACTGACGAACCAGGCGAACCTGGTGAAAGGCCCTCCTGGAGACGGCCGTCAAATGGTCTTCAAACGACAGCCGTTCATCCAGGAGAACACCCAAGTTGCACACCCTTTCCTTTGGGGCCAATAATTCGCCTCCAACAGTCAGCCGCGGCTGCAGCTGACTGAATCGGGGTGCCGGCATCCACAGCCACTCCGTCTTGGAGGGATTGAGCTTGAGCCTGTTCCTCCCTATCCAGACCCGTATGGCTTCCAAACACCGGGACAGCTGAGTACTTTTATTATACAAACTACAGTAGTGGCCAAAATTGTGGAAACCTTTTGGGAAAAGTGTATTTTCTAAAACTAGCTAATAACACCGCTTTTTTGGGGAGTAATACCATAAAATTATATATCAATGGGAAGATAATTTAATCAAGAATGTAATGCAATAACTTTTATGAAGGATTTGCTATTAGAATAGCAGTTACAGTACAAAGAAAAGTGAAACACTTAGAAAAAACGAGATATACAAAAATTACTACATCGGTTAATACTTAGTTGGGTAATCTTTAGCATGAATTACGGCCTCACAATGTGTTCCTATGAAGTGAACCAAGTCTCTTAGTTCTGCAGCTATTATAATGTGAAACCAAGATTGAACGATTGCTTCTATTAACTGGATTTTATTGTTGGGTTGCTTTTTACTAGCAAGTTTCTTTAGTCGGCTCCCTAGATTTTCAGTTGGGTTAAGGTCTGGGCTATTCCCAGGCCATTCCAGCAGTGGAATAGGATTATCTTAAAATTCCCCCAAAAAGCGGTGTTATTAGCCATCAAACCTCAAAAAATATACTTTTCCCAAAAGTTTTCCACAATTTTGGTCACTACTGTAGGTAACATCATCACAGCACCAAGGACCCCTCTTTTTAACCTTGAGCTACAAACATTCTCCTTTACCTATATAGCCCTCAGGTAGCCACAACCCATATCTTGAAGAACTTTATAAGTGACAACCAATACTTTGAATTGCACTTGAAAACTCATACCACCTTCTGAGAGATCTTACCTAACCAATATGAACATTGATCTAAAACCCAGTTCCCTATGAGATCCAAGGATTATGTCCACTTCCTCGGGTATTACAAGTTTAAATACCTCCCAGATAATGATATAAGATGATATCACAGTCCACAATGTATGGGCTTGCTAATTAGAATCTGATTCGAAATGGACCTGAGCAATTTTATCTGCCAGATGCCTAGAATATTCCTCACCAGACTCTTGTAGTTACTATAGATACAGTATTATTTTGACTCACCCCACCATAGCAGGGAATTGATTGGTTTAAACAGGGCTTTTAGCCTGCTATCTGTGTGCACAACAAACACAGAAAAAATAGTTGTATTGTGTTCACCTATTGCCATAATGTAATCCAAAATACATGTCGTTTCACAGTTGGAGTTTGTTCTATATTTTTCTCCAGTGGCACTCTAGTTATCTCTTCTGTTGTTTCATCTTCCAAAGCTTCTCAGATAATCAAAGAGCTCTATGAGAGAGATGATCAGAGAGAGCCACATAAACACAATCTAATCCAAGGCTTTCATCACTTATCTATTCCAGGAAAAGGTTAAGGCCTCGCATGGCCTGTCCACCTGTTTCCTTGGAAACTCCAAGTCCCTCTTGAAACCCATCCAAGCCCTACCTTCAGGTGGGATGAGTTGAAAGTGACAGAATCAGTGATTTGAGAACAACCAGAGAATATTCCGACTATGACAAAGGACCAGGGGTGAAATCTAAAAATTTTCCCTACCAGTTCTGTGGGCATGGCTTAATTGGTGGGCATGGTTTGGTGGTCAGATGACTGAATGGGCATGGCCAATAACAATAAATAATAAAAATAATAAACAAAGTATAAAAAACAATAAGAGGTATCAAAAACCAACTTTCAGACGTTACACACACACAACACAACACAACACAACTGACTCACACACAATGTAAAAGCAGCTGCACTTCACACTTCACACTTCACACAGCCACAAAAAGCTCAAAAACCAACTTTCACACTTTACACACACACAGCTCTCACACACACACACACGCACACTCACAAAATGCCATATACAGCTTTCTGAGATTTTGTGTGTTTGTGTAGTTAGAGTGAAACACTACAGAAACACCCCAAATCTCAGAAAGCTGCACAAATATTTTATTTTATTATTTTATTTTATTTTATTTTATTTTATTGTGGACTTCAAATCCCAGAGTTCCTCAGCCAGCAAAGCAGGAAGTCAAAGCAAGCTTTTTTTTTTCTTCAGTAGCTGAAGAAAACATGCCGTTGCCAGCCCCAAAGAGCAGTAATTATAGGTAAGTGAGGAGGGAGAATTGGTTGGGCTTGGGTGGGGGCTCTTGTAACTGTTAACAAGTGAGTTTAAAAACCTGTGAGGATCAGGAAACTCCTCTGGGATCGCCAGAGGAGGCTTTTAAAACCTCCGGTTTTTTACTTCCCCCCCCCCTTCGGCTGAAGGGTTTTTTTAAAAAAAAAACTTTTAAAGTGTTCTGATGATCTCTGCTCAGCCCCGCGATCATCAGAGGGTTGCTTTTTTTTACTTTTCAAGGTATGTTTCAGCTGAAGAAAAACTTTTAAAAGTAAAAAAAACAAACCTCTGCTGATGGTGCGGATCAGCAGAGGCAGGGTGGGGGGGCAGGGATTTTTGCTACCAGTCCTCTGAACCAGCAGCTGCCATCGCTACCTAATCGGGGGAACTGGTGCGAACCAGGAGCATTTCACCCCTGCAAAGGACTGAGGTGATGTCTTTCTCTTTCAAATCATATCGCAACTGCCCCAAGATAAAAATCAGATCAAGCTGTCAGTTGTGGTCCTTAATTCAAACCCATGGTGGCCAGGATGGTCCTGAACTACCCAACCACAGCAGCCTCTATATCCTAGGCCAGCAAGTTAAAAAATTTACCAGAGCTATTGATTTTGTGGACTTCGCTGCCAAACCAGGGATGGATTTAAAGAGTTCAGGCAGTGATTTTTATTGCACAGAAGGGAAGCCAATACAGCAACCTGTCTTTAGCCACGGAGCCTTTCATCCAATTATCTGTGGTGCAGAGCTTCTGGAAGCCATTAAGGCTTCCAAAAAGACAGCTAGTCCCTATTGGGAGGTTGCAGCTAATGCTAAACTTGAAGCCTATATCACCCCCTCCAGTTCTTTGCAGGTCTTTGCTATACATGCATAGAAGAGTATAGAGACATTCTTGAAGAAGATACGGAAAAAAAATATCATAAAGCAAATGTCAGCAAATCCCTGGGAAGGAAGAGGAGGGTAAGAAAGAAACTCAAGCTATTTCTGCTTTGATAATATTTGAAATAAAACTAAAATTCTGACAGTTTTCAAGATTCTATTATTATTTTATTTTATTTATTAAATAAATATATATATGGCTGCCCAGCTCACACTCAGATGACTCCAGGTGTTTTAATGTTTACAACATTAAAAGTCCTATAACAATCAAGCAGAGTTCTAATAGTACTTGTGTTATCCGAGTCCAGAACTTACCTATCCCACAGGATTCCATTCACAATAAAAAGATGGCTGTGGGGAGTCTTATTGCTTACCAGTCTGCCATTCAATAGCAGTAGCCAGAGACCGGGAAGATGCATAGACCATAGCAACAGAATTGAAAGAACGAATCACTATCTCAAATATTGACTCTGCATTCTCCTGTGTTTGGCCCACTCCCGGTTCTCACACTTTGTAACAGTATCGGCTGCTGGCTGGGGCAATTCTGGAAGTTGAAGTCCAGACATCTTAAATAGCCAAGTTTGAAAAAACATTGCTTTAAAATATTTTCAGACTTCTTTTTCTATTTCTGCTAATGTTTGGGTTCTATTTCTCAGTCCTATTGGAGAACTGTCCTCTTTTGAATATATAAAAATCCAAACCTGGAAAAGAAGATTGATGTAAAAGGTTAGATTATGAATGACTTTTTATGCAAGGCTGTTACTACATATCCATTCCAGGATAATTTTTTTTTATTTGAATTTATATCCCGCCCTTCTCCGAAGACTCAGGGCAGCTTACACTATGTTAAGCAATAGTCTTCATCCATTTGTATATTATATACAAAGTCAACTTATTGCCCCCAACAATCTGGGTCCTCATTTTACCTACCTTATAAAGGATGGAAGGCTGAGTCAACCTTGGGCCTGGTGGGACTTGAACCTGCAGTAATTGCAAGCAGCTGTGTTAATAACAGACTGTTTTAGCAGTCTGAGCCACCAGAGGCTAATGTTACATCCTTGCTTGTAGGATAGGACATTGCCATCATTTATTTCCTGTATGGCATGTCTAATCTATATTTTTATATATGGCAAGCCCACTAGTTGTTTATTTGTTAAGTGAATGTTTTTCTCAAAGAGTCACCATAGGTTCCTATCTAAAAACCATTATCTTTTAAAATTACTCATCAAACTGAATGTGTTTTGGATGACACTAATAATAATAATTTATTACATTTATATGCTGTCTGACTCCCTGTGGCTCTGGGCAGTTCACAAATTGATAAAAAAATTTAAAAGAACTAAAGAACAAAAAAGGGAACAAAGATGGCAGAAATAAAAACCCAGATAGCAACAAAGAAAAAGAAGAAAAGGGAACTTCAATCATGCTTGCCGGGGGTGCAAACCGGTGCAAACCGGTAGCGAACTGGTTTGCTTCGCTACCAGTTTGCTTTGTGCGTGCATGGTGCAGTGCATGTCAAATGTGCGCATCGCGCGCATGTGCGCTGCAGGCACTACTGCACAGCACTGAAAAAGGAGGATTAAGAAGCCTTTTCTGGTAAGTAGAATAGCGAAGGGGAACAGCTGTGCCGCGTGATTTAGATTTGCTAGAAAGCAGGATTTCCTGCTTTTTAGCAAAGTGAATTTAAATTAGTGAATTTAAATTGTGCGGCACAGCTGATCGTCGGAAATATTGGTTCTCCTGAACTGGTAGCATTTTTTTTATTACCGGTTCACCCAAACCGGTAGTATTTATTACTACCAATACGGGTGAACCTGTCCGAACCAGTAGCATTTCACCCCTGATGCTTACCCGGAGTTGGGTGAAGACCAACATTGTTGTTTGTGCACCATTGGGTACTTTTTTTTTTAAAAAAAGTAATTTTTATTAAACAGATTTTTTTTAAAAAAAAGAAAAACAGAAAAAGAAATATTGACGCTTTCTTCTTTCCAGCAGTTTTGCGTCGGTGATCAATACTTATACATTTTCTCTCTCTTATCTTAATGTATCTTTTATACATATATTTCTAATATATTATATGTATATCATTGTAATATATTATATTATTCTAATTATTTTATTTACATATATACTTAGATAAACACGTGTACCCAATTTCCTTTCCACAATTTCTGTTTCTTCCTGTTCTATTTCTACTCCTAGTTTTTCCGTTATTTAATCTTTCCTTGCACTTTTTTCCCCCTTTTCTTCCAACCATTTACACCATCTCTCCCATACCAAATAATATTCTGTTTCCTCTTTTTCTTGTATCTCCTTCGTAAGCTTATCCATTTCTGCACATTCCATGATTTTTCTAATTACATTGTCTTCAGATGGTATATTGTTATTTTTCCAGTTCTGTGAGTAGACTATTCGTGCTGCTGTAACTATGTGGATCATTAAATACTGTATTTCTTTTTCATATGACCCTGGTATTATTCCCAGTAAAAATGCTTCTGGCCTCATTTCTATATGTTGAATAATAATAATAATAATAATAATAATAATAATAATAATAATAATAATAATAATAATAATAATAATAATAATTTAATTTTTATACCGCCCTTCTCCCGAAGGACTCAGGGCGGTGAACAGGCAGATAAAATAATACAATACATTACAATAAAAACACTATTTAAAAAACTTATTCAATATAGCCTAAATTTAAAATACAATACAAAATATAAAATAAACCCCAATAAAATCCATGTTTAAAAACCCTATTTAAGCCAGTCCTGCTCGGAAGAATAGATATGTCTTCAGCTCGCGGCGAAAGGTCCGGAGGTCAGGAAGTTGTCGAAGTCCTGGGGGAAGCTCATTCCAGAGGGTAGGTGCCCCCACCGAGAAGGCTCTCCCCCTGGGGGTCGCCAGCCTACACTGTTTGGCTGACGGCACCCTAAGAAGACCCTCTCTATGGGAGCGTACCGGCCGGTGGGAGGCATGTGGTAACAGAAAGCGGTCCCGAAGATATCCCGGTCCTATGCCATGGAGTGCTTTAAAGGTGGTAACCAGCACCTTGAAGTGCACTCGGAAAACCACAGGTAGCCAGTGCAGCCTGCGCAGGATCGGTGTTATATGGGAGCCACGAGTGGCTCCCTCTATCACCCGCGCGGCTGCATTCTGAACCAACTGAAGTCTCCGGGTGCACCTCAAGGGGAGCCCCATGTAGAGAGCGTTACAGTAGTCCAGGCGAGAAGTGACGAGGGCGTGAGTGACTGTGCATAAGGCATCCCGGTCTAGAAAGGGGCGCAACAGGCGAACCTGGTAAAAAGCTCTCCTGGAGACGGTCGCCAAGTGATCTTCAAAAGACAACCATCCATCCAGGCGAACACCCAGATTGCACACCCTCTCCATTTATAATTTCTTCTATTTGTAATTTAATTTTTTGCCAATATTGTTTCGCTTTATGACAGGACCACCACATATGATAATATGTTCCCTTTTGTTGTTTACATTTCCAACATAGTGGTGAAATATTGGAGAACATCTTTGCCAATCTAGCTGGTGGCAGGTGCCACCTATAAAACATTTTATACATGTTTTCTTTATTGGGTACAGACATTGTTAGTTTATAATTTGTATTCCATAATTTCTCCGTTGGGACCATAGGGTACTCTTTTTATTCCATAAACAGTTACTAATGCTTAGGATGCCAAAGAAGAAATCCCTAAACGTCATCTATATGGAATTAATCAGTAAAACCTTTACCTTTAGTTGAAAACAACCTTCTGCTATTTGACTATGAGCAGATTGATTCTGTGAACATATAGGATTTCAAGATCTCCCTTTTTCTGGCAGTCCAAAACTCCCTTGTGACTTGCTGCTTAGAAATCCTAGTTGTATAAAACCTTAGATTGGCGTTCGGAAATAATTCATTACCTTAGAGTGAAGGAATCCTTGTGCAGTCTCCCTAAATGTATTGCAGTTTCAAAAGAAAAAGATGCTTGTTTCTAAACACTCTGGGAGATAGTTTATTGATCCAAGAGCAAACAGGTTACTTTCAGGTTAAGGCAGTAGAACGTGCTTGGCACTTGCTCACAACCATGTTTAAATTTCCATTTTGTTCTTTCAATCTAACTTTCAATCTAAAAGAGAGAGCAAGAGGCAAACAAGATATCTGAAACATTTCAAAAACATATTTAAATTTCAGATATAATCTACTCTTGTAAATTACTTGGGAGAAATAGCATCCAATTTTTTTAAAAAAATGGAAGGGAAAAAAAAATTAGTTACAATTTATTTTGCCAAGCATGGAGTCATTACTAATGCTATTTTCCTTGAATCAAAGCCTTCCCTTCAAGTTTAAAATTAGAAACCTTAATTACAAATTTCAGAAAAATAAATGTGTGATGACTTCTTGCTAGACAAATAATGATTTTTAAAGGCAAAAGTCTTTTTTTAATTTAAATGCTATTACAAGTTATGATTAAAGCTTAAGAGCTGCGATAATCACAAGAAAATTATATAAACCATTAATTAAAAAAGTTTAATGTTCATTATGATTCAACAAGAAAAGAAAGAAAAAGAAAAGGTCTTTAGGTTCAGATAGCACATTGCTCAAAATCTTTAATGCAACAAAATATGCTAATTTAGTTGCCTTTGCCTAAAGCTCTTATTTTCAACACAGAACAGAACAGAACAGAATTTTCTGTGTTGAAAATAAGAGCTCTCTCTCTCTCTCTGTGTGTGTGTGTGTGTGTGCGTGTGTGTGTGTGTGCGTGCGTGCGTGTGTGTTGGGTTTTAAACGTATTTAACTAAGCTTTAGTGCTTCAGAGAAAAACACAGCAGGGTTTATTACACTAAAGGGAATTTCAGATTTGGAATAGTCACCCAACACATGTAACCTGTGAGGTTTGAGCTTAACATCTGGGGGGGGGAGAGAGAGAGAGAGAATGTTTTGTTATTAACAGCCATTCTTTTATGGCAGAATTGCTAAGCCCCACAGGCAAAGTTCTGCCAAGTGTCAGTAGAGCTTATGTGTCTCATCCCTATTAAAATCAAGTAGAAAGAACTGTCACCCATAGATGTGCAAAAAAGTTGGGAGCAAAGCCATTATAACAGATGTTCAGTTAAAAAAAATAATCAACTGCATCCTTTTGTGTTGCAGTTGATTTTTCTAAAAAAACCCAAAACCTGAAAATCTGTTATTCTTTCCTTCCTATCAGATTTTTATTTAGACAGACCTTTCTGCTTAACTACTCATTATTAAAAGTTTCATTCTGTTCATGATTCATTTTCCTAACGAATTTAGAAATAACCCATGCATTGTTATCCCTTGTTTAAAGCTGCAGCCTCTTGCTTGCAATAAAGCCCAGTTAATTTGTTCCTGTCTGAACCTTTCATACTTTGTAATCCAAATGTATCAAGAGGGGGGGAAAATACCCCACAGGTATCAAACTAGCAATGCAAGAAGATAAATTGCAGTTATTTGCTAATGACATCATAGTTACAATTACTCCAGCTAAAGACCCTTTAATATCATTAATGGCATATATATAGTAATATGGTTTTGTGTTAAGCTACTATTAGATTAAACAAGAAAAAAAATCAAATGCAGACATGGAAATATTGGCACAGGAAGAAAAGCAATATTTGGATTAAGTAACGGGTTTTAATGCTACTGTAAAGAGGGTTAAATATTTAGGAAACTACCTGACAAAAATAATAAGGATTTGGTTTTTTAAAGAAACAACCACAAATTGCAAAAGTATAATATAATATCTCATGGTTAGGAAAAACTGCAGCTGTTAAAATAAATGTTTTATCTAGGTTTAATTTCAGTTTCAGAAGATCCCATTGAAATAAGGTATTAAATGACTGGCCTAGACAAGTCATGAATTATATATGATCTAATAAGAAAATGCACCCAAGGATTAAAGTCAAGGTTTTGCAGAATTTGAGAGAGTGCGGTAGATGAGAGGCTCTGAATTTCAAATTGTATTCCCATGCTAACTGTTTAACATGGATCTCAGAGCGCATTGTTTCTCCTATGGTTCTGCTATTTCTTACGGTAGAGGAAGGACTTTAAGGAAGACTTCCAGATTTTTTAGGGTACAAATAGAAATGGACAACCAAGATGGCTGGGACATGGTCTCGTGGGATGATCTGCACTGAATGTGAATCTTTGCTTTCCAGTGATAGGGACAAATCCTTCAATCTGTGGGTTTATATATTGGGCATAGTGACTTCATAGAGCATCACTTCAAGCTAAATGTATTAATACCACAAAGTAATCCTGGTTAATTGGATCTTAGAGGATGCAGCAAAGTTATTTACAATGCCTCATATTTGTTATGTGGAATTCCCAATTTTGCACCTGAATAGAATTTTCCTTGATGTCAGAAATCTTACAATGAAGTTAAAACCTGAATATTTTGGGCTCTGCAGTATTTTCCATGAATGTCTATTAACAATTTAATATTTTATTATTATTATTTTAAAAAAATAACCCATAGGTATCTAATTAGTTATTTACTAAGTATTACATTGTGGAAGTTTCATACTACCAAATAAAGATAACCCACCTGCTATGTAGTATGTAGATAAAGTTGCTTACAACCATTTTAACATAATCTAACTAGTTTAGTCATGTGGAACTAGAGTTTAGTTATGTTCTTATGGTACTTTCCTTCATATAAGCCTGAAGACATGTAGCTAATGGAATAACTATACCCAGATAACTCATATTAGATAGTTGCATTCAACCATATTAATTCTCTTTGATGCTGCTTTCTGAACCATTACTCATGGTATACTCTAGAATATAATTGAACTAAAAGAGTTACAGTATTAAAGTATTTTAAGTCCTTATCAGAAAATTACCCTCAGAAGATGGCATCTGGCTAATGATACAATAAAGGTTGTCTTATTTCTTTCATTTCTAATGCCTATATTAAATCATAAGATTTAATATAGTTTTTTTTGAATATTTTCAACTCTATCTTATGTTACCATCTATGCATCCCAAGGACACCATACATTTATTGACCCCGGTATTGGATAATATCAATAATCCAATAATCTTGGAATTGATAAGAACAAAAGAACTGAAATAAACTATGGACCAGATGGAGTCTAATTTTTAGAAGTAGGAAGCTTTCTAGCAATGTAAAAGCCAGATTGTTTTCTGGGGGATTCTGCAAAAGTGACAATGATAATAGCAGTCTTCTGGGAGATAAATTACAATGATTTTCACCCTTAACTATCTCCTAAATGATAAAAGTGTAGCAAACACATCAGTTAAATGGAATGTGTCTGTGTGTGAATGGGGGAAGGATCACCTTCTATAATTATCCTGAAAGCCGGCTGGTAATTTTGGGCCAGTGGCACAATTTACTTCACAGAACTGTTGTTGTGGGGAAAATCAGAGAAGAAAGGAGTATTAGGTATGTCCACCACCTTGAATTATTTATAAAAATAAAATAAAGGCAGGCTGAAAAAAATCTTTTAAAAGTCTTGAAATTATAACACTGACAATTGCTACCTCAGTCCAGAGGTACAATCTTCAAGTTATATCATTAATGGGCCACAGATTGTCCATCCTATCCTTTGAGGATTAAAAATGCATTGTGGATATTCTCTAGGACTTGTTCACTGGGAAAATTCATATGGTAGAATTGCTTTTTAGAAGCCACTGGTAAAGATGGTTCAAAAAGTTTGACCCATATAAATGTGCAGATGTTAAGTAGTTGATATAAATGTGAGAACTGCAGTAGATGCCATGAAATGTCCATATTTAATTGAAAGCTGTCTGTGCTGGCTTTTAAAGACTTACATTGTCAGTCCTTCATCTAACCAACCTGCCTGCTCTCTGAGTTGACCACTGGAAGACACACATTTTTGTTTATCTGTTTAAAGCAATTAAGTTAGTTGGCATAAAGTTTAGAGTCTATACAGCGGAGTGGAGCCCTCCCCTTATGGAATTATCTTCCAATTAACAGAAAGCCTGTTTGTAAAAATGGGTTGTAGTGTTGCTCTATCTGTGTCCTTTCTGTTTTGCAACCTGAACTGCTTGAGGCTGTACTGTAGCTGAGTTGGCAATAGAGTTCCCTAGGTTATGGTTCCAAGGGATTTAAATATTCCTTTCCTGTATGTGGATTTGGAGATGGATTAGGAGAGCATGGTAATCATGGAGATGACCCAAGTTATCGCTGGCCCTATTCCCAGTGGGGATCATATATTCGATCTGATTTTATCAAGGGACAGTGGCAATGTGACCTGGAGGTGGGAGATTATCATCAGTCCCTTGTCATGGACAGGTCGCCCTCTGGTAGCCTTGGAGTTTTCCATAGTTGCTTCTTGTTCTTTGATTGGTCCACCTGATGGACTCAACTGGGTTTCAGAGAGAGCTTGGGGTTGTCTTAGGGCAGTGGTTCTCAACCTTTATAGTACTGCGACCCCTTTAATACAATTCCCCACGATGTGGTGACCCCTTTAATACAATTCCCCACGATATGGCGACCCCAACCGTAAAATTATTTTCATTTTGAATTTATTGCTCCTGAAGCCGTATTGGCTAGCGATCTGACCTGCTTGCGATTGCCTTGAGGATGGAGGCATTAAAGCAGAGATTCGTCCCCTATTAAGTTTATTGCGCCTGAAGCCAGATTAGGCTAGCAATTGGGAGTGATTGCAGCTGGCTGGAGAGGGAGACATCAGAGCAAAGATTTCTCTCTTTTTTAATTCATCGCGCCTGAAGCCGAATTCGGCTAGCGATTTGAAGAGCCTGCAGCTGGCTTGTGGAGTCAACCATTGGAGCGCGATTCTTCAACTCGCAAGTATACTTCCCATATTTCTGATGGTCTTAGGTGACCCCTGGCAAATCGTCATTCGACCCCCAACTGGGTCGCGACCCACAGGTTGAGAACTGCTGTCTTAGGGTCTCTGGTATATGGTTTAACTAAGTCTTTAGTTATCATTTGAAATAAGAGGGAGATGACAAACTGAATCACCTCTGTGTAAACTCTCCATGCACATAGATCCTGGAAAATCTCTTGGATTTCAGAGGAACTAACAAGGATGAAGGAGCAAATAAAAGCTTAGAGCACCACTGCAGGAAAATGAAAACTAAACCTGACTAAACATGGGGTTAGCTTTGGAGCTGCAGATAGCAGCTTTCCTTTTTTAAATTATCAACACCAAAGAGATTACATGCTATCTATAGAGGAAAAAAAATAGGTTGAACATTTGCATTGTTCATGTTGTGTTTTTCCCCTCATTCTGTTGAACATTCATCCAATACTAGTGGGATCACGATAAAAATTGACTGCTCTGACCTGCATGAATTTCTGTACTAGGTAGGAACTTAATTGAATCCAGACATTAAGTCCATATAAAGCCCACTAATGGATAAATCAGACCACTGTATCCTGACAATCTTTGTGTCCATTCATCATTTCACCTATTGAATGTTTTTAATTTGATTTCTTTAAAAAGCTATCCAGAATATCCAACTAAAGTGGGTTATTGGATTGACCAAAAGAAAATGGGCTACTTTTGTACAAAACCTTAATGAATAATTAGCTTCTGAAAATCTTCTGATAACCACAAAAGTAGTGTTGAAAAAAATGTCCATCTGGGTTCAGTTCCAAGTGGTGAGAAATACACTGGAAACATGGAGGCTGCTTGGAAGGATGGTTTAATGGAAAAGCAGAACCATTAAGCATGTGTGATTCTGGGTGATCTATTATCTGTCAGACTCCTAGGGGACTATGCAGGAGTCTTGTTTAGCTAACTTTGTAGGCTGTCTGTGTCCCAGGCTTGGTTGAATATTGCTGGGTGATGCATTTGAAGGGGCTTTGGGCAATTCCTATTATGGCTGAGGGCTAATCCTACCATTGTTGGTGAGGGTATTTGCTTATAAATAGACCTAGCCATCTCTTTATTTCTTAAGTGATGACATATGCTGTGGGCTATTGAGGAGGGTGGGGGCTATAAAGAGTGAGTCTGCTTCCTGCCTTTAAAAAAACATATTTCTCCATTTCTCATCCAGGGAAATATAATATTCTGCCTTTTTAATATTTCCTAGAATATTTCATTCTTCTAGGAGAGGGGCGGGTACTAACTTTCTACACTAGGAATACCTATAGATGATCAATATGCATCTTCTGATATTAATAATTTTAATTATTAATTCTGATATTAATCTTCTGATTTAATAATTTGGGACTTACTATTGCACATATGTAAAAGTGATAGGAACAAATTCATTCATTCTTAGCTGAGAGTTCTGGGGTAGGAGGAATTGTTTTTAGCAAACATACCACTGTCCTTCAGATGTCATGAAGATGTGGATGAGGAACATGTAAGGTCTGGGGACATGATGTAAAACCATTTCCAGTTCAAATCCTCCTGTCTTCTAGCAAATGCCTGATAAACAAATGATGCATAAAACAAAACTTTGAGATTTCCCATTTCTAGTCTTGAGGAATATAAACTGTCACTGTAAAAACTAGCTTTATTTTTTTCCTCCACAAAAAAAGAGATGCCATGTTTGGCTACTAGGCTATCCAGTGTGAATAAAAATTGGACCAGCATTTTCCTTTGGAAGTTATATAAACAGAGAAGTCATTCCCATACAAAAGCAGACAGTAGAAACTGATAGAAATTTGGCCCAAATATTTAATTTGATTGTAGGCTTGCAGAAAGTCTGTGATAAACATTACAACCCCAATACCATAAGGGCTGTGAAAAAATGTTCTGGATTAACAAACAAGATGGTTAATTATACTGGAACAGTAAAGCAGCATATGCAAAAATAGCTTCATTACCATGTTCATTAGGGAAATATTTCCTGCTCAATATCAGCATTAGCTAACAGAGCTGAGCCACAAAAAATGTGGTGCAAAAGTCAAGGCATATAAGGCTAATAAAGAAGATTTTCCATATGTTAAGGATCAGAATTTCATTTTTAAAACGATTCTACAGTATTTTTTGAATGCTATTAAAGAATACTATCAGATTTTTTTCCTCATTTCATTTTGTATTTCTCTGAGAAGATGAAAGTTCCAGCCAGATTTATAAAGATCCAGTTTCCACGTGGAGAGAATGTTGTTTGTTTCTTTTATGCCATTTGTAAATCTCAAATTTCTAGCTCATTCGCTGCCTACATCCCAACTGTTCCTCCTGAACGGCTACCCAAGTAGGTGGAACAGGTTTAATTGCTAATAATCAACTAAGGATATTAAAGTGCAGAAATCTGCAGAGGGTGAGCCCTCCACAGCAGGTATAGGTATATAGGGATAGAAAGAGAAAGGACAAAGTATAGGTTATCCTCAATTTACTACCACAATTGAGCCCAAAATTTATGTTGCTAAGCGAGAATTTGTTAAGTGAATGTTGCCCTATTTTACAACCTTTCTTGCCACGTTTATTAAGTGAATCACTCCAGTTGTCAGGTTAGTTACAAGGTTGTTAAGTGAATCTGGCTTCCCCATTGACTTTGCTTATCAGAAGGTTGCAAAAATTTGATCACATGACCCCAGGACAGAGCGACCATCATAAATATGAAACCACTTGCCAATGTTGATCACGTGAGCCTGGAGATGCGGCAACGGTCGTAAGTATGAAAAATGTTCATAAGTCACTCTGTTCAGTGATGTTGTAACTTTGAACGCTCACTAAATAAACTGCTGTAAATTGAGGACTGCCTGCAGTGTTACGGGAATGGACATAATGTGTCAATAAGACTTGATGTAAAGCAAGTCAAATTTTTCAACTTTCAATTTCCAAAAATATATTAACTTTGGCAGTTTGAAGCAGAGGTGGGTTTCAGCAGGTTCTAACCAGTTCTGTAGAACCGGTAGCAGAACTTTTGAGTATTTCAGAGAACCGGTAGTAAAAAATTCTGACTGGCTCCGCCCCCATCTATTCTCTGCTTCCCAAGTCCCAGTTGATCAGGAGGGAATGGAGATTTTGCAGTAACCTTCCCCTGGAGTGGGGAGGGAATAGAGATATTGCAGTATCCTTCCCATGGAGTGGGGTGGGAATGGAGATTTTACAGTATAATTCCCCTGCCATGCTCACCAAGCCACACCCACCAAGCCATGCCATGCCCACCAAGCCACACCCACAGAACCAGTAGTAAAAAAAATTGAAACCCACCACTGGTTTGAAGATATCGGGACTTCAATTCCCTAGTCAGGAAGTCTCACTGTGGGGAATTTGCTAATAGATGAGCTGTAGGAGGTTTGAGTTTAGAAGAACTGAAGAAGTGGAGAAGCAGGTGGGATTAGGAGAGGCCTAATGGAAGAAGTCTGATCCCCCTAGAACAGAAGTGGGGAACGATGGTCCTTTGATGACTTGTGGATTTCAGTTCCCAGAATTCCTGAGCCCGCATGGCTGGCTCAGGAATTCTGGGAACTGAAGTCCACAAGTCATCAAAGGACCATAGTTCCCTACCCCTGCCATAGAAGTCTGTGGACAAAAGACTGATATAAAGTGGTATGTGAGGTTTTGCACAGCCAGCACTTTGCTGCTGAGCACATTTGTGAACAGACTTGAATATGTGCTTAAAAGGGAGAGATTCACCCCTTTGAGTTTAGACCTTTCAGGTTTTTTTCAAACTTACTAATATTCCTGTCTTAATACTGCTCCTGGGTCAGCATGCTGCTTCCTAACAATATATATATATATGTGGACACTCACGAGGTCCACACAGGATGTCAGCACCACACTTCCACCCAGAAAGCAGACCCAAACCCGCACTGATGATGAAGCACGACCAAGGACCAGAAGCCAGACTGCAGCTGCATCATTAGCCATTTCAAACCCCTCCAATCCATACATGCAGCAGACTGACACCCACTATGAAGATGTAGCACGAACACAAACACGAAGCCAAACAACAGCAATGCAGCTCACCAGCTCAAATCCCCCTGCTACTCAAACTAATCTGAGCCCCCACCCAAACAGGAACCCCCCCAGCCAATCAGAGCACAAAAAACCCCCATCCAATCAAAGCACAGCCAAGCTCCCACCCAATCAGTTCAAACCCCCTCTAGCAGTTAAAAGGAAGAAACAGCTGCGATCACACATTGCTCCCAGAAGCACGAAGCTGAAGCCTGAAGATGATGAATGAGACTTCGTCGAAACGTCGCCAAGACACTTCCAATTTTATGTGGGAGAAAACCCGAATAACCAAAGACCTACATACAAACATCCGTGAAAATCTCAGAAAACATATATGTGTGTGTGTGTGTGTGTGTGTATGTACACACACACACACACACAAACACACACACACACACACACATATATATATATATATATTTTCTGAGGTTTTCGGTTTATGGTCTTAATTGTCAGTTTTCAGAAATTGGAATCCAATCCAATTTTACGTGGGAGAAAACCCGAATAACCAAAGACCTACATATATATATGCTCTTGAATCCAGGCCTGTCTGAGGTGTTTCAGCAGGGCCTATAAAAAGAACAGTACAAGAGGCCTGTTTTTTGTTTTGATAAGGAGAGATTTGTAAAAGAAAAGAGTATGTATATCAAAAGAGTTAAGGTTTTTTTTAAAAGGTATGCATTTTTATTTTATTTATTTATTTATTTTGTCACAACAGTATATATAAGCATTGACATGTAACAACTATATAATATATAAGCATATATATGAGCATAAGTATGTAATAACTATATTAATTAGATATAATGAAAGGGAACAATAGGACAGGAACGGTAGGCACGTTCTTGCTCTTATGCACGCCCCTTACAGACCTCTTAGGAATGAGGTGAGGTCAATGGTAGACAGTTTTTGGTTAAAGCTTTTGGGATTTTGAAAAGAGACCACAGAGTCAGGTAGTGAGTTCCAAGTGTTAATAACTCTGTTACAGAAGTCATATTTTCTGCAATCAAGATTGAAGTGGTTTACATTAAGTTTAAATCTATTGTTTGCTCTTGTATTGTTGCGATTGATGCTGAAGTAGTCTTCAACAGGAAGTACATTGCAATAGATGATTTTATGAGTTAAACACAGGTCCTGTCGGAGGTGGCAGAGTTCTAAGTTTTCTAAACCCAGGATTTCAAGTCTGGTGGCATAAGGTATCTTGTTGTATTCAGAGGAGTGGAGAACTCTTCTTGTAAAATATTTCTGGACACGTTCAATTGTATTGATGCCTGAAATGAGGTATGGGTTCCAGAGAGGCGAGCTGTATTCAAGAATTGGTTTAGCAAATGTTTTATATACTCTGATTAGTAGTGTAGTGTTTTTGGAAAAGAAGCTACGCAAGATTAGGTTTACAACTCTTAGAGCCTTTTTTGCTATGTAGTTGGAGTGGGCTTTGGCACTTAGATCATTTGATATGAAAACTCCAAGGTCTTTAACAGAGTTGGGGTCATCTGTAAGGTAATGTCCATCAAATATGTACTTAGTGTTTGGATTCTTTTTTCCAGTATGTAAGACTGAGCATTTGCTGGTTGAGATTTGGAGTTGCCATGTTTTAGACTATTCAGATACAAAGTTAAGGTCTTTTTGAAGGGTAGTTGTATTGTTGGTGGTGTTAAATAGTTTGACATCATCAGCAATGAGAACACAATTGCTTGTGATATGGTCACAGAGATCATTAATGTATAATATGAAGAGCGTTGGTCCAAGAACGCTGCCTTGGGGAACGCCATTCTTGACAGGAACAGGATTTGATAGAGCATTTTGACCACTTCTTGTCTGTTTGACAGGAAAGCAGTTATCCAATTATGGAGGGGTCCTGAAATGCCGTAGGATTTTAAGAGAAGTTTATCATGTACTACTGAGTCAAAAGCTTTGCAGAAGTCTATGTAGATTGCATCTATTGCTTTGCCTTGATCAAGATTTGTAGTCCATACGTTTTTGCAGTGGAGAAGTTGTAAGTTACATGATAATTTTTTTCTGAATCCAAATTGTTTATTGAGAGTAGGTTAGGAAGATCTATGTTATAGGTGTACGGTATTTTAGTTGATTTTTTAAAAATCCTGCCTTAATTACTTTATAAGTAACTCAAGGAGGAAAACATACATAATATTCCTTCCTATCCCCCCCCCCATCATAACAAAAACCTTATAAGGTAGATTGGGCTGAGAGTGTGACAGGCTTAAAATAATCCCGTTTCATACCTAAGGCAGGATTATAACTCAAAATATATAATTGGGAAATATATGTAAAACCTAAATCTGCTAGAACAAGTCTCGTGCAAAAGTTCTACATGCGAAAGGAAGTTGCAAAGTTAAAAAAAAAAGATAGCAATGTAAAATCTTCCAGCAAAATCTAAACAACAACTCTTGTGAGATGTGACAGGATGGAGAAGTTATATTTGAAAAGTTGTACCATGATCACAAATTGAATTTATACCGATCGGTAGATTTTTAAATAACTGCTAGCCAGCCCCCACCCCCCAAAAAAACCATGCTCATTTAATTTCCATCTTTTAATCATCAATCTTTCCATTTTGAGAGTTGGAATGAATAGCAATAGGACAATCTATCAGATACTGCTGAACATATTTCAGTGAACAGACTCCCGACAGAAATCCAAGGGTGAGATGACTGAACAATACAGACTGAAATATCTAATGACTGATGACTACTGACACCATTCCCCAGTTATGTTTGGTTTTAATACTTGTAGCGAGCTGTTTGAAAAACTCAAGGTAAACTGCTCCAAACCCGACTGCAGAAAATACGATTTCAGCCACAGAGTGGTCAACGCCTGGAATGCTCTACCTGAGTCCGTAGTTACATCCTCTAACCCTCACAGCTTCAACTTTAAACTGTGTACCGTGGACCTCACCCCATTCCTAAGAGGTCTGTAAAGGGGGCGTGCATAAACACACCAGCATGCCTACTGTCCCTCTCCTACTGTCCCCATTTATTTGTATTCATTTCTTTCATTCATATCCATGTTTATATTTATACCTGCTATCTTGTACATATTTGACAAACTAATAAATACAAATACATGTTAAACATTTTTATTCGTGTATATCATGATTCACAAACATATCCTAATATACCTTCAGTCACAAAAATGGAAGAAAAATAAGATCAGATGGAATGCACTACATTGATCTAGACTGATGCTGTCTGCTATTCTGAAATAATAATAATCCAACAAAAGATAAGAATGGAGGAGAGGGAAGAATGAGTATATTTTGCTTTAGTTAAAACTCAGAAAAGAACGAAGGGTTTGTGATTTCCACCCAGATTTAAGGAAGCTCTGCAAGGCACCAAGGTTCATATTCCAAACAAATATGTTACAGCTGCTAGAAACAGCAGTTTGATGTGAATCAGAATAATTATAAAGATTTTTTTTAAAAAAAAGAAAATACACCCTTTTATTTCTCTCACTTATTTCCGTAGGGTTGATCTTCGCATCTCTGTAATCCAGGACCATTCTGCTTCTACTAAAATGGGTGGGTTTGGTTCTTTCAAACTAGATTCTCCCTCTGTGCCTTCTGGGTTTTCCTCTTTTTGCTGCCACTGCTTCTATTCTTAAAGTGCTGTAAAGGTTTTAAATAAAGAGGTGAGGCGTTGCTTTATTGGAAATTGCCACCCACTCTGTTAGGTTCTGACAGATGGCTGAACTCATGAGTCTAGTTATTTGTCAGAATGTACTTCCTTGCCCAGCCCTCACTGAAAAGAGGCTCTAATGGGTAAGACAAAAGTGGTTTATGTAATCCAGCTAAGAAAAGCTCTTGGCTGGAATGATAGTGAAACCTGATACTTTAGGAGTGGTAATAATCTTTTGACCGCTGCAAATTTTGTTCCCAAGTAAAGCTGTAAACAATAATATTGTCGAGGTACAATTGACCTTTTCTTTACTAAGTATTCTTAGTATTTTACTAGGGAACCTAGATAAGGCAGGCTCAAACAGTGAGCAGCCTCCTAAACATAACGAAGCTCTCAGAATCGTTGGTGATGTGCATTTTGCTCTCTGAATTTATAGTGATCTAACCCTAATCCTAAATGGAATTTCTTGCAATGGGATTTTCCCATGTATTTTACCAGGAAACCTAGATAAGACAGGCTCAAACATTGAGGACCATCTTAAGCATAAGAAACCTCTCTAAATCCGTTGAGTAATGTCTATTTTGCACTCTGAATTTTTGATGACCTAACCCTAATCCTAACCCTTATCCTAACCCTAACTCTAACCCCTAACCCTAAGGGGGTTCCTCTACCTGATTTTTTTCCCCCATGAATCCATTAAGATTTTTCCATGAAGGTTATGGGATCACCACTGCAATCAGAAGGCAGTTTTGTAAATGTGACAAAAAGGTTACATCTTCCCTTTGGAGACTCCCTTGAGAGAAATTTGCCAATAGCCTTTCAATAAACCTCACCTGACACAATAGGTCATCTACCTCTGGCACAGAATTGTTATGAAACTTGATTGCTTCCTTCTGCAGCATCTTCCTATCTGTTTCTGGAATGCTAAAACTTTCTGCGTTATTGGTTTTGCCTCTCTGCTGTCAATCCTGTATTCTTCTAATGTAGTCGTGCTTCACTTTTGTAGAAAATGAACCGCCACAGTAATGACTTGGCATACTCACCTTATTATTTTGCTTGTTGTATAACATCTTTTTTCAGTTTTTGCTGACTATACTCTCTTGAGTTTAAAATCAGATATTCTTTATGTTCTATAATTGGTTGGAGGAACTAACAGCGTTACATTGCAGACTTACCCTTTCCTAGTTACTATCATCCCAAACATCACTCTTGAATTTATTGCTATGAATACAATGTTGCCTATGTGATTTTTCTACACTCATTAGGAATTCTCTTGTTTATAACTTATAAGACAAAATGTTCCCTTTTGATTGGTGCTCCTCTCCCCATAAAGTAACTGCTATGCAAATGTATGACGTGCATACAGATAACAACCAAAAATAAGCCCTAATAGTAGATGTTAGCATTTAAACAGAAAACCATTTTATTTTATTTCCCTTACACAGAAAAAGTAATGAGATGGTCTTTTTTTCCAAGATAGCTTTTGGATTATTTCATTCAAGACCTAAGGATCCTGTGAAACCATTCCCTAAGACTTGGTGATGATCGACAACTTGAAAAGATTCAAAAGAAAGTTAGATAAATTCACGGAGGAGAGGTCTATCATGGTTTATAAGTCTTGCTTCTGGATTATTGCAATGCTCTCTACATGGGGCTGCCCTTGAGGTGCACCCGGAGGCTGCAGTTAGTCCAGAATGCAGCTGCGCGAGTGGTAATGGGAGCCGTTCGTGGCTCCCATGTAACACCACTGCTCCGTAGTCTGCACTGGCTTCCTGTAGTCTTTCGGGTGCGCTTCAAGATCCTGGTTACCATCTTTAAAGCGCTCCATGGCTTAGGACCCGGGTACTTACGAGACCGCCTGCTGTTACCTTATGCCTCCCATCGACCCGTACGCTCCCACAGAGAGGGCCTTCTCAGGGTGCCGTCCGCCAAACAATGTCGGCTGGCGGCCCCCAGGAGTAGGGCCTTCTCTGTGGGAGCACCGACGCTCTGGAACGAACTCCCCCCTGGCTTACATCAAGGGCCTGATCTTCGGACCTTTCGTCGTGAGCTAAAAACATACTTATTCATTCAAGCAGGACTGGCATAAATAGTTGATTTTAAATTGGGGTTTTAGTAATATTTTAAATTTTTAAATCTTTTAAATTACCGGCCGTTTAGTAATAGTTTATTTTAATTTCTTTTAATTGTATATATTTTGTATTTTATTCTGGCTGTACACCGCCCTGAGTCCTTCGGGAGAAGGGCGGTATAAAAATTTAATAAAATAAATAAAATAAATAAATAAATAAATCATTCCTGCAAAATACCAGTTGTGGGGAAACAACAGAGTGGGGAAACATATATCTACACCACCTCCAGAATAATCCGATCCTGGTGTAAGATAGGACTTGGCCTGGTCCAACAGAATTTATTTGTTGGACCTGTTATTTGAATAAGATTGGTTTCGTATGGAATATAGAATGGAATTAAAAATAATATATGCAGTTTGCTTGATCAAACCTCCATGTTATGTGCCCTTCATAGCATATCACATGCTTTAATGTCTTCTGTAGCTAAATGTTTAGGACTGTCTTTATTTTAAATGCTACAATATTTGCATTGATTGTGATGCTTGTATAATTCCATGTGGGAAATTTCTTGTTTGAAAAGCCTCTTCTAGCCACAAATGTCTCTTTTTTATACCAGTCTTGGAGCACTTTAAGATTGTGTAATTTATAGTGCACAGTGAAATATTTACTGTTTGCCCTGTTACCTCTACCTCCCTACCTCAATTTTCCTCTGAAATTCTAGAAAATTTGGTTACAAAGTTTGGTTAGTACCAATAGATCAGTCTAAATATTTTGATTAAAAGTATTGATTTGGAGCAACACGGTTTGGAAAGGACAAATCATCCATTCAGTTTCTTTAAAACCACCCCATGCACTTCCAGATCACTTCTGTCCCTTTAATTACTTAATATCAAGGTGAAGTAATTCATTAAGTGTAACATGTAGTTTGCTCTTCACTCTGTTTCCAAGAGGCCTGTAATGATCAGCTCCTTCCTACTATAAAACATGGCATATAGATAAATAAAAAAATGTATAAAAGACAGGAAAGCATAAATTTTAAATATTTCAACAAGTTCACTCACCCTCATCAAAAGTGTCATATGGAGATTTTATAGCTTCTACCCAGCACATCTTTTTAAACATCCGTGAATATTTAACAGGGCATACTGATTGCATGATAGACACTAAAAAAAGATTTATTTGGCTGACAATTATAGCAGTGCCAAAATGGTTAGACAGGCAGCTGGAGAAGTCACCATATCTTTCAAGGATTTTGGCCAGCGACGCTCAAATTAGAGATGCTAGGAAAGCCAAACTCATTGTCTTTTCGAAGGTATTCATCTTTGATGGCTGCTGTTTGTTAACTTGTCTGCTGCACATCAGTTCACACTCCTGGTAACTAAAATGTGTATGGTGGATTGCATTAGTGCCTGGAATGAATGTGTTCACAGGGCTGCACAGTAGGAACACAGCAGGTGCAAGGTAAAGGCAATGATAAAAAAAAATTGAACAGACCTTAAGTGCTGTGATTATTTCTGTGGACCGGTTTTATCAGCCTTCTAGAAAGCATGCTTCTTGCTTTAAGAAGTATTGATGGCTACATTAGTCTCCTCCTTTCTTTCCTGGTGATCGAAGAAATACAAGCTGTTTGAAAAAAAACACAAAAATATTATATATGCTTGAGCAGGTGGGTATAAACATTTCCCAACTAAGAGTGCAAAACAAAATTAGAAGGATACTCAGATTGCATACATTTATATAAGCATACAGAAAAAATCCAGCCTGATTGAGCCAATTCAGAATCTCTTCAAAGTCAGTGATTTACTCTTTGTCCTTATTAGTGATAAAGAGAATTTATCATATAACTTGATAAAGGAATGACTGGATTTAGAAAATTTGTAGATGGGATTCAAGTCGGCCACTGCGTAACTGAGAACAAATGGTAGATTGATGACATTAAAATGCACATTAGCTGAATTGGTTGTGCAAATTCTTGGTGAATCATAGATTCTTTCAATTAGAGTTCTGTAAAAACATAGAATGTAAGGACTGTTTTTAGCTACTGTGTACGAAAGATGGGCAGAAGCATCCATTACTGTAAGTAATCTAAAGTAAAAGTAAAGGTTTCCCCACGCACATATGTGCTAGCTGTTTCCAACTCTAGGGAGTGGTGCTCATCTCTGTTTCAAAGCTGAAGAGCCAGTGCTGTCCGAAGACGTCTCCATGATCATGCGGCCGGCATGACTAAATGCCAAAGGCACACGGAATGCTGTTACCTTTCCACCAAAGGTAGTCCCTATTTTTTCTACTTGCATTTTTTATGTGCTTTTGAACTGTGCAGCATTTTTTATGTGCTTTCATTGGCAGAAGCTGAGACAAGTAACGGGAGCTCACCCCATTACACAGCACTAGGGATTCGAACCACTGAACTGCCGACCTTTCAATCGACAAGCTCAGCGTCTTAGCAACTGAGCCACCACATCCCTAAGTAATCTAGACCAAACTAAATCCAAATCGTCATGGAATTCCTGGAAGCTTGGCATTCAGAGAAATTAGACATCAATAGATACAGAAGTCATATTTACACACAATTCAAAAGAGACAATAAAAAAGCTAAGAAAAAAAAAAAGACCACACCACACTCTCTCCAGTAACCAACACCCAAATAAGCAGAGATTAACTCTAGACAAACAAACAGAAAAAAAATACACTAATCAAAGAAATACTAATGAAAAATCGATCAACTTGCCTCCAGAAGTTGTGAATGCTCCAACACTGGAATTTTTAAGAGGAGATTGGATAACCATTTGTCTGAAATGGTATAGGATTTCCTGCCCAAACAGGGGATTGGACTAGAAGATCTCCAAGACCCTTTCCAACTCTGTTATTCTATTCTATTCTATTCTATTCTATTCTATTCTAGTCTAGTCTAGTCTAGTCTAGTCTAGTCTAGTCTAGTCTAGTCTAGTCTATTCTATTCTATTCTATTCTATTCTATTCTATTCTATTCTATTCTATTCTATTCTATTCCCCCCAACATTGGCAAGATACTGTATAAATAAGAAGCGAATCCCAGATTGATTATATTACTTAGTTGGGTAATCAACGAACCAAGCAATGGCCAAGAAGAAGTTGTGGGGTTTTTAAAATAGTTTTTTAAACAAGGGTTTTTTAAGGGGGGGGCGGGATTTGACGGGTGGGGGTGTGAACCCGTCGGGGGGGATCCAGCCCCTGTGCTAGTTCGCGACACTATTCCATCTTGTCTGAAGGCAGGGGGGGAGGACGTTCCAGGTTTAGAGGGTTGCTCGATCTATACGGTAAGTGGGAGAGGCAGATATGGCGGGGGGGAGGGGCCGTACCGAGTTGAGGGAGCACGCGTTCGATGTTTGAGAGCGATCGCGTGCTCCGGCCCCTCAGTCCCTACCTGCCTCGGTGGCCATGATCCTCAGAGCTTGGACTTTCGGCGGATGTTATGTAATGCCCGGCCCGTGGTTAATAAGGCCCCCCTGACCTGCGATCTTATTCAGGGGGAGTCCGCGGACCTTATGGGCATTACGGAAACCTGGTTGGGCCCAGAGGGGGGGGTCCCCCTTGTTGAGATGTGCCCTCCAGGTTTCCGAGCATTTCATCAGCCGAGGGCCCAAGGTAGGGGTGGGGGGGTGGCGGTTGTTATCAGGGAGGATCTAGAGCCGAGGGAGACCACTGTTCCTCAGATTGCCGGCTGTGAATCCCTCTATGTGCGGTGGGGCTATAGGAATCAGTTGGGCTTGGTGATCGCGTACCTGGCTCCTTGCTGCATGACCACAGCCCTGTCCGAGCTGTTGGAGGTACTCGCTGCTGTGGCGGTTGAGACCCCCAGACTTATAGTCATGGGGGACTTTAACCTGCCATCAGTCGGCTTGTCATCGACGGCAGCTCGGGAGTTCTTGGCTTCCATGACGGCCTTGGACCTGATTCGAGTAAATGATGGCCCTACGCACACGGGGGGAGGCACACTGGATCTGATTTATATCTCTGGACAGTGGTTAAATGATCTGGTGTTAGATGATTTAGTAACGGAACCAATGTCATGGTCGGATCATTTTCTCCTTCGCCTAGACCTTCGAACCGCCATTCACCACCGCAGGGAGACGGAACCTATACGGTGGTTCCGTCCCAGGCGCCTGATGGACCCGAGAGGTTCCTGACGGAGCTTGGGCCATTCCTGAGGAACTGGCCCACGGCACGGCTGAGGAACTGGTCGTGGCCTGGGAACAGGCCGCGGCCAGGGCCTTGGACCGTGTCGCGCCTTTGCGACCTCTGACCCGGCGGAGGTCTCGTCCGGCCCCTTGGTTCTCCGAAGGGCTGAGGGAGATGAAACGCCGGAGAAGCCGCCTGGGGGGCACCTGGAGGTCCAGTCGCCCGGTTGATCGGACACTAGTTAGATCCTATTCTAGGACCTACCTAGTGGCAATGAGGGAAGCGAGGCGTTCCTACGCCTCCACCCTCATTGCGTCGGCAGATAACCGCCCGGCCGCCCTGTTTCGGGTGACCCGCTCTCTCCTACATCAGGAGGTGCGGGATGACCCTTTGCAGGGACGAGCCGAGGAGTTTAGTGGTTATCTATACGATAAAATCGCTCAGCTGAGGGACGGTCTGGACCGAATTTGGGATGATCCAAGCGAGGGAGAGGAGGCACGTCTTGTTGAGCCCATTTGGGATGAGTTTGACCCTGTGGCTCCCGAGGACGTCGACAGGTTGTTGGGGAGGCTGCACGGCACGACATGTTTACTGGACCCGTGTCCTTCCTGGCTGGTACTGGCCACTCAGGCGGTGACACGAGGCTGGCTCCAGAGGATTATCAACGCTTCTTTGTTGGAAGGGGTTTTCCCTGCCGCCTTGAAAGAGGCGGTGGTGAGACCCCTCCTTAAGAAGCCCTCCCTGGACCCAGCTATTTTAGGTAATTATCGTCCAGTCTCCAACCTTCGCTTTGTTGCGAAGGTTGTAGAGAGTGCCGTGGCGCGACAGCTACCCCAATACCTGGATGAAGACGTCTATCTAGAGTAGACCTTTTCCAGTCCGGCTTCCGACCCGGATACAGCACGGAGACAGCTTTGGTCGCATTGGTAGATGATCTCTGGAGGGCTAGGGACAGGGGTTATTCCTCTGCCCTGGTCCTATTAGACCTCTCAGCGGCGTTTGATACCATCGACCATGGTATCCTGCTGCACCGGTTGGGGGGATTGGGAGTGGGAGGCACCGTATATCGGTGGTTCTCCTCCTATCTCTCCGACCGGTCGCAGACGGTGTTGACAGGGGGGCAGAGGTCGACCGCGAGGGGCCTCACTTGTGGGGTCCCTCAGGGGTCGATTCTCTCGCCCCTGCTGTTCAACATCTACATGAAGCCGCTGGGTGAGATCATCAGTGGTTTCGGGGTGAGATACCAGCAGTACGCTGATGATACCCAGCTGTACTTTTCCACCCCGGCCACCCCAATGAAGTTGTTGAAGTGCTGTCCCGTGTTTGCAAGCCGACGGGATGTGGATGGGGAGAAACAGGCTCAAGCTTAATCCCTCCAAGACGGAGTGGCTGTGGATGCCGGCATCCCGATTCAGTCAGCTGCAGCCGCAGCTGGCTGTTGGAGGCGAATTATTGGCCCCAAAGGATAGGGTGCGCAACTTAGGTGTCCTCCTGGATGATCGGCTGTCGTTTGAAGATCATCTGACGGCCGTCTCCAGGAGGGCCTTCCACCAGGTTCGCCTGGTTCGGCAGTTGCGCCCCTTCCTTGATCGGGATGCCTTATGCACAGTCACTCATGCGCCTGCTACCTCTCGCTTGGATTACTGTAATGCCCTCTACATGGGGCTCCCCTTGAAGTGCACTCGGAGGCTCCAGTTAGTCCAGAATGCAGCTGCGCGGGTGATAGAGGGAGCTACTCGTAGCTCCCATGTAACACCGCTCCTGCGCAGACTGCACTGGCTGCCTGTGGCCTTCCGAGTGCACTTTAAGGTGTTGGTTACGACCTTTAAAGCGCTCCATGGCTTAGGACCTGGGTACTTACGGGACCGCCTGCTGTTACCACATGCCTCCCACCGACCCGTACGCTCCCATAGAGAGGGACTTCTCAGGGTGCCGTCCGCCAAACAATGTCGGCTGGCGGCCCCCAGGGGAAGGGCCTTCTCTGTGGGGGCTCCCACACTCTGGAACGAGCTTCCCCCAGGTCTACGTCAAATACCTGACCTTCGGACATTCCGTCGCGAACTAAAGACACATCTCTTTATTCGCGCGGGGCTGGCCTAAATTGGATTTTTAATGGGAAATTTTATTAATTTTTAAACGGGGTTTTTAGTTTATGGTAATTTAATTTCAGGCTAATTTTAAATAAGTTTTTTAAATGATATTTTAACTTGTATATTTGTATTGCTGGTTTTATCTTGCCTGTACACCGCCCTGAGTCCTTCGGGAGAAGGGCGGTATAAAAATCAAATCAAATAAATAAAATAAATAAATAAAATAATCAAAGAACCAAGCTCAGAGAACACCAAGGGCTCCAGAGTTGAACTTGGAGTAACATTTATAAAAGTAACATAAAAGTACATAAAAGTAACATTTATTACTTTTTTTGTTACTTTAACTTAATTAATACAAGTAACCCTTTAAGGACAAGAAATAAAATATTCAAATTTTTGTTAATCCAATACTTTATTTTTTAAGATTTTTATCATCCCTTTTTTCCCATATATAATTCAAGAGGGATATCATATCAATATTCCTTCCAATATTCCTTGGCCTGAGAGAGAGAGAGACAGAGAGACAGAGAGAGACTGGCCCAGAGTCACCCAAGTGGCTTTCATGCCTAAAACAGAACTAGAACTCAATGTCTCCTGGTTTCCAGGCCAATACCTTAATCACTACACCAAAGTGGCTTTGCAATTTAGTTCTATTTATTTAGGTCATAACATTTTTTTAACCTTAATTAACAGAGCTAATGAATTTTTTTGTTGTATTGTTGCCAATACAACAAAAAGGATTACAAAAAGTTAATTAATGTTCACATTATTGAGAGGAACTGTTAATTATAGGATATTAGATTTTCATCTGATTAAAATGCATACATTTTTATCTGAGAAAATGCTAAACATATGAAACAAATCTCGCAATATAACGTAAAAGTTTGTAATGACGTGGAAAGTCATGTTACATGCAGTGAAATATTGCAATCCATCCATCTTGCTGCATGGTAATTCCCAGGTGTGTTTTGTTACAAATAAAAGCTCAGGGTAAATGCAGCCTTTCTTTTTGTTTATTTTATATTATAAAACAATTAGGAGTAGGAAATAAGCTCTTGAGCTGTACTGTGTTGTATATTCAATCTTTGGTCATTACAGGCAGCTTGATTTCCCAGTGAATGCTATTCAAATGAATAATAGCAAATGAAGAGATAAGCAAGTACAATTTAAATACTTGAATAACAATGCAAATGGCTTTCAGTAATGGGAAACCAATAGATACCATAACGAAACAACAAGAACTAAACGTTTTGTATAGTCTAGTTGTTATCTCAGGTTTTGTTCCCCCCCCCCCCCGGGATAATCTCTGCATTTGTAAGAATGCTAGATCATAGGATTGAGACTGATCATGGGCGAAGAATTGGAAGAACACAATTCCAAATTTTCTTGTATTTGTAAAATAATGTTTTCTCTCTGATAGAAAAATACATTTCTATTTTTACTTGAATATTTTTAAAGAAAAAAAAGGGGGGGGTAGGTTCAGGGGTGAAATGCTCCTGGTTCGGATCAGATCGCCCAATTTGGTAGCGATGGCAGTGGGTGTTTCGGAGAATTGGTAGCAAAAATCTGGGCCCCTCCCCATGCCCAGCTGAGCTGCGTGATCATCAGAGGGTTTTTTTTTTACTTTTAAAAGCATTTTTTCTTCAGCTGAAAAAACACTTTTAAAGTAAAAAAAAAGGCTCTGATGATCGCGTGGCTCATCTGGGATCATCAGAGGCTTTTAAAAGCATTTTTTCTTCAGCTGAAAAAACACTTTTAAAGTAAAAAAAAAGGCTCTGATGATCGCGTGGCTCATCTGGGATCATCAGAGGCTTTTAAAAGCATTTTTTACAACCTTTTCAGCCGAAGAGGTTGTAGAAAAAAATGCTTTTAAAAGTAAAAAAAAATAAATTAGCTACGCCCACCCAGTCACATTACCCCCCCATCAAGCCACACCCACAGAACCGGTAGTAACAAATTTTACATTTCACCCCTGGTTAGGTTCCAAAAGTTGTGGCTGAATAAAAACATTTCAGACTTTTCTATTGTCTATTTTCTGTTCCCTTGTTTGTTTTCACTAGCAGTAGGCAGAAGTCTTTTTAAGTCTTGCTAATATAAAAAAAAAGTTCAGATAGAATCCCCACTCTATATTCTGCAAGAAGATATGAGGAGATCACCTGTTCATTCGCCTTTTCTGTTCATACTCTTGACCAGAATCCCATAGTAGAAATGTTTCAACCATTTGCATGGTTAAGCAAACAATTCTTGGTGTTAATAGAGTTGAAAATCTCATGCTATTCAGTGTGAAACTTAATTCATGCTTCCTGAATCTATATGGGAACTGAAATGCACTCATCTTTCAATATGAGAACTTTCCCAACCCTGACAAACAATAAATGCATACGAAATGGGTATATTAAGGAAAAACACAGAGACACACAAAGAATGATGAAAATAATAACTTGATTATATCACTTCATTAAAGGGCATATTGATCGATGTCAAAAGATGTATTTTATAGGAAAGTCCTACAATAGCGCAACAGGCTTTTTAAAATAAAATGCAAACTTATACGAAAATGAGATGGAAAAACTTTAAAGTGGCAAATAAGAAGTAAAGCAAAGGCCAGTATAACAGCTTCCTTCTCTTGTCCCGTCTACCTGTACAGGATTTATCCTCCTGAGAAACAGGTTTGGCCCAATCAGGAAGGAGAAATGCTCAAGCACTTTTGCATGCTTGGAGACCCTTTTTCATACGCCCATAAGTGGTGGCATCTGGAGAGCATTTCAGCTACAGGCAGTGTGGCTACAGGACTTGGAAGGGTGCAATTCTTTTCAGTGCTTGGATTAGGCTCGTATAACTATTATATCTGGAAACTTTCTTCTTCTTGAATTTGCTCACAGTGAATACTGTAGTACTGATGTGGACTATGAATCGTTCTAATTTATGTTTAGGGTAGTTCAAAAGAACCAATTCCCCTGGGCTATTTGAAGGACTAAACCAGTTTAAGGTGTATAAAACAAGAATGACAGGCAGAAATCCAACATATTTGCTGAATGATTTCCGTTCCATTCTGAAAGTTTGATTACATAGATGACCTAGTGTGTGAAAATACATTCAGAGTGGGTTTCTTTTTCTCCCCATGATGTGGCTTGATATTTGTTAAAATTTGCATAGTTTGGAGCTGGATTGTGGAACAGCAAAAAAGGTTTCTGTGGATGCTAACAAGAAAATGAATTAGGCCTCCCTTTTCATTTCGTTTTGCGGCTTTCAGCAAGACTTAATAACACTTATATTTAACATTCAAATCACCACTCCATAATAGTTTCTTGTCACAAAGATATTTATGCAACATTACACAATGCGTAACATCTACTGAGGATAAAGCTGCGCAGATCTTCAAGCTCCTTCTAAGAGCCCTTCAAAAATATTGCTACATTAAATCCATTTCCTCTGCCTCATTAATTAACACTACATTTGTTTTTGCTTGAATTATTTAATAACACCCCCCACCATCCAAGTAGCCCCGTGGAAAGTGACACTTTATTTTCTGCTTGACTACTTGCTGCAGGAGCCAGAGCAATTTAAACAAAAGGTTTTGGTGTAAGACTGGGGGACCCAAGAGAATGCTAAATGGGCCTCTTTCATTAAGGAATCAAAAGTAAACTGGGTAATAAACAGGAAAGTAATTTTAGCTGCTCTGATCCAATACACATTGCTGTCACCGTTGCTGTGCTTTTTACGAAACACCAGGAATCAAATGTCAAAGCTATGTGGAGGCAGACGTCGCCCATCCAGACAGAAAGGAAAACCGAGCGCTCAGATTAGGAGCAATTCTCCTCCTCTTTTTCTTTGCACTTTTAAGTGCCTCTTCTGTATGAGACTTGACAATCTTCCATATCAACAACTTCATTCTTCTCTGTGGGGGCTCCCACCCTCTGGAACAAACTTCCCCCGGGTTTACGCCAAATACCTGACCTTCGGACCTTCCGCCGCGAACTGAAAACACATCTATTTATTCGCGCGGGGCTAGCTTAAATTTTATTGGTTTTAAATTTTTATTATTAATTTTAAGGGTTTGTTAGTTTTATATATTTTAAAGTTTTTAGGCCACTATATAATAAGTTTTTAATCTGTATTTTAATTGTATATTGTATCGTTTGTTTTTTACCTTGGCTGTACCCTGAGTCCTTCGGGAGAAGGGCGGTATAAAAATCGAATAAATAAATAAAATAAATAAATAAATAAATTCTGATCCAAGGGTTACAGCTTGGAAAAAAATATGCTTCAAAAACAGACTCAGGGAGTATGAGTTATGGGTGAAGGAGTTAAGCTAAACACAAAAAAGTTCCTTTGTTTGAGACTTAGTTTACACCTGCATTGAGCTTCTCCAGAAATGGCATAAACCTAAGGAACCAAATAAGCCATACAAAGAAATATGCCAAACAATCTTTGCTGCCTCATCAAACAAAAAATAAATAAATAAATAAATAAATGGTAAAAAATTTACAATATTTATGTGTTACTTACCAAGCACATCTAAATTAGATTAAAGTAATCAAAATATCTTGACAACCCCCACCCAGGCATATCACAACTTTTGAGCAACCCTAAAGTTTGGAAATTGAAAGTTGAAAAATTTGACCTGTCTTACATCAAGTCCTATAGACCAGAGGTGGGTTTCAGCAAGTTCTGACCAATTCTGGAGAACAGGTAGCAGAAATTTTAAGTCGTTCGGAGAACCAGTAGTAAAAATTCTGACTGCCCCCACTCCCACATTCTCTGCCTCCCAAGTCCCAGCTGATTGGGAGAAAATGGGGATTTTGCAGTAACCTTCCCTTGGATTGGGGAGGGAATGAAGATTTTACAGTATCCTTCCCCTGCCACGCCCACCAAGCCACACCCACAGAACCGGTAGTAAAAAAATTTGAAACCCACCACTGCTATAGACACATTATGTCAATTTCTGTAACACTGCATACAGGTAATCCTCGATTCATAATAGTTCGCTTAGTGACTGTTTGAAGTTATAACAGCATTGAAAAAAGCGAATTAAGATCATTTTTCAGACTTATGACCATTGCAGCATCCCCTGCTGGTCACATGCTTTACATTGTACATTGTACATTGTACATTATTTATTTTTATCTTGGTTGTAGACCGCCCTGAGTCCTTCGGGAGAAGGGTGGTCTAGAAATCTAAATAAATAATAAATAAATAATAAAATACATTTGGATGCTTGAAAACTGACTCACATTTATGACGGTTGCAGCATCTCGGGCTGATGTGATCCCCTTTTGTGACCTTTTGACAAGTAAAATCAATGGGGAAACCAGAGTTACTTAACAACTGTGTTACTAATTGAACAATTGCAGTGATTCACTTAACAAAGGTGACAAGAAAAGTCATAAAATGGGGCAAAACTCAACAAATTTCCCACTTAACAACGTAAATGTTGGGCTCAATTCTGGTCGTAAAATTGAAGACTACTTGTACAGTGGTTGTGATTTTTTTCCCCTCGCCTGCACCAAGGAACAAGGACCAGCAGGAGAACAAGGGTAGAGCAAAAAATTGCAATTGTCTCAGTTGCCTTCTCTTTATTCCCTAAGGAAACCAACAAAACAATTCAACTTGATCTCAGCTCTATGTCAAGACCTCTCTCTGTTCCGCTCTTGGCAGACTAGTTTCCCCTTTCACTTCCAGTCTTCCTGTTATGTTTCAATTTGTAAGCTTCATGGCAAGGCCAGTATCTAACTAGTGTTTACTACTGTAGTTTATATTGGTGAATTCAACCGTAACTATTGGAAACTGCCTTGAGACGTTATTCTTTGCATAGGAAGTGGAGTAATAATATAAAGTACAGTGCCTAAAATCCTTTGGGAATCGACAGCTCAAAGGATCATTGATTTAAATTCCTGTAATTTATTGCACAAAAGCTAATATTCTGATCCATGAACCATTGGATAATTAGTTCTTGACATTCCCCAACCAAGAGATAGGCAAAAGAGCACATTAGAAGCTTATCTCAGCAGCAAAGTCCACACTGAAAAAAGTCTGAAAATTCGAAATGTTTAAAGAGATTCAGCCTCAGTGAATATATTATACCTGAAAGTTCTAAGATTCTGCAGTCTAGCCCTAATCCTTGCATTAAAATAAATTATTGAAATTGTGCAGTTTTCATTCCTTGATTTCATCCTGCTATGAAGGAGCTGGCAGAGTCTATCTATACTTGAATATATGATCCAGATATCTACAATCCAGGCAGAGGTGAAATGCTACCGGTTCAGTCCGGTTCAGGTGAACCGGTAGTGTTAAAAACTACCAGTTAGGGTAAACCAGTAGTAAAAAAAAGCTACCAGTTTGGTTGAACCAGTAAAAAAAGCTACCAGTTCCTCCGAACTGGTATTTCTGACAATCATCTGTGCATTGTGGTTTAGCTTTGCTAGAAAGCAGCAAAGCTAAATCATGCAGAGAGCTGATCCTTCCCTCGCTGTTCTACTTACCTTCCCAAGCCTCCTTTTGGTGCGCACTGCACATGTGCGTGCATATACAGTGCATGTTTGGTGCACACTGTGCATGCGCATGCAACACACACACAGTGTGCATGCAGTGCGCCAGCAAAGCGGTAGCAAACTGGTTCAGATTTCCCCACTGAATCCAGGTATTTATATTCACACCTTCTGTAGGGGAGCTTTTATGCTAGGATAATATTCAGTATTGAGAATTTTTTTCTACTCACAACTGTTATTTATTTATTTATTTATTTATTTATTTTATTAGATTTTTATACCGCCCTTCTCCCGAGGGACTCAGGGCGGTGTACAGCCAGAGGATAAAAACACACCATATACACATTAAAACAGAAATTTAAAACAAAGCATATTACAAAAGTGGCCGACATTTAAAAAAATTATCTTTAGAATTTTTTAGAATTTTTATTGGCCAAGTGTGATTGGACACACAAGGAATTTGTCTTGGTGCATATGCTCTCAGTGTACATAAAAGAAAAGATACCTTCATCAAGGTACAACATTTACAACACAATTGATGATCAATATATCAATATAAATCATAGGATTGCCAGCAACAAGTTATAGCCATACAGTCATAAGTGGAAAGAGATGGTGATGGGAACTATGAAACGATTAATAGTAGTGCAGATTCAGTAAATAGTCTGACAGTATTGAGGGAATTATTTGTTTAGCAGAGTGATGGCCTTCGGGAAAAAACTGTTCTTGTGTCTAGTTGTTCTGGTGTGCAGTGCTCTATAGTGTCGTTTTGAGGGTAGGAGTTGAAACAGTTTATGTCCAGGATGCGAGGGATCTGCAAATATTTTCACGGCCCTCTTCTTGATTCGTGCAGTATACAGGTCCTCAATGGAAGGCAGGTTGGTAGCAATTATTTTTTCTGCAGTTCTAATTATCCTCTGAAGTCTGTGTTTTTCTTGTTGGGTTGCAGAACCGAACCAGACAGTTATAGAGGTGCAAATGACAGACTCAATAATTCCTCTGTAGAAAACCCTAAAATTAATAAATAACCCCAATTAAAATTTAATAAAACTTTTAAGCCAGTCCCGCTTGAATAAATAAATGCGTTTTCAGCTCACAGCGAAAAGTCCGAAGATCAGGCATGTTATGTTTGTCTTCTTCAGATTTATGTTTGGCCATGTTTTTTTCCTCAGTTAATATACTTGGTTGCATAAAAATGAGTAAATGTAGCTGACCGGTTCCTAAGACTTTGATATCATTTTCAAAATTTTGGTTTTTATTATAAGTAATACCACTGAAGTTTTTACTGCCTGATATTCTTGCAGCAATCCTTTGAAAATAACTTTAGAATGCATCCATACATATATAATATTGCAATGGTAATTATATAGTAAGTGTCATTATGCAATATTTGAAATGGTTCTATTTCCTTCTATTCTTTGTTTCCATTATAAATTCATAAACTTGCCTATGTCACTATAATCTAATTCAAGATTTTTCAATATATCTAGCAATTTACTATACTGCACTTGTTAAAATGCCTTTTCATAGTCAATAAAATAAGACACATCCACATTCAAATCTCTATATCATACTGCTAGATTTTGTATTTTACTTATTTATATTTAATATTTTTTAACCACTGATCTGCCTCAGAATATGCTAAAAGAGGCATGCCTAGTATCTAATCTATCCCTAAATGCTCATTGGCTCACACCCAAAACAGTTACACAATTCTAATAATTCCTGTTGTATATTGTTTAAAGAAATATTTGTAAAACAGGACACATGAAACTTATCATACAATAGTCATTTATTAAATGTTTTAGATTAAAATTGATATTAACCAGTCATCTGGAACAAGCCATATTATTATACTGAATATTTTATTAAAAGTCTATGCCAATTTTGACCATTAGTTTGAATATTTTTGCTGTTTCTACAGCCTTGCCATTTTCAGTATTTTAATTACTTATATTACTACTTCTCTGCGTGTACAAGCCTTGTTATCTGAATTATGATGGTGTGTTTCTCAGTTATCACAAAATAATTTTATTGCTATTACTCAAGTGTGCAGTTTTCCTTTAATAATCAATTATTTTTATCTTTCATCTATTAGTATATTGGCATTTTGAGTTTTATGTGCCTCTGTATTTTTATTGATTAAAAGTATAACTCACCTCAAATAGTTCTGTTTCACTATGTGCTCAGTTCTCCATTTTCTTCTGAAAGTCAATTATTTTTCTCCAAATCTTCTGATGCATTTCTTCATAGTTTTTCTTATTTGTGTTTTCATTTTGCAACATGCTCTGCGATCTCTACACTGTTACTTGTTATCCAGTCCTTTTTTTTAATCTGAGCTTTTCATTGGTAATGATACATTATTTCCCAATTATCATTATCATTTAATACTCACAGTCCATTGTGGTTTGTTATTCTGCATCTACTTATTTCATCTTGCGTTGTTTCTCTGGATTCTATAGTTTGCTTGTGTCATTTTAATAATTTGCTTTTCTCCTTTGATTATTTTCATTTGCATCTTCATTTTTCCCACCACTGCATTACAATTAGAAACTGTAACAGCTTCTGGTACTTTGTACACCCATCATACTATTTCTAAATCTTTTATTGACAGGAGTATATGCTATTTGAGAGAGCCTGTTTAGCACAGCTGTTGAAGCACCAGGCTAGAAATCACGAGTACTAATTCCAGTTTAGGGTTATTGGACCAGTCACTATTTCTCAGCCTTTGGAAACACAGAATGTCAAACCACATCCAAAAACCTATCAAGAAAACCACAGAAACTTGTCCAGGCAGTTGCCAGAAGTCAACACTGACTCAGAGTCGAAAGGAAAGGAAAGGAAAGGAAAGGAAAGGAAAGGAAAGGAAAGGAAAGGAAAGGAAAGGAAAGGAAAGGGGGAAAAAAATCAAACCAAAAGACCCAAGTATATCTGGTTCTGTCTAGGTGTTCTTATGTGACAGTAATAGTTTATTCATTGATAAGTCCTATGACCATATCAATAATATAAAACAAAAATAAAATACTAACCCTAATGATTCCATTAAAAAAAATCAATAAAATACAGAGATTAAATGCAAATGTGGCAATACAAAGAGACAGTAATCATATAAATGCATCATGCATCACCTTACAGAGTACACCAATTTGTTCGATGTGTCAGGTTCTTATCTCAATTGCCTTATTCATAAATGTAGCAAGTTCTATTTACTTCTATTTAAAATATATATATATATATATAAATATAAATATATATATATATTTTAAATAGGTCTTTGGTTATTCGGGTTTTCTCCCGCGTAAAATTGGAAGTGTCTTGGTGACGTTTTGATGAAGTCTCATTCGTCATCTTCTGGCTGGTGTTTACAGCTTCGTGATTCTAGGACCAATGTGTGACTGCAGCTGTTTCTTCTAGGAGCAATGTGTGATTGAAGCTGTTTCTTCCTTTTAACTGCTAGTGGGGGTTTGAACTGATTGGTTGGGAGCTTGGCTGTGTTCTGATTGGGTGGAGGTGAGTTCTGATTGGTTGGGGGTTTGGCTGTGCTCTGATTGGATGGGGGTGAGTTCTGTTTGAGGGGGGGCTTGGTTGTGCTCATTCGTCTGAGTTGCAGGGGCATTTGAGTTGGTGAGCTGCAGCAATATATATATATTGGAGCCCAGGAGGAAATAAGATGTTCTGTGATTCAGATCCCAAAGAGATGTTCTTTCCAATAGGGATGATAAATATAAATAAGGATGTATAATTGGCAGTTGAACAAAACATAAGCAATACTTTCAATAGCTGGAGCATCACATATGCATGTCCTGTCATGATATGGCAAGTGGTGGAAGCACACATATTTGACCATGGAATCCAACAACTGCATGTTCTTATGTATCTGCATGTGATATCCAACTAAGAAGTCTCCCATGTGGTAATTTATAGAAGGTTTTTGCAACAATGTATTGTTTATCTTCACAAAATTCTGTCAGATGGTCACCATATTCATTTGAACAACATCAGCCATGTTCATCTGTAACATCTTCATATTTACTCTTTCCCACTTATGTGTGCTAATTAAGATGATTAGTTCATGGTCTGATGGTTTGCTTTGGGTAATTATAGCACATTTTGAATCATTTTGTAGAATTCCTGTATTGCATCCTTATTTTTGTGTGGCACAAATTTGAATACTGTTACATTGATTAAGGTTTGTTTCTGTTTCTATTTCACAATATAGTCTAATTTTAGTGTAAAATGTAGGACTATCTTTGGATTGTATTGCTAATTCTCTAATGATTTAAATTATTAGCAATATATTAACTATACAATAATGGAACAAGAATGCATCCCTGTTGTGTTCTTGTCCCACTATTGTTTAGTTAAGTTCAGTTAAATTGCTCTACTTACATTGCCTTATATCTCAATCAAATGATAAATTTGGCTTCTTCAGTTTATATACATAAATCTCATGTACAGTTCGCTAAATTATAGATAAGAGGCTAGTTCTATAATACAATTTTATATTATAATTTTAAAGACACTGTTTATACAATGATGTACCATTGCCATATATCACCAGAGAAATTGTCTAGCATGCGTATGGGCACTTCAAATCCCTGTTGGAAATGTGAACAACAAGAAGGGACATTTTATCATGCCAGGTGGATGTATTTAAAAAGCTAGAAAATTCGGATTCAAACATACATCAATTCAAAGTGTTTTAAAGATTAATATACAAAGGAGACCAGAGGTTTTCTTTTGCAATCAGAAAGATGGAAAGATGCAGCATTACCCACAATGGAGGGAGCACAGTGGCTCATGTGGTTAGGACACTGATTTGGAGGTTAGCAAGTCTGTGTTTGACACCTGAGTGCTGCTGCATGGCAGGGTGAGTTCCCATCATTCATTTCAGATACTTGATGGGGACATGAAAGGAGCTCTCATTAGTGTTCCCCAGGCAATGATGATATCACAGGCTAATCCTTCAACCTGAAAGCACCAATACTAATGGGATAGTACCCACAATGGAAGAATGGGTGAAAAACATGTTAGAATTTGTTGAGATGGCCAAATTGAGTTGTTTGATCAGAAAAGAGACAATGTTTACTTTTATTGCTGACTGGAAACCCCTTGTGGACTTTTTGTATAAAATGTAAAAAAATGAACGTATTATTTATGGTTTGATGGATAGATTATAGAAAGAGAGCCATTCTGTAACTTTAAATAAGAGGTAGATTTATCATTGTGCTTGTAATTTCTGCAAAAATTATGGGAAGCTACTTCTTTGTACCCTTTTCTTTCTTTTTTTGTTTTTATTTTCTCTTTTTTCCCCTTTCTTGCACTTTTAGCTTTCTTGCACCCTTAGCTTTTAGCTTTCTTGCACTTTTAGCTGTCACTTTGCTTGATTTCTTTTTCTTTTCCTCTTTTACTTTATATTATTTTGTATTAGTTTCTGTTAAAAACTTTGAATAAGATTTTATTTAAAAAGTAGGCTTCAGGGATGTGTGTGAGAAATAAAAACGTCTGTGGAGCTTTCCTTCTATATGTAATAATTACAGTCTTAATCTCAGAATGGAATTAGAAATTATGTTTACTTTGATTGGGGGAAATGAGGTCAAGACTGAATATTCTGTAGTTTGTAGCAATTGTGAAGTTTTATTGTAATCATGTAATGTTCTTACTCTTTGTTAATATTTTGTGTATAAAATCTGTAATTAAACTGATAATGAGTTTATTAGCGAACTACCACAATGTTAATAGGCTTCAGAAATCAGGCTTAATGAATATTAATGTTATAATTAAGTTAATGAGGTAATAAGATATAATTAATTATTCATTTGACTTAATTTAAATCTATGAAGTTCTATAGGTAAAAAAATTGCTCAGTGTTTATAAAAAAACATCCATGTCACTGTAAATGGCTTTTAGTATATCAATTGACAGTGTTTTGAGGGATTTTCTCTGTTTTGTGAAGTGATAGTTTAAAAAGTAAAGTCACCTTTGATTCTTATTAATTAACCATGAGTAGAATAAATGTCATTTATTTTTGAATGAATGGTTCTTTCCAAAGATCCTGTAGACTTCACTAATATTTACTTGACTTAGGGGACTTTGAAAAACTAGAGATTGCGGGAGAGATCATGTAACCAATAGAAGCATAAGGTCTTTGTACTTATGTCAATTGAAGTCAGAACTGAAGAATAAGGATTTGCAGACGTGAAGGATTAAAGAAATGGGATGGAACCAAATAGGAAAGTTCTAGGCTAATGGGGCAGAACATACTGTAGAGATAAGGAAAATTATAGCATTAGAGGAATAATCAATTACAAGCAGGGGAAGTATTAAGTATTTCGTATACTTATACTTGAGATACAATTAGAAAACTGGGACATATATCATGGGCAGAGCCTCTTGTTAATGCCATAAAACATTTATTTGCCCTTGTTGTGTCTGTGGCCTTTCTAGCCTCATTGCTTTTTATTGTGATGTGTAAAGTTCGTCCCTTTTAAAAGGTTTCATGAACATATGCGAAGCCTGTATATCTTCCTTCTCCTTTAGATGTTTAATTCCTAGACTTCAAATATAGTTGTGTTTTGATGTACCTTATTAAGAAACAGACAATCAAATTTGACGATATTACTGAACTACAATTCCTAGGATTAATGTATCACTGGTCATGGTGCCTAAACCTATGGATCATAAGCTATCTATCTTCAAATTATAATCATTAGAGTTTTTATTATGTATTTAAAATTATTCCACCATACCACTGTATCTAATGAATATTCTCCACTATGCAAATATGGATATAGCACTAGAAGGAAAAATAATAATTATGGCGATTTGCATCATGAAAAAAATCTTACAGCACAAACCATCATTGGCTAATAAAATGAATACAACTTCCTAACTTTTTAATACCAAAATTGTAAATATCCACTCCTCATCCTAATTTATAATCAACAGTTAGCCAGAAACTTTGTTGTTTACAATTTTAAAAGAAACTTTCCATGGTTTACAATTCCCAAAATGTGGACTTCTGAGTGAGGAAATAGAAAGCTAAGAGATCTCCAGATGCTGCTGTAGCCAAGAATGATGGACTGGCAACAAGTCTGTGCAATGCAACCTCTCCAGATAAGGAGAGGATAAGAGATAAACTAATTATGCTCCAGACAGTTGCTCCTTTGAAGCAGAGAACAGCTCACTAGTCAATTCATGGGTTTGAATGCCTGAAGACAAGAAAACCCATCAAGGTCTTCCAAGCAATAAGTTTGAAAAACTACCTGGTGAGTGATCCTTCATTCCAGAAAGAAGGGGGAAAATAATGATTTAAAGGTTTAAAAGTAAAATGTAAATGGCAAAAATCTACATAAGAATTTAAGCCAAGAAAGTTTAAACAGATTAAGGGATCAGATAAATTTGAAATATTTCATTTACTATTTGAAATATTACAACTTTTGCAAAAAATTACAAAAATTAATTGTTTTACGTACAATTAAATACAAGACTAACAGTATATTTGTGGGAACAGAAATTGTTTAGGACAGAGATCATAGGTTGAGGTAAAAGAAATTTGAGACAGCCTAAAATGGATACTAAAAGGATTAAGGACCTCAGGCAGAAGGGAAAGAAAAAAGAAAAAAACCTGCTTTGTGACACTTGTAAAAATGAATAATATTACACTGGAGACGGTTCAAAGGATTTTTGAAAATATAGGAAAGTATTATGCAGCTATGATGATAGCAACAATATTTGCATATGTGAATGCACTAATAAAAAAGATTTTAAGATGAAATGAAAGATGTGAAGGAGAATAATTTGGAAGAATTTACAGACAAACAGGATGAAGAGATAAAACAAATTCTAATCAACGCTGAAATTCTGGAAAATAAAATAAGTCATGGACTATAAGACAGAGATGAAAACTGAAGTAGAAATATAAACGATAAGCCAACAGGTTAAAAGTGACCTGGGAATGATTCATTATTGGATTTACAAAATGCACTTAACATGAAGACATTCATGAGATTTGGAAAAATAAAATTTGGACTGAGATTAAATCCTATAACAGCTTCTTAATGAAGAAAATATTAGGATTACAGGGAGCAAAAGAAAGAAATATAGTTCAATATATATTTATGAGTATACTTAATGGACTTTTTGCTAATCCTGAGCAGAAATATTTAAGGAAGAGAGGTTATTAAGTATAGCTGCATTATTCAACTGAAACTAAATTCTAAATAATACAGGTAGTTGTTGACTTATGACCACAATTGTAACCAGAACTTCCATCACCAAGTGATTTGTGTTCAATTTTACAATTTTCATTAAGTAAATCACATGATCATTAAGCAACCTGGCTTCCCTCATTGATTATGATTGCATAACACCAGGATATTGCAACCATAATAAATACATTGCCAAACTCCCCAAATTTTGATCATGTGACCACTTTGACAGTAATAAATATGAAGACTAGTTGTAAGTCATTTTTTTCAGTTCTCTCATAACTTCAAATGGTTGTTAAGTGCATTTCTGTATTAGACACCAGACTGCATAGGGGGGTCCTACAATACCTCATTTTGTGGAAAGGGTATCCCTGGTCCGAGGCTTCATGGGTTCGGGAGGATGATGTAACCCTCCCATGTACCACCGTCGGTACCCAAACAAGCTGGGGCCTATATCGTCTTAAACTGCTCACTATTGTTCCTATGTTTTAGACATTATCTCCATGGTAGAGATGTACCCTGCAATGGTACTTGGATTCACTATTCGTGTGGGGATCGCCATTCTGCTGCTGCGCACTTTTGCCAATGACCCTTACTGCCTGCTCTGCTGAGTCGTCAGCCCCGAGGCATGCCTCTCCCTTCGACTTCCCAGCCGCATGCTAGATGACGTCAGGATTATGCACTGAAGCGGTTTATCAACCTTAAGGAAAGATGGAGCAGACGGAACAACTGAAGTGGCTTGTGATGGATTGGGGAGGGAGAGGGAGGATATGGAGTAATTGGATAATTGAGTGATTGCACTGGGGTGGAGCTGTATGCTGATTAAAAGGTGATGGGGAGCATGGAGCATCAGCTCCAACAAAGATTCCTTTGTGTAACACTTTAAGGTAATCAGTTAGTACCGATATCAGGACAAACAAAGTTGGTTACTTCTTTTGCGTAATGCGGTTTATTTTTCCAGTCTTTACAGAACCTGATACTATGGTTGTAAGTTGACCTGTATAAATCATTTTAAAAGGAAATGGACTTATTTTATCAAGCAAAAGAAAGACAATTTTACCAAACTCATAGAGGTACACAACACACATATTGCTTGTTTACCAGAGATGCCCATAAAACAAGACCGATCTGTTAAAACAAACAACTTTGAACTGGAAAAACAAATAAAAATGGAATAACAATCTATCTTAAATTATCTGCCTGGATAATAATAATAATAACAACAGCAGCAACAACTTATTAGTGTATTGGTAAATAACCTTTTAGAGCCATAGTTAAAAATTTAACAGTTGTAATTTTAGGATTTTTATGTGCAAGTAAGGTTTTACATATTCAGAGGTATCCCTTCCTGATCTTGATTTTAAAATTGAGATAATAGCCTGCTGAAAACTCTTGTAAAAGTTATAGTGCAATAAAATATAATCGATGGTTTCAAGGTCATAACTATTACAGGGACAACTCCCTTGAGAGATGAGTATTGTTTGAAATGTCCTGTATGTCATATTTGATGGCAACACATTTACTCTAGTTTTTGAAGAAGCAATGTTTACTTAAATATAAACCTCTAAAGAACAGAACAAGATGAAAACTATAATTTATTCCAAAAGTTATATGTCGGAAGTATCAGAACCATTTAAAGATAAAAAAGTAATGATTCTAATCTTGAATCCAAAAAAAAGAAATCATCGTTTTAGCCTCGGCATCTATCTATGCCCCAACAAAAACAAAGAGTGATTCTGTGAAAGTTTTTTTTCATATGCTAATGGAAACTGCAAAAGACAAAATAATCATTGTAGAGGACATTACATACAGTGCCAGTCAAATTGAGATAAATCAACTCAAGGGGGAAAGGAAAAAAAAATCTTATGAAAGTTTTCCAGTTTATGACATTGGCTTTGATGGATATTTGAAGACTGAAGCAAGAGATTACACTTTTTTTTCAGCCAGACATCAAACATATCAAGCACTTACATGTGTTGGGTCTCCAAGGCTCTTGTACCATCTATTAACAAATCACATGTCTGTCCAATGGCATATCAAAACACAGCCCAATCTTAATCTAGCAATAGCTGTTAGACTTATATACTGCTTCAAAGTGCTTTACAGCCCTCTCTAAGCAGTTTACAGAGTCAGCATATTGCCCCCAACAATCTGGATCCTCATTTTACCGACTTCAGAAGGACGGAATGCTGAGTTAACCTTGAACTGATCAGGATCAAACTGCTGACAGTCGGCATAATTAGCTTGCAACATTGCATTCTAACCACTGCACCACCACAACTCTTGATATGGTTTTCGAGAGAAAATTTGTCCTTTACATCAAAGATATATGTCATGTAATCACTTCAGGAAGACATACCACCAAAATGTGAAGAAGAATTAAAACCCTTTTAAAAAACTGAAATGTGATTCCTGGGATATCAGAAGCAGCCATATGGAAAATTATTAAATATTACATGAGAGTAATTCTCAGAAGACTTGCAGTGAACCAGAGGAAAGAACAGATGGAAATCACAATTGGAAGTGGAACTGAGACAGAGTCACAAAACCAATCCAAGATAGCCAGGATAGAGAACTTAAAAAAGTCAAACAACAATTAGATGTATTGGAAATTGAAAAACTTTTTTTAAAAAATTAAGCCATTTTGAGACTGCAAATAAAATTTTGATATATCAAATCAGAAAAGAGAAAGTGAAGGACAATAACTGTGATAGAGAAAGAAAATAAAGTGCTATATATAACATCATAAATAATAGAAATTGTATTCTATCCCACCCAGCCTCCAAATCAAAACTGAAATGCTGCAGGCCCAAAAGAAATGAAAACTACTGTATATTATAAAAAGTTAAGAGGAACCTAAAACTGGTAGAGCTACTTTTAATGACAGTGAATGAAATTCGAACAGCAAAATCAATGCCAAAAATGTGAGAAGAAGTATATACACAACCTTAATACATGAACAAGATAATTTTTTAAAGAAACCTCATTCAAAGAGACTAATTTCTTTATTAAAAGTTGAATCTAAGAGATTGGCTAGTGCATTAGCTGATCATATAAGAAAATATATCCCTAAAACAAACCAGACAGGTAATATTTCAAATAGGAAGATGATAAGCACACTACAGTATGTCAACTTCAAGAAAAAGAAGGTGGCAGCAGTGGTGGGATTCAGCCAGTTTGCACCACTTTGGAAGAGCTGGTTGTTAACTTTCTGAGCAGTTTGGTGAACTGGTTGTTGGAAGAAATCATTAGGACAGAGAACGGGTTGTTATATTATTTGAATCCCACCACTGGGTGGCAGTAATATTTTTAGAGGTGAAAAAAGCCTTTGACAATTTAAAATGGATATTTCTATTGGAGGTTCTAGACTAAATGAATCCCTAGAAGAGAATTCAAATTTGGGCCTATAGCATACATCAATGGCTAACAGTGAAGATTATAGCAAATTCAACTCTCTCTATAAAGCTCAAAAGTTCAAGTCAATGATCACTTTCTCCTTTGCTATTTGGGATCTTTTGGGGAGTTCTAGGGAATTTTGTCCCCAAAGGTTATAGGTACAGTAGTCCTCAACTTACAACCACATCTGGGACCCAAATTTTTGTCATTAAGTGATGTAATAATTAGGTGGGACATCATATGACTGAACACAATTTATGACCTGGCCATTTAGCAAATCATCTCAGTGATTAAGCAAATTATGTGATTGCTAAGTGAATCACACAGTTGTTAAGCAAAACCAGTTTCACCAATTGACTTTGCTTGTTGGAAGCTGGCTGGGAAGGTCCCAAATCATGATCATGTGATTGCAAAATGCAGCAACTGTTATAGATGCAAGTTGGTTTTCAAGCATCTGTATTGCAATCATGGGACCTGGGGCCTAGATGTCGAAAATTGTGTAATTGTGCAATAATTATAATAGAATAGAATAGAACAGAATAGAATTTTTATTGGCCAAGTATGATTGGACACACAAGGAATTTGTCTTGATGCATACGCTCTTGGTGTACATAAAAGGCCTTACACACTGTAAGCCGCCCTGAGTCTTCGGAGAAGGGCGGGATATAAATGTAAATAAATAATATATATACATTCGTCTTTGAGGATGGTTTTTTTTCAAGGCTGCCTATACCTTTAAATTGTTATTAAATGAATGGGTGTAAGTTGAGCATCATCTGTAATAGCCAGATTGAAAATTTAAGAAGAATACAAAATAAAACATGCAGATAGTATAGTACAGGGGTCCCCAAATTTTCTGGGTTGGTGGCTGGAAAAGGGGAACCAGGCCACCAAGTTGAGCTGTGCATACATGTACATGCGTGCCAGCCCGCCACTCATGTGGCCCAGTTCTGAATAGGCCGGTAGTGGGCCACGGCTCAGGGGTTGGGAATCCCTGGTACATTGTAGGATTAATAATTACATAAGAAAACTCCATACAATAGTTTTATGCAAGTAGCTATATGTGTCTTTCTGGTTGTAAAATTAATAAAACGAGCACAAAGGCATTTAATCTTTGATGAAGAAGACTTTGTCAGAAAATACACTCCCTGTAAATAAAAAAAGACTCAATGAAATACCTTGGACTCCATTTGAGAGGATATAGAATCATAAATCACACAAAATGTAAATCAGATTATATTTCAAAACAGTTACTGCACTTTTTCCACCCCAAAAAAGAGGGTGAAATTCTGGGTGCATCTTATACTCCGAATGTAGCCGCACCCAGCTTCTCAAACGGAGGTTTCAGAGGCTGAAAAAAGCATCAGAAATGAAGCTTCAGAAAAGAAGCCCCCAAACAAAGCTTCAGAGGCTTTTCTTCTGAAGCTGTTTCAGAAGTTTCAGAGGCAAAAAAAAAAGCAAAAAAAAAAAAAAAAAGCAAGGCACAGAGCTCACAACCAAGGAACCTGTTGCTAAAATTCATCCCTGGGAACAGCTGATTGGGGGTATTCTGGGAGGCCAATCCACCTGCCAATCAGCTTTTTTCTTATTTTCCTCCCCAAAAACTAAGGTGCGTCTTATACTCCAGGGCATCTCCAAAAAATACGGTATAACAAATCATGGAAAAATCAAATAAGAAAAGTGGAAAAGTTTAAATCTGTCTTGGTTAAGACTTCTTGTCACAACAAAAGCAATAAATTTTCTAACCCAAAATGGCATCAATTCCAGAAAAAATATCTGAAGGATGGGCAAAGCATGTCTAATAGCTTTATGTGTAGTGGGAGAAAACCAAGAGTAAGATTCCAAATGTTCAAAAGAAAGAGATGGGTTTAGTGTCTCCCAATCTGAAGTTATATTACAGTGAAACTTTTTTTAGTGGCCCATAATTGGGACTAAAAGCTTGGTCATTAAGCTAAGTGGTCACTAAGGGAAATAGTGACTATGCTTGAATCTTATTTCAGCTTTCCTTTCCTTTAAATATCTCTGAAAGTCCTAAGAGCAAGAATTGGCTTCAAAGTTACTTTTTCATCACTGTCATAACTGTGAATAGTTGCTAAATGAGGACTACCTGTATAGGGGAGGCTGCATTTTATGTTTAACAAAATGGATAAAATATTCAAATAATAGAACATCAGTAGAAACAGCAGGCATGGTCAGTGGAGTTCAGGGTATTTTTGCTACAAAGAAAGAAAAAAAAACCCCACAGAATCAAAAAGACAATGTTTGTTAATTATTGGAATATTTTAAAAACAAGGGTAAATCCAGGAATCTCACCATTAATGTCACTGACAGATGCTTTTTATTCTAAAGATTATTGTAGAAAAGATTTAATTACATATGCCAACATGAGAAAATCAGATCTGGAAAGCAGATTAGAGACACAACATGAATTGCAGGTTGCAGGAAGGGTTTTACCATTATTACTAGAGTTAAGGAGTAGAAATGACTGGAAAAATAAAAAGTGATCTCAAAGAAGATGAGACCTTGAAAAAGTTGAATTTTTTTTTTGAAATGCTTATAAAAAAGAAGAGAAGGATTAGGGGTGACGTGACAGCAGTCTTCCATTATTTGAGGCACTGTCACAAAGAAGAGGGAGTTGACCTATTCTCCAAAACACCTGAGGGGAGGACAAGAAGTAATGGATGGAAACTTATCAAGAAGAGATCCAATCTAGAATTAAGTATAAATTTGACATCGGTGAGAATAATTAATCAGTGGAATGGCTTGCCTCCAGAAGTTGTGGGTGTTCCATCACTGGAGGTTTTTAAGAAGACATTGGACAACCACTTGCCGTGAATAGTATAGAGCAGGGGGGGTGAAACTCAAAGCCCGGGGCCAGATCCAGCCCATGGAGTGCTTAGATCTGGCCCATGGGCTGCTCTGGAAACAGTGAAGGACCGACCATAGGTGCATCTGCCAGCAAAAAGGGAGCTCCATTTTTGCTGTCAAAGGATTGCAGGAGGCTGTCCTGACCGAAAACAGAGCTCACAAGGGCCACACACAGCCCCCTGAGCTCCGTTTTTATTGGCAGAAGGTTGCAGGAGGCCGTCCCAGTGAAAACAACAGAGTTTGGGAGTCCATTTTCACTGGCAGAGCACTCGGGCCACCATAAGCACCTCCAACACGAGTAATGTCAAGCTGGCCACACCCACGCTGGCCATGCCATGCCCCTCCCGAGGTCACACACAACCCTGATGTGGCCCCCAATGAAATTGAGTTTGACACCTCTGATATAGACTCTCCTGCTTGAGCAGGGGGTTGACCTAGATGATTTTCAAGGCTCCTTCCAGCTCTGTTATTCTGTAATTCTGTAAAATGAAGATAATCTATAAGGACATATTTAAATAGTTACTGCCTGTACGATACAGAGACGGGCCAAATTAAAAACTAGAAAATGGATGCCAAATTTGAGGGAAGTAATCCAGTGACTGAATAGAAGAGTTATGGAAACCAAATCAATAAAATTTACTCCAAACTATAATTGAATGGAAAAATGATACAAACTGTTCTTTATAACTCTACCAACAATTGCCAACAAAGAAGAAATGTTGGAAATGCAAAGATAGAACATTTTATTGAATCCAGTGATCATGCAAAAACACCATTTTGGAAGACTTTTATACTGCTTTGAGATAGAAGGAGGTACAAATGCAACCAAAGATTTGAGAAAATCATAAAAAATGTATATCACTTTAGAAGTACTGTATATTCCATAAAGAGCAATAACACATGTGCCAAGCCATACCTTGCCAATAATTGGGTATTTTGCTTAGATGTGTAGTGCTTTTATGGCTCGAGGGATTTTTTTTAAATTTTAATTCAGTTGTAACTAGCTTCTGTTCCTGTTCCTGAACATGAGTAGAAATTGGAATACTTCAATACTAAGCTTTCCAAATGTTATATTTTATAATGTAGTTCAAGCAATGAAACTGTATTCAAAAATGCAAATATTTGGAAAAGGTGCACACGGTGCATTTTATTTTAGAAAACTGCTTAAAAATGCGTTTATTTTATCGCATCCAGTGATCGTGCAAAAACACCATGTACACTGTCTCACACACGTCTGTATGGGTACACACACACACATGAACATGCATACTCACATACATATGAAAATATGGCCACAGTTCCATGATAAGATTTGGCAATTATTTCTTAAGATAATGAACGCAAACAGGACAGAATGAACTTAATTTTGGAAAGGTTTAGGGCAGCGGTTCTCAACCTGTGGGTCAGGACCCCGTTGGGGGTCAAATGATGATTTGCCAGGGGTCACCTAAGACCATCGGAAATATGGGAAGTATACTTGCGAGTTGAAGAATCGCGCTCCAATGGTTGACTCCACAAGCCAGCTGCAGGCTCTTCAAATCGCTAGCCAAATTCGGCTTCAGGTGCGATGAATTAAAAAAGAGAGAAATCTTTGCTCTGATGTCTCCCTCTCAAGCCAGCTGCAATCACTCCCAATTGCTAGCCTAATCTGGCTTCAGGCACGATAAACTTAATAGGGGAGGAGTCTCCGCTTTAATGCCTCTGTCCTCAAGGCAATCACAAGCATTTCAGATCGCTAGCCAATACGGCTTCAGGCACGATAAATTCAAAATGAAAATAATTTTACGGTTGGGGTCGCCACATAGTGGGGAATTGTATTAAAGGGGTCGCCGTACTATAAAGATTGAGAACCACTGGTTTAGGGGAAGCTAAGGATTATTGCTAGCAGTTCCTAGATATAATCAGGGTAGCCTCTTTTGCATTACACTTATTATTAGTGATCCTTATTATGTAATGTCAACAGCGATGAAGATACCTATATAGAAAGCTCTGGTGATGATTCGTTAGAGATCCCAAAAAGAAAGCATTCAATCCAAATATCAGCAAATGTTCTCTTCTTCTTTTGTCTGAACATCTGATGTTGTGACTGACTCAGTCTGACCTGAACAAGCAGTCTCGGTACAATATCCTCTCTCTGGCTTATTGGAGACTAGCTGCAAAAGAGTTGGAGGCTTCAAAATAAACACATTATATCCGTCTCTCATCTCATATCAGAATACTTCCATTATCGAATTAATGAACAAACATGTCTATTTCACAATCCATGCAGTACGAAATGGTTGCCAGATCTGTCTGCCTAACTCCCTAATCATCTCAGTTGTTAACGGATGCAAGGAAAATGGTAATATTGGTCCCTTGCAAATAAAGTAAGTTGGAGAAGCCAAAAAAGCACTACCTCCTACAGAAAGTAGTTTTCCAAAGATGCATTCGTAGTGGTTTAATTATATTTTAAATAATAATACTAACAATGCAACACGCACACACACACACATACAAGTAGTCCAGTGGTGAAATCCAAATATTTTTACTACCGGTTCTGTGGGTGTGGCTTGGTGGGCGTGGTGTGGCTTGGTGGGCGTGGTGTGGTGGGCGTGGCGTGGTGGGCATGGCAGGGGAAGGATACTGCAAAATCTCGATTCCTACCCCACTCCAGGGGAAGGATACTGTAAAATCCCCATTCCCTCCTCACTCCTGGAGGAAGAATATTGCTAAATCTCTATTCCGACCCCACTCTGGGGCCAGCCAGAGGTGGTATTTTCCAGTAGTTCTTTGAACTGCTCAAAATTTCCGCTACCTAACATTTTTCCAGAACCTGCTAGATTTCACCCCTGAGGTAGTCCTTGATTTATAACCATTTTTGAGACCGGAACTTTTGTCGCTAAGTGATGGAATTAATGTGTCGTGCCAAATTTTATAATCTTTATTTTGCTGCAGTCATTAAGTGAATCACATGAGTGATCAGGGAATCCAGTTTCCCCCACTGACTTTGTTTGTTAGAAGTCCCCTAGGAAGTTTGCAATCAGGTGAACCCTGGGACCTGTAAACCATCACAAATACATGCTGGTTGCCAAGGGCCTGAATTTTGATCAAGTAATTGTGGGGGATGCTGCAATGGTCATAAGTGCAAGAATCAGTCATAAGTCATTTTTTTGCAGCACCATTGTAGCTTTGTCCATTCGTTAAACAAATGGCCATAAGTGGAGAACCTCCTGTACACATACCCATATATGAACATTAAAAATGAGTGCAATGAACATTTTACATGTAGAAATGTGAATGTATAATTTTATATAGAAATGTGAATGTAATTTTATATAGATTGTTTTAAAATATCTAAAATATTATGCAAAGGAGATAACACTTTTCTTAGTGATTTTCAAGATATTCTAAATGTGCTGCTGATAATATAAGTGAGTGAATTCCGCAAGTTAAATAACAATTGTGATCTCTTTTGCCTTCTAACGAATACATCACCATGAATTAATTAGCATTGCAAAACTTCTAGAGTTATGTCCCTTAGGGAACTTCTACTTCCTAATCCCTACAAAGCAATTCAAAGCAAACCTGGATCTACCCTACTTCTGTTCATCTCCAGAAGAATTTCTGCTGTCCAAAAGAAGTGCAAAAGGGATCATTCAGCCTCAACTTACACATAACCTGATGCCATATAAATCCCACTTGACACAATCCAAAAGGCTTTGTGAGCCCTTCGTTTGTGTTACATTCACACTGCATACATTTGTCTACTTATTTGGAAAAAATAAAATAAAAGTGGTTGCTATGAATACAAGCAACCAGCAGCATTTCCAGATGAAATGCTGCGGTTCTTCTTGTATTTCAAGTCATCTGCAAATGAAAAGCAATTTTGTAAGCAGAGGGTTAAGCCCACACTTTTTAATCATATTGTAAACTGCCACAAAAGCTGGAAGGGAAGGGAGGATGAACCACACTTTCTAAACAATATCAACCCACCAGATGACAAATTGGAAATGAGTAGGATAGTAAGAAGATAAGTAGAAGAAGGAAAAAAGCAAGAATACCTAGCAATGGGTCATAAATCATGACCGCATAACTGCAATACTGAAAAAGTAAAAAACAGATTATTCTACTTTCAGACAAAACCGTCTCCAAACCAAACACATACCCACAAGTAAGAAAAAAAAAATCAGCTTTCAAATATAATTGTAATCAGAACTGATTCTGAACTGGCACAAGTTGTGTAGAAATCACTTTGATCAATATAATATCTATAAAGCTTCAGCCATTTGGAAAATTTGATGGTCTTGGGAAGAAGATCCCTTTTCTCCTGGATGTGGTGGGATGCCCCTGGAAGGAATGGTTCTAGGTGTAGCAATTAAGGTTGGTGGTTCAATTTGCATTTTATTAAGAATTTATGTAAACTTGATTATTTAAAATAATTTAAGAGCATTGAAAATTCTGAGTACTGGGATGAAGTGACTTAGAGCATGGTTTGTTTGCAAAAACAAGATAGATTCTGTAGGGACATAATAATAGTAGAATAGGTAGAATTATTGGGACATAATAACTTGCTGTTTTGCTTCTGTAAAAATTGCTTTGGAATTGGAATTGCATCTGCCATTTGCTTTTACCAGTGATCTAACTCCTGTTGTTATCTTGTTGTTTTGGTACAGCTCTGTGCCTGGTGGATAGGTCATGGTTTGGCAAGGTTACATCGGGCAAATACCTGGGTTGCTAAGCATCCAGCCCCTCTGTTGTTAAGCACTCAACCCCCCTGTTCCTTACTGCACTGCCAAAGGAAGGAATGGGCCAGGGGCCCAGAATTGGGTACTAAGGAATGTATAAAAGGACATCATACCTTCCCCAAGGTGTGGCTATTCCTTACATGCTTTGTATCTGTATCTTTTGGATATAGTTTCACCCAGTGGTGAAATTCAGCCGGTTCTATCCAGATCATGTGATCCAGATCACGCGGCGGGAGATTCCACCCACCCACCTGGACATCATCATGTCCCATTTTTGACTTTCGCTGCACGCACAGAAGGCTCTGCGCATGCATGGAGGAGGCGCACGTGGTCACATTTGCAAACCAATAGCGAAGGTAAGTGAATACCATCCGTGGTTCCACTGAAGTATTTTGTTTTGGCCAAAAATAAAATCTGCTTCTTTTTGCAAGCCTTGCCTTGTCTCACTCTCTTTGGCATCTCAGTGGCTCGAGGAAACTTCTGGGATCTTACAATTCTGAACAGTGCAAAATTGTGTATTCTAAGTACGTGATGGCGAGAAATACATCTTTCATTGTCTTTCATTGTCGAGATTTTCCAGACAGGTTGACTTTACCCAAATACGCCTGTATCTTTGTAAACCTGGTTTACAATTTTGCTCGAATTGCCGCTCCTTATGATAGCTGATTGTTGCATTTTTTTGTTGCTTTTTAAGGAAATATTGTCATGAGCTCCCTAAAGATCCAGAGTAAAAGATCCCATCAGAGTTTTAAAAAATAAGGAGCGATGGAACAGTTTTTAACTCAGTAATATTTTTATTGTTATAAAAGTATTCCCCCCTCTTTAAAACATCTCCTGAACACTTAAAAGTCTTTAGTTTAATAGTTTAATAAGCATGAAGTGTGAAACCATCTTCTGTTTATGACATATTTATTGAAAATTGGAACCCAGCTACGCATTACACTTAATACATAATATGCAACATGTCTGTTTATACTCCTTCATTTGATTACAACAATTAGGAAACAATAGTTATCAATGTGACTAAAAAGACATGTGATCCTATCCGTTCCTAAACTCAGCACATTTCAAAAATGACACACACACCCCTCTAAACAGTGGCATAAAATAAAAGAGTTTAATAAAACGGCTCCCAGTGGCATCAACAGGATATTTCATTAAGCCTATTGGCAGTGGAGGTGCAGTTTTCATAGCTCAGGAACGCAGAAATAACTTCCACCCGCCTGGCCTATTGTTGCAATTTCAATAATAATTCCCCTCTGGTTGTAATTAATTAAAGTAAAACAACAGATGTAGCAATGTACTACATCCTTGGCATAATAAGTAGTTTGGCTGTATTATATTAGGCACATTTTCTGTAAGAATAATATTTTTTTTTAAAAAAAGAATTCTCCCCCCCACCTCATCTTTCTTTGAAGAACATTTCTTTGTTCAGACTAGAAGGAAGCACATCTATAATCATGTAATTATGTACCCAGCACAAGTGACACTTCAGGTAGGTAGGAAACCATCAATTAAAATTAATATATTGTTCATATAAGAACTTAATTGTTTTGCCTACCAGTTAATAGGATGGCAGTAGTTAATGCATACTCTTGACACCATTCCTTTTTTGAATTGAGTGACATGTTACTAGAGTAGAGAACGTTCCTCATTTTGAATTCTGCAGCACTTAAACTGGTCTCTTGAAAATTCATTGGGGTCAAGAAATCATATTTCAAAGAATTTGTGTCCTGAATTTGAGAAAATGGCGATGAAGCAACACTGTTTTTAAGTCTCACCCAGCAAATTACAATTCCACCCTCTTTGAATACTGAGCTGGATCGCCTGGAGAAATTTCAGGTTTGCAAAGGATGATATTTTACTCACTATAGTGATATTTTACTCACTATGACCTGAAATTCTGCTTGAAAGTTTTCTTGGGGTTGAATTTGAAACTGAAAAGTTGAATTTGTGCAAAGGGCTAGGAAGAACTTTTGAAAGAAAGATGCTACATATAAAGCAATGAGTATAAATTCCCAAGCATCACTCCCAAAATGAAGAGGAGGAGGAGGAACAAAAAAATGGACATTTATAATTTTATTTGGGCAGTTCACATTCATATCATTAGTTGTCCTTAGAGGATATACCATACTTTTCAGAGTATAAGATGCACTTTTCCCCTCTAAAAGAGGGTGAAAATTTGGGTGCATCTTATACATTGAATGTAGCCCTGCCCACTTGCCGCTCCACACCCTTCGGCTGTTTTTGGCCTCCATGTGTCGCATTTTCGGCCATTCCCAGGCAGCGGGGATTGGCAGTGGTGAATGGGCTGCGCCAAATGGGTCGCACTGAATGAGCTACCCCGAACAGGCCGCGGTAGCGGCAAGTTGGCAGTGATGAATGAGCTGTGGCAAATGGGCCACACCAAATGGGCTTTGGCAAATGGGCAGCGGCAAAGAGGTGGTAATGAATGGGCTGTGGCGGTGGTGAATGGGCCGCAGCAGTGCCGAATGAACCATGGCAACGGGCCAGATGAATACCGGATGGATACAGAAAGACAAAGGCAGATTTTTTTTTCTTGTTTTCCTCCCCCCAAAAGGTAAGTGCGTCTTATAGTCTGGAGCGTCTCTGAAAAATATGGTCTGTATTTTTGAAGAGGCATTTATGCATCAGCGACAACCAAAACATGAATTATGACTCATCCCTCAAATTTGAAAGCCAAAACAGAACCACCAACTCAGTGGCTCAGTTGGCTAAGAACAAAAGCCACATGATGGATTAATGATGGATTCACTCACCTTTGCTTTAATTTAATCCCTAATATAGGGAGCATCCTATAAAATGGGTTGCTGCAGTGGTCCCCGATTGTGTACATAGATGAGTATACTCCCAGCAATATCTTAAATTCCCTGGGGTGTTTATTCCCATAATATGACAAATAACTTCTGCTTTTACGGTTGATTATTCTGAAAATGGCATACAGAAAAAAGATTTCTGGGTTTTTTGGGGGTGGTGGTGTTGGAGGAAGGGAATGTATCACTCCTGCGTAGTATTTGTTTCCTGCAGGCTAAACTTCAGCGTTTGCAAGAAAAGGGTGTGAAGGTTGCATCTTCTTTTCCAGATAACACTTGTTTCATGCGCAACTTAATTTGCATTTGCTCGCTGACAGCAGCTTCTCTCGACTTGGATCTGTTGCTTGATCTCCCTGAAGTGCGAATTGCAAACCTGTTTTACTTACAGAGGCCTCTGTTTATTGAAATTCAGCCCATTTTTTAATGTGACTTGCTTATGTGGAGTTTTCTATTTTTGTATGATATTTGGTGTTACCGTGCTTAGATTTTATTCTGCTTCATGTCATCCCATCTAACTACCAGGACTAGCGATTTTCAGCCTCCTGTTTAAAGAGGAAGTCCTCTACTGTATGAATCTTTAAAAAAACAAAAACTGTGGAAGAACAGGCTGCTTGAACCAAATTTCAATCCCCTCACCTGATTCCCCCCACCCATTTCCCTTTAAGCCTTTCTCCTCCAATCTCAGCAGGCAGAGTTGCCAACAAAGATGGGGTGGGAGGAGCTGGGAGGGGAGAAGAGGCGTAGCCTATGAGGGGAGCTCTGCAACCACCGCCCTGAGTCCCTAGGGAGATAGGGCGGTATAAAAGTACGAATAAATAAATAAATAAATAAATAAATAAATAAATAAATAAACAGGGAAGCGCAGCAGCCTAAAGGAAGATCCTGTTTTGCCTTTCAGAGGGAGTGGACCATCCAGAGGTTGGAAAAAAAGTTTAGAGAGGCCCACAAAGGAAAGTACAACTTGGAAAGTTGCAATTGCTCTACTTTCTGGCCATTAATAGAGGAGAAAAAAATGGAAGAAATTCCAGAGGGAAGAGAAAAGAATGAACAGAAATCTGTATAGAGCATAGAATAGAAATGATAATGAAGTATAGAGAAAACAGTAATGGTAAGAGTATAAAGCAGGGGTGTTAAACTCGCGGCCCGTGGGCTGGATGCATCACACGCAGTGGTGGGTTTCAATTTTTTTTTATTACTGGTTCTGTGGGCGTGGCTTAGTGGGTGTGGCATGGCTTGGTGGGCATGGCTTGGTGGGCGTGGCAGGGGAAGGATACTGCAAAATCTCCATTCCCTCTCTACTCCTGGGGGAAGGGTACTGCAAAATCCCCATTTGCTCCAGATCAGCTGGGACTTGGGAGGCAGAGAATAGATGGGAGCGAGGTCAGTGAAAATTTTTACTACTGGCTTTCTGAACTACTCAAAATTTCCTCTACTGGTTCTCCAGAACTGGTCAGAACCTTCTGAAACTCACCTCTGGTCACTGGGGGAAAAAAGTTGTGATACGTCACATGACGATGATGTGATGACACGTATTTGACACCCCTGGTATAGAGTATACAATACTGAAAACATTGTAATAGTAATAAAACAAAGTGTGGGCTAGAGCTTATATTTGTCTGTCTGTCTGTCTGTCTCTCTCTCTCTCTCTCTCACACACACACACACACATCCTGTTGTGTCTGCGCCCCCCGAGCCGGGCTCCCTGCCAGAAAGTGACTTGGAAAGTTGCCGGCTAATTAAGTCATCGCTCGTGTCTCCCGGATCCCTGGTGGTGCAGTGAGTGGTTAGAATGCAGTATTGCAGGCAAACTCTGCTCCCAGTCTGGCAGGGCTCAAAGGTTGACTCAGCCTTCCATCCTTCTGAGGATGGAAGGCTGAGTCAATGAGGAACCAGATTCTTGGGGGCAACACAGTTTATACTCTGCTAGCCAGAATTTCTGCACTTTCCTGGTATCTGTAGGATGCAGAGGAGATACGTTTTAAAACATTATTGGTTTGTGATACTTGAAGGTATCTGGCCAAAACTTGGCAAGCTTCCAATTCTCTAAAGGGTCTGCAATCCTTGATATTTTCATCTCATTCTGCAACAGGTGTCATTATGTCATTATGTTGCCTTTCTGCTATACCAACTGCTAAATCTTTTTTCATCTAGAATTTGAAATCTCAAAGACTCTTGACTCGAATCTGCTTATTCTCAAACTGAAAAAGAAAAACCACAAGTGCCAAAATAATGCCAAAAAGGCATTAAGGCACTAATTTTGCGTAGCTTCTTCTCCGGCAATATTACACTACTAACCAGAGCATACAAAACATTTGCTGGACCAATGCTCGAATACAGCTCATCTGTCTGGAACCCTGCATATCAGACATTAATACAGTTGAACGTGTCCAAAAATATTTCACAAGAAGAGTCCTCCACTCCTGTGCTCGCAGCAAAATACCTTATGCTACCAGACTTGAAATTTTGGGCTTAAAAAATTTAGAACTACACCGCCTTCAGTATGAACTAAGCATAGCTCACAAAATCATCTGCTACAATGTCCTACCTGCCAATGACTACTTCAGCTTCAACCACAACAATACATGAACACACAATAGATACAAACTTTAGGAAAACTGTACCAAACTCGATTGCAGAAAATATGACTTCAGCAACAGAGTAGTCAATGCACTACCTGACTCTGTGGTTTCATCCCAAAACCCCAAAATTTTAATCATAGACTGGCTACTATTGACCTTACCCCATTCCTAAAAGGTCTGTAAGGGGTGTGCATAAGAGCACCAGCATGCCTACCATCTCTATCCTAATGCTCCCTTTAATTGTATTCATTTTATGTATTCAATTCATGCTTATACTTATATATATTATCTAATACATACTCGACAAATAAATAAATAAATAAAATAAAATAGTAAGAGTCCAAACCAAATCAGGGTTGACTGATAGAAGCAAATGACACAACAAATAGTTTGCTTATCAGTTGTGGCTCACAGAGCAGGAAAACTACTTATGTTTCTATGTTCTCTCTAGAGAACATGAAACAATACCTTGCATTTCATTATAGACCTACCTATATCTTCTTGACTATTTAGTATGGCTAAAATGTTCAGATACTTGGAAGATCGTTTTAGAAAGTGATTTTTTTCTAATAACCTTTCTACCTTTCTCAGATTTCCTAACTTAAGAATGTAGTCTCAGTGTTTTACAGAACAACAGCCATGTGGATCCTATCATTAAACAAAGGGAGGCAAAGTAAAAATATTTAGGAAGCCCTAAAAATAAAAATAAAAATGGGGGGGGGGGTTGATCACTTATGCCAAGAGAGTATTTATGAAATGCAGTATAGATAGTCCTTGACTTACAACAGATCATTTGTTGACTTTTCAAAGTTACGTCATTGAGAAAAGCGACTTATGAGTATTTTTCTAATTTACAACCATTGTGGCGTTCCCAAGGTCACTTGATCAAAACTCAGATACTTGACAACTGTCTTAGCTGTTGCAGTGTCCCGGGGTCACGTGATTATTTTTTGATACTTTTTGACAAGCAAAGTCAATGGGGAAGCCAAATTCACTTAAGAAACACTTAACAGCTGTAATTGATTGACTTAACTGTAGCAAAAAACTCACTTAACAAATGTGTCACTTAGCAACTGAAATATTAGGCTCAATTGAGGTTGTAAGTTGAGGATTACCTATATTACAAGAAACTGTGTAGCAGTGGCAGTTGCCTGCCTTAGGCTGATATACATTTTGGATTATTATTAGATGGTGCATCATTTGCAGTGACAGTAACATTTTGTGAGGGCTTTTAATATTTAATACTTGCAGTGCTCCAAAATGTAATATGTCATGGACAAAGGATATTACTTAGAACAGTGTTGGTGAACCTATGGCAGGCGTGCCGGAAGCAGCACGTGAAACCATCCCGTGGCAAATGCGCGTCCTCACCGGCTCCTTATCATGTTCCTGTGCTCAAATGCATGCCGGTTAGCTTGATGTCGGACGCACGTGGTGCCAGTGGACTGCGCATGCGTGAAGCAGCATGCGTGCCATAGGTTCACCAACACACATGCGCGATGGACCGCCACACTTTCGGGTGGCCAGCACTGCGTGCACGACGGACAGCTGGCCGGTGCACGTTTGAACACAGGAACACAATGGGAGCTAGCAAGGCTGCGCATTTGCCTCAGGACGGTTTCGTGTGCCATGCAACTGGCACGTGAGAACGCGAAAGGTTCGCCAACACTGACTTAGAACATGAACTAAAATGGTTTATGGGATCTAACTAAATCTGACTCTCCAAACCTGGGGTGGTGGTGGTGGTGGTGGGGTGGGCATGTGTGTGAAACGCACATTTGGCACGTACTGAGCATGCACACATGGAGCGTACATTTGGCATATACCACTCACGTCCGCACGCAGTGAACCGGTAACACACCTTGGAGGATTTCATCACTGATCTGACTCATTTAAAGGCTGAAATGATTTCTTTAACAACCATGGCAAAAAGTTTTTGGAAATTGTGAGGGTTGCCCACCCACAATTTCCTCTATCAGTTTGGGCGAACCGGTCTGAGCCGGTTGAATACCACCTATGATATTGGGCATACAGACTTGAGATTGTCCCATTCCCTTACTGGAAATGATGTTTAATATAAAGTTGGATTTAAGCCACGCAATTCTAACTTAGCCATACAATCCATGTTTCTTGTTGATAACATGCTATGTATCTTATTTCTAGCTTGATGAAAATAGGGATGAACATTTATACCATTTAATTTATCTAACAAAAGCTTGACATAATGTATTTTAACATATAACTTTAATTTCTTTGTGGACAATGCATATTTTTCGCTCACAGGAAGAACACAGGGACTTTTTTTATATTGAGCAAATTAACTGCCATCTTGGTTAGCTTTACAGATATTAGTAGCAGGACTCCAGTGTCCAGAAAGAAATCCTTCCCAGTCTCCAGAGAGGAATTTTCTCTCCAAAGAACTTCCGGGGTTGAACTCAGATCATCTAGACACGAACGGTGTGTGCTGTGTGGCTAAGCCGAAGCTGCTCTCCTTTATGGGTTGCATGACCCCTGAATAGTCCAAGTTTCTATTTCTACTAGCAGGTTATATTTATTTATAATGATTGAAGCACACCATTTCAAAGCATTGAAACTCCAAAAGGATGTCTTTGGTGAGTAAGGGCAAGTCTAGAATGCAGGGGTGGGTTTCTTCCGGTTCACCCTGGTTCAGGTAAACTGCTAGTGGCAGCAGCGCGAAGCTCTGCCCACCTGCCCAGATGTCATCAAAAACATTCTGGGCATGCGCAGAAGTGCTGCGTGCTTGCTTCACAAGCACATGCGGCTGTGCGCTACCGATAGCAAACCAGTAGCGCCAGGATTTGAATCCCCTCTCTGCTAGAATGCTTCATTTATCAAAATATTTTCAAATGCTTCCTACAGAATGACAACAAGAAAAAGTGCTTTCAGGCAGAACTTTTGTTCCATCCTTCTGAATATAATACATAATAACACGGCAGTGTTCTTTCTATAATGGAATAATCCACGTGTGGTACAGAGAGATGCTGAAAAACTGTTCCCAGTGGTATGTAAAGCACAATAAGAGTCAGCTGATGATATGAAGAATACGTAGACAGCTTCCCTTTGGTTTCATTTTTACCTTCTAGGATCCTTTGAAACATACAATTCAGGGCAAGATATGTTTGTATGTCTACCAGTCACCTCATAATGTAAGGAAAATCACCCTAATACTGCAAAATTAAAGAATCTCACTGTATTCCAAGTAGTAGGTTTAGGGCTGAATGCATCACTGAGGTTGGTCTTTCTTAAGAACAGATGTATAGGAAAAAATATTAGTTCCTTCAGCCACAGAGTTTCAGAACAGAGAATGAAATGATCAATATTTGCAGGAACAGAAAAGGCTAGAGTCTTCTTTTCAGGTGAGACCAAAAGTTTCAAGCCATTCGGTCTGACTGGGAAGCTGAGGATGTTTGATGTATTTTGGGGGATAGTTCTATCGTTGCATAGAGAACATTTGTATTCTGTCGTGGAAGACACTAGCCTGTTTCTAATAGGCCTGGATTTAAATGGGGAAAATATTATTCAGAGCATGCATGGACGCTCATGTAGCATTTTTCAGGAATATCAGAAAGTCATTGCGTTATTATGATTTGTATCCCACCTTTATTATTTTTTAATAAATAACCCAGAGCTGCAAACCTACATACTACTATTATTACTATCTTCTATTTTCCCCCCCAACAGTAACCCTGTGAAGTCGATTGGGCTGAGAGAGCATGATCGGCCAAAGGTCACCCAGAGGCTATCTCATACAAAGGTGGTCTATGAGGTGGGACTAGAACTCACAATCTTCTAGTTTCTAGCCTGGTGCCTTAACCACTAGACCAAACTAACTTTCATGCATGATTGTGATGCATGATCTTCAGAAAAAGAGGCATTCGGTTTAAGGCAGGGGTCTCCAACCTTGGCAACTTTAAGCCTGGCAGACTTCAACTCCCAGAAATCCCCAGCCAGCAGCTTGATGACAAAGGCATCAAGAGGAGCGGAGTAGAAAGACTCTTTTAAATGATAACAATACAGTACAATAGTGACTATTTAAAGCTGCAACAGCACTGAAAAAAGTGACTTATGGCTGATACTTGCTCTTATGATGGCCTCAACCTCCCCAAGGTCACATGATCAAAAGTCAGGCACTTGACAAGTGATATGAATTTACAATGATAGTAATGTTCCAGGGTCAAGTGAGCGTCAGTTGCAACTTTTCCAGCCGCCTTCCAACAAGCAAAGTCAATGGGGGAAACTGAATCTGTTTAATGACCATCTGACTCAGGGGTGAAATGCTACCGGTTTGGACCGGTTCGAGAGAACCAGTAATAAGAAAATGCTACCAGTTTGGACGAACTGGTATTTCCGATGATCAGATGTGCTGCGTGATTTATATTCACTAAAATGCAGGAAATCCTGCTTTCTAGTGAATCTAAATTGCGCGGCACAGCTGTTCCCCCCTTCACTGTTCTACTTCTTAAGCCTTCTTTTTCAGCGCTGTGCGGTAGTGCCTGCGGTGCACCTGTGTGTGAAGCATGCGTTTGGCACGCATTGCACATGCATGCGTGAAACGCACATTTGGTGAGTACCACGCATGCGTGCACGCAGTGAACCGGTAGTACACCTTGGAGAATTTCATCACTGATATGACTCATTTAATAGCTGCAATGATTTCTTTAACAACCATGGCAAAAAGGTCATAAAATCAGGTGCAACTCACTTATTAGCCACCTTGTTTAGCAATGGAAATTCTGATCCCGGTTGTGGTTGTAAGTTGACAAAGGCAACTTTACAAGGACTACCTTGGTAAAGGTAGTCCTTATAAAGTCCTCACCTTACAACATTTCATTTAGTGTCCAGTCAAAGTTACAACAGCAAAGGAAAAAAGTAACTTATGACTGTTTTTCATACTTACAACCATTGCAGTATCCCCATGGTCACATGATCAAAATTCAGATGCCGGGCAACTGACTTACACTTATTACATTTGTAGTGTCCCTGGATCAAGTAATCACCTTTTCTACCCTTCTGACAAGCAAAATCAATGGGAAGGCCAGATTTACTTTACAACTCTATTACTAATTTAACGACTGCAGTGATTCACTTAAAAACCGTGGAAAGAAAGGATATAAAATGGGACAAAATCACTTCAGAATTGTCTCATAATTGATCATAAGTTGAGGACCACCTGTATAAGGTTGCCTTTGCCATAATGGTGTACTTCAGTTATTTTGGTCCATAAATCTTGACTTATGACAGACTTTGTACTTATAATCAAAGATATTGCCTTCAGTTCTGTTGTTCTAAAATTTCATATAGGACAGACATAACTAGCAATGAAATATAGGTCTAAATATGATATCTTTCCATTTGGGATGTAAGCTCATTTATACAACTTCTGCATGATTCTACATTTTTTTTTAAAAAAAGCATGCATTTCTTCTCCATCTATTTTCATAATTCACCTTTGCTAATTGATATATTTTGTACATGTCTCTATTATGCATAATGTTACCATAATCCTGAAATACCAGGCTGTATATTAATGTTATATATATATTCTTTTCTAATAGATACAGTTTTTTGTGGGTACAGTTTTGGTTAATATGTGGTTCAGATGTTACTTAAATCATCTTGTGCATGTTTCCATGGAACTATCTCTAAAATATATGATTTTTAATGGAAGATTTGAGCCAAGAATATTTTTGCAAAATGCAAAGCTGTGGAATGTGAAAGATAAGTATATTCGGATATGCATACGCAATTCAATAAATGCAAATTAAGTCAAATTAAAATTGTGGACCCAATGAAATTCTGCAACCGTCATATTGTCAACTCTATTACTAAAAGTAGAACTGCTTAAAAACAAGAAATTGGTTATAGTTGTCTGAATATGTATTGAAAAGAATTAAGCTGATATAATTCAATAAAACAAATTCCCTTTGCTATACCATTCTTATTCATCATAATTTAATAGTGTTATTATGTCATACTTAAATTTCTCTACCTGTCCCATTGTGTTTTCATGGAGACATACTGTAGATTTGGATAGAATATTTTTGCTTGCTGTTAAAATATGTAAATATATAAGGGGGATTATTCTTTTTCCTATTTGTAGAATTTTAAATAAATTATACGGTTAACAAGGATTCTGTATGAAAGATGGGGAAAAAAATCTAAAAAATTCTGCCTGAATTGTAGTTCAGTTGTAAGCATTATTTGGCTAGAAATAAATCATCATCATCATCATCAAGTCATCTGACAGCTATAAAAATTCAACCAAAATATGCAGATTAGGTAGGCATAAATGAAAAAAAGATGGAATCAAAATTGCAGTTTAGAAACAGCATGTGGTAAATGATTGTATTAAAAGTATACATGAAAATGATTGTGAGAAGATTGGCCAATTTCTACTTTCCTTATATTTTTATTTTATAAATTATAACCTGTTGTTATTTAAACAGCAATACACAATCACACAAGCATTTCCTGTAATGTTTGGTCTAGAATCCTTGAAGACACTGGGGAAACTCTTAAGACTTACAAAATGTCACTACTGTATACCAGCTCTCTTAGCTATGCCAGCTAGCAGAATCAAGGCTAACAGTCACCTGGGAATGGTAGTTTAATAATTCCGCAGAACACTTGCTCCAAGCTTGCCTTAGAATAGTGTCAAAATACTTGTCACCACCCAGGAATTCTCTGTAGAGCCTGATTGTAAAAGAGATTGCTAAAGATAACCACAGAAAAGAATGCCGTTTGCCTCTACCTAGTCCTACAGAGACAAAATAAAAAGTATTTGTCTTATTGTTGAGAAATCATATTCTTAAACTGGTATCTCACTTAGAAGAGGTTCTATCTTAGCAGCTATGGATACAAGAGACCACTGGATTGATGAGATCACCATTAATCAGGGCAGGATTGAATAAATATGGAGTTATCTAGATATTTTGGGAACATTCTTTGTGGCATTCGTTTGTTGTTTTTAGTGAATCAACCAGGAAATTCTGTGAAGTAGTGTAAGAGTGTGTGTGTGTGTGTGTGTGTGTGTGTGTGTGTGTGTGTGCTATTTATTTCCTTAAACAGCACATCTATGCATAGGTAAAAGTTCCCCTCGCACATATGTGCTAGTCGTTCCTGACTCTAGGGGGTGGTGCTCATCTCCGTTTCAAAGCCAAAGAGCCAGCACTGTCCGAAGATGTCTCCGTGGACATGTGGCCGGCATGACTAAATGCCAAAGGCACATGGAACGCTGTTACCTTCCCACCAAAGGTGGTCCCTATTTTTCTACTTGCATTTTGAACTGCTAGGCTGGCAGAAACTGGGACAAGTAATGGGAACTCACCCCATTACGCGGCACTAAGGATTCGAACTGCTGAACTGCTGACCTTTTGATTGACAAGCTCAGCATCTTAGCCACTGAGCCACCGCATCCCCCATCTATGCATACTATACCTTTATTTTTAACTGTGTTTGATGGATTGCCATGAGCTGCCTCGAGTCCTTGTGTGAGATAGGCAGCCATGTAAGTCCTGCTGCAGGTAAATAAATAAACCGAGTTATATAGTAATAGTGGGAAGTTGTGAAAGCAGTTGGTGATATATCATGATGGTGAAAAATCTTCTGTGCAAATCTAAACAGCTCCTTTGATGATAAATAGATTATTTTAAAAACCGCAGGACAAAAACTCCATGCTTCCTTCAATACAGAAAATGTAACTCAAGAAGTTACGGTGAAAAACAGTTGTAACAGCAGCAGTAACATATGCATGTAATTGCACCAAGCAATGCAAGATAGATTACTTTTCATAGTGCAGGAACTCAACCATTACTTCATTGAGATGACCTAATTGAGGAGATGCACATTTAATTTTGATCCTCCTTAGGAAGATACTTGGAGCTGATCCACAAATTTGTTATAAGATTAAATTTGGTTAGAAGTAAGGATATTGAGCACACTAAAATCATAGGCAAATAAAAAATGTGCTTTGTTTGTAATTTGATCAAAGATAATTTGGATGGATTTATACCTATAACAGGCCTCCTACTCAGAACAAAGAAGATGGACCAAAAAAGGCTGACATAAAACATTTTAATTAGCAGAAGATAAAATGACATGATGCTAAAGAATTGGTGTTAGTGCAGGGGTGTCAAACTCGCATTGTCACAGTGTTGTCATGTGACCATCACAACTCCCCCTCCCCTTCGCTAAACCGGCTATACCTCTTTTTTTTCTTTTTAAGATCCTGTAATCGGGGTGGAGTCAGGGAGATTGAATGGAGCTGAGCATTTACTGGCTGGATGTCCTTCCAGATGCCTATGCAGAGTTCACAGTAGATACTTTCTCTTTGCATCCTGATAGAGAAACATCTGTCACTGCCTAGGATTGAACTCACAACCTTCCGAGTGGGAGGTGAGTGTCTTCACCTCTAGGCTACTGCTCCACTTATAGGAGAAAATACAGATAATTCAGATTATTCCTCTTTTAGTTAAGACACACAAAGAACCAGACAGGAAAATGGCAGGCTGTTAAAAGTATTATTAACCATTTTGAGACTAATTTTTATGATTTGCCCAGAATAAAGAGAGCTAAACTCCTGTGATAAAGATTATTCTGAGAGACAAAATGGGTGGTGAAGTGTAAGCATATCACTGATGGGATTCAATTTTTTACTACCAATTTGTGGGTGTGGCTTGGTGGGTGTGTTGCAGCTTGGTGGGTGTGGCTTGGTGAGCATGGAAGGGGAAGGATACTGTAAAATCTCCATTCCCTCCCCACTCCAGGGGAAGATTACCACAAAATCCCCATTTCCTCCCGATCAGCTGGGACTCGGGAGGCAGAGAACAGATGGGGGTGGGGCCAGAGGTGGTATTTACCAGTTCCCTGAACTACTCAAAATTTCTGCTACCAGGATAGAGGCGTGGCCAGCATTGCGGGTGAGACGGTCACAAACCCTAATGTCTCCGGGGTTTGCGCCGATATTCCCCTGCCCAGGGGGTCCGTCCAAACTTTGGATTGGACCATAGCTGCCTTGAAGGGGCAGCGAAGAGTGGGGGAGCCGCTGGAGTGAACAGAGAGAAGGCAAACTCCCCATAGCTCCGGATCTTTTCCCTCGACCCAGCGGGTTGGAATGCAGTGCCATAGTCCATCATGGCAGCTGCACCAAAGCCGCGGCGGCCATAAGAGTGGGCAGGAGGAAGAAGCATCAAGAAACAAATTGTTGAAGTCGGGCGAGTGATGATCTCACGAAGAAAAAATAAGAATTTAAAAAAGGCACCAGCCTTGGGGAGAACTTATAGATTGGCGGCTAATTGAATAACAAGTGAAAGTGAAAGTAAATTTGGAGAATACACATTCGGGAAGTGAAAGAGAGAAGATAGGGCTTGGAATGGAAGCAGAGCCTCATTTAAATAAAGAAAAGGAAAATATTTTTTTCCAACTAAACAATGGTTTGGAGATTTCTGGAAGTCTTAACAGATTATATTGGAAATTAAAGAAATAGGAGAAAAAAGTAAAAGAAGCTATTGAACTGTTTTTTATGCGAATATCTCAAATCCCTCTGTTTTAAATTTATGGAATATTAAAGATATCAATAGGACATAAGAACCTGGAAGATAAATAAATACAATAAAGGGGAAATCTTGGAAAATTGACCACCACGTACCAAAGCATTTGAGAACAAAGGAACTTTGTCACCAAAATGGCTACTTATTACTTGTGAGCTGTAACTGTTTAAAAAGGAGACATCTAGAGGCAGAGGAAGATAGCTAGAGGATTGGTGTTGCTGGGACTACACAACAGCTTTAGAAGAAAGTTTCAGATGGCATGTCTTTGAACTACAGAAATTGAATTCCCTATTTAAACAATAACCCAGAGGCAAAGAAAGTATGCAAGAATGGAATAGCAGACTATTCCCCATGGAGAAAGTTCTGTGGGTGTGGGCACATGACATTCTTTTGGAAGGAACTTATGGCTGCCTTTATAATTAGAGGCAGAGGAAAATAGCAAGAGTCGAATAGCTTTCTTGTGACTATTCCCATGAGGATTGATGTCGCTGGGATCACACAACAGTTTTAGAAGACATTGCTAGATGGTATGTCTTTGGATTATTGATTTAAGTGGAGAACTCCTTACTTAAGAAGAACTCAGAGGCAAAGAAAGAAAGTAAGAATGGAATAGTGGACTATTCCCATGGAGAAGGCGCTGCTGATGTAGACACACAGCATTTTTTTGAAAGGAAGTAATGGCTGCTTTTAGAGTTATGTTAAGAAATTTATTTTAGAAAATGTTAATATCTATATTAAAATATGAGTGACAATTATGATAAAAATAATTGAGGTTTTGGGAAATGGAGGAAAAAAATACTAGAATAAATTGGGATAAGAGGGAAATGAGTGTTATTATACAGAGGAAAAAAATCTCTTTTTTTGTTCTTACAAATAAGTAAGGTAATGAAAGGATTTGATAAAACTTCTAAGGAAACAGTTAATATTTTGGGGGAATAACTGGGGGAAATAATTAGTGACTACCCTTGTAAATGTTAAATTTTTTGTTTGATATCAAAATGGATTAGATGGAAAACTTTAAATATATGTTATTGATTTAGAGGCAGAGGAAGATGATAAGGGAAGAAAGAAATTGTCTATGATTTAAGAAAATGATTTTAGATGGTCTGACCTCTTATTAGTAATGTAGACATAAAGTTGAGATTGGTGAAATTTCAAAAAATGTAAATTGAAGATTTATTAAGGAATTTATGGGGAATTAACCATGGGGGACTAGACTTCACTCAAATTCTCTTCTGAATACGTTGAATTTGACCTTTTTTCTATTAGATTTTGTGCAAATGAATAATTGAATTTAGGAAGAAGAAGGAAGATTTATTGTATTAGATTATAATATGTGAAATTTAATATGTTTTAAAATATACCTGACCAATAATTTGTTCAAAAGGATTTTTTTTATTATGTTTATAAAAAATAAAAAAAATGGCAAAAAAAATTATTCGGCTACCAGTTCTCCAGAACTAGTCAGAACCTGCTGAAACCCACCTCTGAACCATACCTGTTTTGTGGCAGACATATATACAGTGATATTAGGCATAGGTAATTCATGAACAGGTGAATTATATCCTCTCATTATATACATTTATGACAGTTGCAATGAAATCCTCAGTACATCCTCCAATCTAGAAAGTTTGCTGTCTCTGTTATATAAAAGGATCTATTTATGCAGACAACTGGACCTTAAAAAAAACTTCATAAGTTTTAAAATAAAGAGATAAAAGCTAATAAGAAGTAATTAAAAGAAAGCAAAATCAAAAGTGCAGAAAGAAAACAAAATAGAAGAAATGACTTTTGGCTTTCTTTTAGAAAAGATTTAAGGCACTCATAGGGTTGGATCTGATTTTTTGAACATTTTTTTCTTTTGTTGCTAAGTGAATCACTGTGATTGTTAACTAAACACTGTGGTTATAAATGTGAACCCGATCTTCCTAATGGGTGATTTTTGCCAGAAATAAAAAACCATCACATGTGGTGACAACAAATCCCCTGGTTGGGAAATTTTGGGCATTGAAGTCCACACGCTGAATATTGTGAAATTTAAAAAAACACTGACTTATCCTGCAGAAGGTCATTCCATTCTGATTGATTGATTGATTTCTTTTTGGCAGCTCAACTCAGCACAAATACAAAACCTTTCTCCATATAACCAGATAAAGTAAGTAGGACTATCGCTTTGGAAACATTAGAAGCTACTTAGTGTATTTGTAATCCTCTTGTTTCTAAATCGGCATTTTTTTCCTCTCTACACTGATTCTTCCTGCCTGAGTTTGATACTTTACATCAAAGATGCTACTTTTCTCTTATTCATGGGATGCCACAAGAGAATCTCCAGCTTTAAACATGGAGGTTTTGCTGCATGTGGCAGACCTCCACCGCTGACATATGCAAAATAGTCAGGAAATCAAAGCAGGGTCTGGGACCCATCTTTAAACTGCTGCTTAGAAACTTAAGGCCATTCTCTTTAATTCCATTAGAACTTTAGTAATCCCAGAACACTCAAGATATATATATAAAAAAAGAGTAAACTGTCAGAACTTGATCTCTCTGCCACAGCTTGGGAATGGCTCCAAATTTATTACCGCCTATCAAGACAGTTTGGAAAGGACTATTTGCAACAGTAATTGCCCTCTCGAAGTACATTTGGTAGTACTGACAGTTGCTCAACACAAGGTTTTGTGTTAGAGCTATGATTAAATGTAAACAACTTCAAGTGAGGTGATGCTGAACCTTAACTAGGTTTCCATAACTCAATATATTTTTCCTCTTCCTTCCTCCCATCCTTTTTTTTTAATCCTCTCCTCTTTACTGTAGGGGTGTCCCATGTTGGCAACTTTATGGTTAACTTTAAGACCTATGGACTTCAACTCAAAGGGGGGAATAGAATAGAATAGAATAGAATAGAATAGAATAAGCTGGAAAGGACCTTTGAGGTCTTCTAGTCCAGCCCCCTGCTCAAGCAGGAGACCCACAATTATTTCAGACAAGTGACTGTCCTGACTCTTCTTAAAAACATCCAGTGAAGGAACCACCATGATTTCTGAAGTCAAGCTCTGGTTAATTGTCCCCTCTGTTAGGAAGTTTCTCCTTAAATCCAGGTTGTTTCTCTCCTTGATTAGTTTCCAACCACTGTTTCTTGTCCTGCCCTCTGGTGCCCTAGAGAATAATTTGACCTTCTCTTCTTTCTGGCAGCCCCTCAAATACTAGAATACTGCTATCATGCCACCCTTAATTCTTCTTTTCTTTAGACTACCTGAACCCAAATCCTGCAGCCATTCTTCATATATTTAATATGTTCATATGTTTCTCTTCTTTAATATAAGGAAGAGAAAACGTACTGAGTTATGAAAACACAAAACCTATTGAGCAACTCTCAATACATCACAGCTGGGGAATTCTGGGACTTGAAGTCCACAAGTCTTAAACTTGCAAAGTGTAGGACACCTCTGCTCTACTGCTTTTAAATACCACTTTATGGTTTATTTTGTTATTTATTTATTATAATTATAACTTTATTTTGTTATTTATTTGTTAAAATTAAGACTAATTATAATTAAGACTAATCTTAATTCCATTCCACTCCCTAGCAGAGCTTCAGCAAGTATTAGTTAGCATGGGCTTAGATATACATAGTGTTTTCGAAATTCAAATATTGTTTATGTCCTTTTATAGGCATGTCATAGTATTTAAATTAAATGTTTAGAGGTTTCCTTTGTGGTTTAATACCTGTAATGTGTAATTTTACTTCAAAAATTTTATCTCTACCTTGTTTTATTCTAGCAAGAAAACTTGATATTTTTATTCCTATTTTAGTGTAATTGTAGAATTATTAGTTCCATGCTGGTCTATGACCAAAATAAAATTGATTGATTGATTGAACACTTGACAGCTGTGGATGCAGACAAAGTGAATATGAAAACTTTCTGAAATAATAAAGAATATTATTATAATCCCCAACCATGAAATACAATGATTGCGGTATAAGGGGACATCTGGAGACTTGGCTTACTGTATTTCCTTCTTGTTGCAAAGGATGGTAGAAGATTTTAATCTTGTAGTTTATTGGATAATTTTTCCTCTTCTTCTTTTTAAGAAAAAAAAAATCTGTTGTGGAGATTTAGGCCAATAAAGAAGGAAGAGCAGCAGCAGGGACCTACTTATCACTTTTTATGAACTATAAAACTTTGTGGGGCTTTTTAATTAAAAAAAAGGGCTTTTGTTCTCGCTTCAAAAGTTTATACCATTCAGTTACTGCTAGTTACATGAAAATGCTGATATATATGCCAGCTATATGCAGATAATGATTTAATAAAGCTTCCCTTCCCTTCCTTGTGAGATGATTGGAAAAGAACCAAAGTCCCTCTACTCTAAAACAAACTGCCAGCATTCATTCTGATATCAGTGGTTGGAAAATTCTAGAATAGTAATGAATAACTGAAATACCACTTGAACACCATTGGCATTGACACAATCACCATCAGTCAATTGCAATTGTTTACTTCAAACATCCTGGGACAATACCTTTAGCACCATCAAGAAACATCTGTCTATGCAAGGTGGACAAAAATGCCAAATCCAGTCTAAACATTTGGCTGACTGCAACGGACCATAATTTATTAAAGTTAGATGCATTCTGTCTCCCAGCCATTTTGGATGGTAGATGGAGTGAATCTTATGGCTAGTCTGAAGCATTTTAAAAACATATCTATCTATCTATCTATCTATCTATCTATCTATCTATCTATCTATCTATCTATCTATCTATCTACCTATCTATCTATCTATTTATCTATCTGCGGTGGGTTATAATTTTTTTACTACCGGTTCTGTGGGTGTGGCTTGGTGGGTGTGGCTTGGTGGGCGTGGCAGGGGAAGGATATTGTAAAATCTCCATTCCCACCCCACTCCAAGGGAAGGTTACCGCAAAATCCCCATTTCCTCCCGATCCGCTGGGACTCGGGAGGCAGAAAATAGATGGGAGCGGGGCCAGTTAGAGGTGGTATTTACTGGTTCTCCAAACTACTCAACATTTCTGCTACAGGTTCTCCAGAACTGGTCAGAACCTGCTGAATACCACCTCTGCTATCTATCTATCTAATCATCCATTCTCTCTCTCTCTCTCCCTCTCCCTCTCCCTCTCCCTCTCCCTCTCTCTCTCACACACACACACATTTTTGAACTGCCCATCACTCCCAAATTATTCATTTAGTAAAAATTAGTGAAGAAGTATTTATGTATTTATAAGAACAAACCTTGCCAGATAAATCTTAACCCATTTAAAGTGGATATTTTTGTACACATCATATATTGTTACTTTGGAATCAAGTTAATGAAACATCTCATGACTTTCTGATCAGTAGTCTACTTAAATGCGGACTGGATAACATGTCAAATCAATGGGAACCTGGTTGGCTTGAAAATCCAAATTGTGTATACAAATGGTTCTTCATCAAACTAAAGTAATGTATCAAGTGATTTCCATAAGATTTAGTGTTGAATTCTAGACTCTTCAACATTTTTATTAATACTTGTATGAAAAGGTGAAGCAAATATTTATTATATTTTCAGACAAAGTTGCTTGCACTCTTTTATAAGATAAAAATAGAAATGAGATACTGTAAAACAGATATGAAATTTAAAAGAATCTAAATTGATTAACCAATCAGTAGAGAAAAAATAATAAATTATATTAGACAAAAATGTAAAATCATTTATATAGAAAGCTAAAATTAATTGCCCAGATCTTAGTATTGTATTAACAATAGTGCATATGATATTGGAATAGACTTAGGCGGCAAACTGAATATGAGCCAGCAGTGTGATGTAGCTGCAAAAATAGCAAATGAAACTTTAGGATGCATCAACAGATATGATTTCCAAGTAATGAAAAATTATTTCATTCATTACATGCACTTTATTTTGTATTGGTAAAATGTGTTAGTCTTTCAAGGTAATCCAGATAGGAAGCACAAACTATAAGTACTAACATTACCTTGAGCCATGGTGGCACAGTGGTTAGTGTGCAGTACTGCAGTCTACTTGTGCTGCCTGCAATTTGGCAGTTCAAATCTCACCAGGCTCAAGGTTGACTCAGCCTTCCATCATTCTGAGGTGGGTAAAAAGAGGACCCAAATTGTTGGGGGCAACATGCTGACTCTATAAACTGCTTAGAGAGGGCTGTAAAGTGGTATATAAGTGTAATTGCTATTGCTATTGCTAACTTTATTGTTAGGCATACAATAATACAATCTTGCAAGTCTGAAAGCACTTCTCCCCTCTTTTATTTTTTCTTTTTTTTAAACTTAGTTTCCATAAAACCAAGGAGGGCCCCATCACAAATGTTTCCCCTGATCCCTTTCCTTCTCTGGCCTGAGATGCCTTTTGCGTGATATTTACCTAGGCTGCAGCTCTGCCATCTGTCTCTCAAGGTCATTCTCACAGTCCATTATGCAATGTGAGTGACCAGAGGATTAGAAACTAAGTCCTACAAAGAGTAGATTGAAGGAGATTGAAAGTGATAACCCTTTGATAAGTCTGAAGAAATTTATGTTGGCACTCTTTAAATATTTAAAAAGAAATCACAGAATGGAACATCAAGACCAATTCTCAATTGTTCTAGGGCAGGGATCTGCAAACTTGGCTGTTTTAAGACTTGTGGACTTAAAACTCCCAGAGTTCCTCAGCCAGCTTTGCTCTGGGAGTTGAAATCCACAAGTCTTAAAAGAGCCAAGTTTGCAGACCCCTGTTCTAGGGTGAGTATTCAGAATATGGATTTAAGTTATAGTAAGACAAATTTCAACTGAATTGTAATAACAGTCCTCTGAAGAGTAGGAGCAGCTTGAGAATGGAAATAATTTCCCGGTGAGGTGGTTCACTTACTTTTTCTGGATGCGTTTAAGCAGAGATGAAATGGGAATATTTTTGTGTGGATTTTGCAGCAAGTGGGAGAAATTCAATGGCCAAAATGCTTCTCTCATGCTTATGAATCCAACCTATATAAGGAGAAAGAGGAATTGTTTTTAAACACATTGTATTAATCCTAAAAATGATTATACTGCTGCATATCTTTAAAATGTTATTGAGAACTTCTGTTGCCACAAAGAAAACTAATGATAGAAAATACGGGAAGGAAAGGTGAATTAACTTCTTTATGAAAGTTCATATTGATGAAACTTGCTTGTCCAACTAACTAAACTCTCTACAGACTGAGTAATATTAATTGATCTCCCCTTGTTTTTCCCCCTTAATTTATTCTTTTTGTGTATTTTGAGTTGCTGTATTCAGATATATTCTTGGAATGCCAGTTGCTATAACAACTCCATTCTTTGATCTGTGCCTTTATTGTTTTCACACACGAGTTCAGTATTTGAATTTAATGATTTTAACATTTCTGTGTGATAGGATTGGATTGATTTTTTTTCCTTTACTTTTTCTGAAAATAGAAAGGTAGCTCAATTTTTATGATGCTTTATTGTAGGGCTTTGGATTTCATCTCTTTATTATAAGAGCTACCACACGAATACCAGCAAATAAACAAGCCAAAGATATAATGTAAACAGCTCCAAAACACAGAGCTCTGTAGCTATTTGGCACAAATCATGCAGTTATCCTCTACCTTTTTTCCCAACCTAAAACCATCCTTTCATCCGAAAAGCTGTGGTTATTTTTATCCGTCATGTTCAAAGATGTGGATATTTTAGTTTTGTCCTGAAAGTGGCTTTCCAGTTTCTTGAAAGTTTTTCAACCCTGCAAAAAATGTCTTTTTCTATCAAGCTCTGCAGGTGCTTTAGTACTTCTTTTGATTTTATTTCAGTGGCATTTTTGAGTTTCCTGTGTTTTTGTGAAAAAGCACACAACTATTGTTTCCCTTTAATCCACTGAAGACTTGTATGGTTTTTTTTAAAAATTATTATTGTTTATTTTTGCCTACAGTACCCAATATAGCTGGGGGATTCTGGGAATTGAAGTCTGCAGATCTTAAAGTTGCCAAGGTTGGATATCCTTGCTGTAGAGTAGGGCTGTCACACTCCTGGCCCATCGGCCGGATGTGTCATGCTGTGACCATGTGAGTTTGACACCCCTGCTGTAGAGTATACTGAGATGTCACTGAAGCATGAGCTTTGAACACTCACATATAAGCTGGCTACACGGCAACTGAGGGACAGATCCAAACCTAAATATCATCTATGAGATGGATTCCCTGGAAGCAGCCATTTTAGTCACTGAAACCAACGCCTGCAAGTTAAGCATCTTCCAATTCAAGCATTCCACAGAAATGTTTTTCTAGCCCACACTGGAACATAAGAACAGGACTAAAAAAGAGCCTAATACCTCCCTGTTTAAGGGAGGCCCGGGTACTTACGGGACCGCCTGCTGTTACCTTATGCCTCCCATCGACCCGTACGCTCTCACAGAGAGGGTCTCCTCAGGGTGCCGTCCGCCAAGCAATGCCGGCTGGCGGCCCCAGGGGGAGGGCCTTCTCTGTTGGGGCACCTACGCTCTGGAACGACCTTCCCCCCCAGTTTGCGCCAAATATCTGACCTTCGGACCTTTCGCCGGGAATTAAAAACTCACTTATTTATTCAAGTGGGATTGGACTGATTTTTTAAATTCTAAATTTTAAAGTTTTAATCCTTTGTAATTTTATATGGGGTATTTTAGGTTAGGTCAATCTGACAGTTTTAATTCGGCCATTATGGAATAGGTATTTTAAATTGATATTTTAACTTTGTATACTTGCTGTTTTTATTTTTGGTTGTACACTGCCCTGAGTCCTTCAAGAGAAGGGCGGTATAAAAATTTAAATAAAATAAATAAATAAATAAATAAATAAATAAATAATTATCTGAATGGGCATTATCAAAACCAATCCACCAACTAACCGAAATGGCGGCCTGTTTGGCATAGCCCTAAAATGCGCCATATTTATTTCCATGTGTTATCATCTCTGTTCCACTCCTTTTAATTTGCTTCAATTGATTTCACTGGAACAGCCAGAAAATGATTTTCTATTCTTTGCAGATCTGTACATTATGATATTTTCTGCTCTTAGTTCACCACATAGGCACCGGCACAAATGAAAGTGAGGTGGGGAGAAGAATAAATACAGAAATTTCTTATCAAAATCCCAGTTGCATTTCTTCTGAGAGAACAGGTATCTTCAGATGTTTCTTTCATCCGGGCCTAAATAGAGTGTGTTAAAAAAAAACCTGTTTGATTTGTGTAAGTGCTATCAGTCTAGCAGGACTCTTTATGTCCAATTTTCTTCATTTCATAAATTGGCATTTTGTTTTGTTTTGACAGAGCACTCAAGGTGTTTAAAAAAGTGCTTGAATTTAGACTTGTATCTTCTTCAGAAAAATCTTGATAATCCACATTTAATTCAGGTAGTTATCAGCGTCAGGTTGAAGTGGAATTTTAGGGTAATAGAAAAACAACTCTTCGCAGAGATATTTCAGGGAGGGTTTTTTGGGTTGTTGTTTGAGAATAAAACAGTTTTGTTCAGTTTTTCTTTTCCTAATAAGAGACTTCAAAGCATTTGCAAATTTCTTTATACAGGAATATAGAAATAATGAATAAAAATCAATTACAATAAGAAATGAAAATAGCAAACTAACCCCTACTGAGTTAAAAATTAATATTCATCTCCAAAACAACTACAGCTATTAAATGTTTTTTGGATGAAAACATGGTGTTTTATTTATTACCTATTTATTATTAAATTTATATGCTGTCTATCTCACTGTCAAATGAGTATGGGCCTAGCAATTTACTTCAAGATTCTAAGTAAGGGATTAATAATTTGCTCAGATGGGGTAGCCATGACCCCAGAGTAACCACATCCTCTTTGGCAACTATTATACTTGCACTATATTATTACATATATTACATATGATATTGCTCTCATGATGGTAAGCCAAGGAAAAAAAAGTACAACTTTATTTCTAGGTTAAGAAATGTACGACCTACAGCTTCAGATAGTTCTTTGAGGAATGCTGAAAATCTTCCCCTTCCCACAAATCAAATATTTATATTATTATATTACATTGTAATAACTTCCTGGAGGAAGGCAGAGGCAAACCGGTTCTGTAACCCTCCAAAGAAATCTGCATGAATGCAGTCACCAGGAGCCAAACTCAGCTTGAGGGTTTCTTTATTTTCCTTACTACATATGAAGAAATGCAATTTTTCATGCAGGCAGGGACTTGCTTCACACTAGCAAATTTCAATTATAAGCTCCATAAGATTTCCAATGTGGCAGTGATGTGTGGATTTATCTACACAAATCCAGATGCGACACGTTGCAGACACCCAGCGATGATGCATGTTATCTTGTGAGCTGGCGCTTTCCGTGTTGCATCAGGGACTGGTAATTGGAAATCATTGTTTCTATTGAAAACTTGCCGCTGTCCACCGGACACAACTCGTTATCGCTTAAGGTCAAAGGTACTTATGACATTGCACTTTAGTTAGATGAATGGCGGAGGCTTCGGCTGCAGTCTAGAGCTATCGATCTTCACAGAAATTGCTGTGAAAAGAGAAGCAGACCCAAGTTAGCCAGCCTATAGCTAATTTAGGGTGTCACATACACCGCCCCGGAAGAAGGCATGGAAAAGCATGCTGTACTTTTCCTGACAGTGCAAAGAAAATATTGAGAGAAATGGCTGGCAAGTTAGAGAAATCAAAGTTTTACTTCTCGCCGTTGTTGGTTTGTTTCTTAAAACATAAAATCAAAGTTCAGACACTTCTTTCTTGGACTACTATAGAGGCTAAATAAAAGCCCATGAGGGCTTTGGGGACGGGTGTACTATTGAAGAGAATAGAATAAAATAGAATAGAATAAAATAGAACAGAACAGAACAGAACAGAACAGAACAGAACAGAATAGAATAGAATAGAATAGAATAGAATTTTTTATTGGCCAAGTGTGATTGGACACACAAGGAATTTGTCTTGGTGCATATGCTCTCAGTGTACATAAAAGAAAAGATACGTTCATCAAGAATTCTAAGGTGCAACACTTAATGATAGTCATAGGGTACAAATAAGCAATCAGGCAACAATCAATATCAATATAAATCTAAGGATAAAGCAACAAAGTTACAGTCATACATTCATAAGTGGAAGGAGATGGGTGATAGGAACGATGAGAAGATTAATAGTAGTGCAGATTTAGTAATAGTTTGACAGTGTTGAGGGAATTATTTGTTTAGCAGAGTGATGGCATTCGGGAAGAAACTGTTCTTGTGTCTAGTTGTTCTGGTGTGCAGTGCTCTATAGTGTTGTTTTAAGGGTAGGAATTGAAACAGTTTATGTCCAGGATGTGAGGGGTCTATAAATATTTTCACAGCCCTCTTTTTGACTCGTGCAGTATACAGGTCCTCAATGGAAGGCAGGTTTTAAATCAGTAAAGTTTTAAAGAGGTAAAATGCAAACTGTTTCCTACAGTGATCCTGGTTTTATTCTCTGGAGAGCAACAACTGTTTACCCAATAGAAGTGAGCCAACAACCAATATGTTTTCCAAACACAAAGAAACACAGCATGTGTAACTTTGCATTGATTTTTAGACAAGGTGTAGTGTGCCCTTGAAAAATCTTTGTAGAAAACAGAGAGAAACAAGAGCAGAGATCTCCAGAAAAAAACTTTTTTTTTTTTACTAAGAACTTAAACAAATGGCCATAACTATAAACATTGCTCCCGAACTGGGTAGGATATAGAGAAGGACAAGAAGAGAGGGTACATAGAACATAGAACAACAGGGTTGGAAGAGGACATGGAGGTCTTCTAATCCAACTTCTTGCTCAAGCAGGAGTCCTTATACCATTCTGGACAAATATTTGTTCAATCTCTTCTTGAAAAGCTCCAGTAATGGCACATCCACCAGTTAATTGTTCCCTTTGTCAGGAAATTTCTCCTTTGTTCTAGGTTGGATCGCTCTTAATGATCTTTTTACCTATTACTTTTTGTCCTTCCCTCAGATGCTTTGGAAAATAAGTTGAACCCCACTCCTTCTGTGACAGTTCCTTAAGTACTGGAAGATTGCTATCTTGTCAACGCTTGTCCTTCTCTTTGTAGGACTAGACATATGCGGTTCCCTCACCCATTCATTGTATAGTTTAGCTTCCAGATTCCTTATCATATTTGTGGCTCTTATCTGTACTGTTTTTAACATACCAGCATCTTTTTTGTATTGTGGTGACGAGAACTGGATGCAGTACTCCAAGTGTGGTTTCACTAGTGAAGTATAAAGCAGTACTATCACCTCATGTGACCTTGATACTATCCCTCTGTTACTGCAGCCTAGAACGTCATTGACATTGCTGGCTCATACTTAAATGGTGGTCTACTAGGACATCTGGATCCCTCTCCCAGTTACTACTGGTTGAGCCAGTACCACCTATTCTATACCCGTGCATTTGGTTTTTCTTACCTAAGTGTAAGTGTTGTGTCTCGCTCGCTTTCCCTGCAGCCAGGTCCCTCTTATTTCTTGCCGAACGCTGAGGAATGTCCTGGCATGCCGCCAGGCCCCAGCCCTGGCACCATGCCCAGACAGGCCGAACAAGACGAAGGGCCTGATGTGCCTCCAGCCCTGGCTCCATGCCCAGGCAAACGGAGCAACTAGACCCCTCCCCCTCCCCCACAGCGGAGGAATGTGAATTGCCAACAGCTGTAGACTGGAGAGATCCTCGCTTCAGGAGAATTGATAGGCGGTGTCAGCAAAAAGAAGGGAGGGGCAGGCCTGGATAAGTGCTGAGTCATGGAGCCACACTCCATGGCCTATATAAAGGATCTGCTTTCTGGCATTCTCTGAGTCAGGCAAAGTCTACCTTGGATTGCTGAAGTCACTTCCTGATCTCCTGCCTGCCTTGAGAACTTTGCTAGGACTTTGGCAGAGCTGCAGAGGCACGCCTGATACGGACTTCCCCGACTCGGCCGTCAGCGGAGGAGTGAGACACGACAGTAGGACTTTGCTTTTCTCACCATTGAATTGCATTTTCTTGGTTAGGACCCAGTATTCATCCGTTAAGATGTTTCTGAATCTTGGGTTTATCTTCCAAAGTGTTCGCTATTCCCTCCAGCTTGGTGTCATCTATAAATTCGATCACTTCTCCTTCTATGCCCTCATCTAAATCTTTTATGAAGATGCTTGACCTAAGACAATGATGGGTTGTTTTCAAATATCTGAAAAAAAAGGAGTTGCCACCAGAATTTAAAAAGGAGAACAGTAAGAGAGAAATTATAAACATGCATTTCTTCCTGTGGAGTTTGTAGAAGACCAATTTTGCATAGGCTTAATTGTTGGGGTATCTTTCATTATTTACATCAGGGAAATTTGAAGCCACAATGACAAAGAGGAGTCCTATTTCTGGCTACTGCTTTTATTCTATCTAACATCTATCACTTATGTATTTCTCTTTAAAAAGAGTCTTGATTACTAGCATAATGAAGTGATATATGGAAAAACTATGGGTTACCGCATGAAAATAGCAAGCATGCCATCATCTTGAAAGACCTATTTTTCTTTCTGATTCATGCTGCTTTGCATAACGATTGTCAAAAAAAAGTTAATCTACCCTCCATCTGGCAAAACCATTTTATACTGATTCTCTTTCTGATTTATGGATCTAGTGTTTTTAGTGAATGTTTTAGTTCTTTATCCTCAAAATGAAATACAATTAAAAAAAAAAACATTGGGGTTATTTTTAATTTAATACCTTGAAAAATGTTTTCCCCACGTTCTGCTACATTGCCTTCTTGTGCTGGGAGAGGGCAATGCTACTCTTGGGAAGGATAAGCAAGAATGCCAGGCATGTATGCCAAGATTATACAATCCCAGCAGGATCACCTAAACTGTGAAGTCATTTTAGCGGCCCAGATGAAGCAAATACTCTGGACATGAAAAGCAAAGATGAAACAATTTTGTTTTCAATATTCAGAAGGTATAGTATGAACAGAATTTGACAAACAGCCAAATAATATCAACCAGACTCCATGGACAATCCTTTAATATGAGGATCATCTAGGTTTATCCTTCCACAGAAAAGAAAAGGAGGTTGATGATTTTATAATCAAGTTCAACTTGAAATTGACAGAACATGCAAGCAAGATGCACTGCTTGCGGTTGGAGGCTGGGATACCAAGGTTGGAAATATTAAGAAGGGAAGTATAGGTGGATGGATTCTATTTAGTTGGAAACTGAAATGAAGAAGGGAATGCCTTATCGATTCTACCAATTCGATTATCCAATCCAACAGTCTTCCAACAACCAAAGTAACACTTATATACATGGACATGATCAGATGGAGCATACCAAAATAATACTCTGTATTATTAATAGAAAAACTTAGTTATATCAGCTGATATAACCAGGGGCTATTTCCAGGAATGATCTTAACCGAGGACTGAAATCCAGCAGTTTCTGACAGGTTCTGGAGAACCGGTAGCGGAAATTTTGAATAATTTGGAGAACAGGCAGATACCACCTCTGGCTGGCCCCAGAGTGGGGTGAGAATGGGGATTTTGCAGTATCCTTCCCCTGCCAAGCCCACCAAGCCACACCACGCCCACCAAGCCACACTTACAGAACCGGTTGTAAAAAAAAATTGGATTTCACCATTGTCTTAAGCATATGCCCACCAGTTTCATCTACAATCTTAACTTTTTTGATTGGTCCTTCCCTCCAAGAATTTCCTCCTTCGAATTTAGCTATCATAGAAAGATCTCAGTATTTTGAAAGCCATTATACTCAGTATTTTGAATTTATTTATATTAACACTTTTGATGTTTTGATGATGATACTATCCATTCACTGATATCTGATTCTTGGAGATTCTATGGACCAGGTCTCCCCTCTACATTTTCCAATCTTTGTGTTGCTCTATGCTGTTGCTATTATTAGTTTTGATGGCGTCCAACCACTGTGTTCTTTGGCAGCCTGGTTTCCTTTTAATGCTAACTCTTCCAATTATAATTGCTTTCTCCAATGAATTCCCTCACATGTCATGGCCAAAATAAGTGAGATACACTTTCATCTCCCCACCATCCAGTCTCCACTGTCAGTACCTATCCTTTCATCCTCCTGATGAAGTTTCTTGGATGAGAAGTGAAACTTTTTCTTCTTCCTCAAGGAAAAAACGGCCCAGTTGGCTTTTGAATAAAAAAGCACCTTTGAGACAAGTGAGTTCTGTGATTTTTAAAAAAAATATATTTTTAGTTTCATTTTTTAATGAATAATGCTCATGGAAAGAAGGGTTCATTTCCTAATGTCCTGTAGGATTCAGAATGGCCATAATAGCATGACTGTAGATATTTTGCCTTCAATCCATTTACCATTCTGTTTTGGTTTTTTTTTTCTAAATAAGCCACCGAAGTTCCTAATATTTATACAAGAATGTTTTCATTGCACAGTTAAGAGGAGGTATACTTCATTTCATAAACTCCCTCTCCCTCTCCCTCTTTCGCTTACTCATTCCTTCTCTCTTCTTTCTCTCTCTTTATGTGTGTTGCGAAGCTACTGGTTCAGTCAGGACATTAAAGCATAGATTCTGCTTTTGCATGTTATTTACCTGGAGGTAAAATAGCCCACAGAGTCCACATACTTCCCACTGACAGTTCCCATGCAAACAGTCAGCTGCATTTATCATAGTTATTTTATTTCAGTTACTTAACGGGCTGTGTTCTGTGTTTACACTAGGGCTATCAGCGCAGTGCATTATGCATTATGTTGCCTCAGGACCAGCCAACAATGAAAACTGTGAGTCAGCTATTCAAACATGCCATTTTTAGCCCACTGAAGCTCTCCTACATCCAGTGTGCATCCATTGATTATTTTTCCCCTGCTTATTTGGCTTATGTATTAGCTGTTGTTGTTGTTTTTGAAAGAAAAAAATAGGATCAAAGTCCAGAGCAAGTTGGATGAACCTCTTTAACCTGATTATCCTGATGATGTTACCTAGTTTGGGTAATGAAACATCTGTAAGAAAACAAGCAAGCTCAGAGAGCACCAAGGACCCTTCATTTCAATCCTGAGCTGCAAATATTTTCCTTTATTGGTGCCTTTTTATTCTTTCCAACCCAATGGAATTTGGAAAGGAATTAGGGAAAGGGACTCAGAATTTCCTTTAGACAATTTTTGAAGGGTTTGTTGTGAGCAAGGCCCAAGTAGTGATTCCTAAACACAATTCAGTCCTCAATGACTTATTTTATTAAAACAGCTGAGAATTAATTTATTCTCAGCTTAGTCCAAAACAAAATTCTTAATAACAAGTCTGTTGGCTTTATCACCAACCTTTGATGTCTTTGGCAACCTGCCAAAGGCTTTTCTTGGCAAACCCCCCACAAAATTCAAGAGATACTGACAAGAAGCACGGAAATCAACATTGCTTTTCTACAAAGAGCCCAACGGCTTGTTGCTGCTCTTTTAAGCCTTATGAGAGTGGCCAATCATCTTCTGGCCTTACTCCTGAGTTGTCCTTTTTTCTTCAGCTGCTCTTGCCTTCTGGCAGCTCTTCGCAAGCGTAGAGAGCAGTTCCTCTGCTGCTCTCCTGTCCTCCTCTGGAGGCTCCGGAGTCCATGCATCGTTCCCAGATTGCCCTGGCCCCATCTCTGCCTCTGATGCAGAGCCCTCGTCTGGGCCTTCCCCTGACTCCAGGACTGGCTCATTGTCCTCCCAAGCTTCCTCACTGTCTGAATCTGTTGTCAGCTGGCAGAGCACAACAGGGTTAGAGTTCGAATAACTTTATTGTCACTTTGAATGTACACTAATCGACATACATTAAAATGAAATTTCATTGCATACTGCTCTCAAAGGTTCTCCACTCCAATACACACTACATAAACATAACAAAATAAATAAATACAAAATTATGCATATACCCACATATATTATACGACACACAGAAACAACACATGCCATGTACATGTATACATGTACATGGCAAGAAAAACAAATTGTTTTGCAAGTTTACCAGATGGATAACATAGGAAACAAAGCTGTCACGGAATCTGGTAGTCCTGCTAGAAATACTTCAAAACCTCATCCCAGAGCAGAGCAATAGAAAGAGACCATAAAGTGGGTATGTGGGGTTTATAACAATGCTTTGAGCTCTAAGCACATAGCTAAGCACATAGCTATGCTTTGCGTTCTAAACACATAGCTTTTTCCATTGGCAGGCTAATTCTTCCAAAGGAGAACAGAACAAGGACAAGATTTGGCATGTAGGTGTGGGGAGATTGTGAAAGAATGGTTCAGCTCAAAAATGGGACTGATCTTGTGAGAGGCTACGGAGCAAAAGAAATCCAAAGCCATCCACCCAGCGCATCCTTTTGGGAGATGTAGCTAAGAAAGCTAGTGATTATCCCATTGTCATTGACCCAGAGCAAAGCTTGCTTAGTGCTCCCCAGTGCAAATATACTCACAAACTCACCCGGACGTGAAACCAGGGAAAGCAGAAATACATAGAGAAGCTACATGGAAGAAAATGCAGATGGCTTCTATGACTACTGTTGATAAAGGGCTTAGAAAGAATTATGGAAGCAATGCTCCCAATGCTTACCTTAACTTGCATACATAAAAACTGCTCCACACTGGTACACTTCAACTTCGCCTTGCTTGCTGCCAGCCTGCCATAAATTATGTGTGGGAGGGAGCTGTGGGAAGGGAGAAACCCTGACCGTTCATCGTACCTTCCAGAGACTTCATCACACCAGCCCAAGGTCAAAGCCTGGGAATAGAATATAACTGCTCATCAACTAGCCCGTTGTAGTAGAGACCATTCCCAACACAATTCATTCAAACCTAATTGGACAACGGGGAAGTGCAAGGGGAGGAATGGGATAGGCAAAAAGTTAAGCAGGGAACTATGGTGCCTAAATCTCAGTTCTGGCTTTGATTTACTGTAATCCATTTGGCTTTTAGTAAAAGGGTACTTTTTTTTAATCACAAATGGAGTTGACAGTCTTTCTTCCCTAAAAGACCAGTGGGGGCAGGTGTGACACACACTTTATAATACACTGGGGTACAGTTTTTCTTCCAGCCCACAAGTGAAACATAAATGACAGTTGTTTATCCTTAAATGGTAGCATGTATAAGCTGGGAGTGGGGTTCCCAAGTGCATTTGTAGAGGGATTTAAATATTTCTACTTTTTATTCAAGTTTTATACATTTAGTGTGGCAGACTACATTAATCTTGTTGTATTCACACCACATTATCTTGGATCCAGCCTTGCTTTTATATCTTTGTTAGGAATCCCCTCTGAAAATGAAACTATTGACAGCTTTCAGCTTCCCAGAACAAACCCTTAAAAATAATTCCATTGATTTTCAAAGATGATAAAACTTATCATAACATTGGTGAAATGGAATCATTTTTAAAGGTCTGCTCTAGCCTGCTGAAAGCTGTTAACAGAGTCACTTTCAGGAAGAGTCCTAATGGAGATAACTTTTAAAAATTAAAGGGGATGACGTTGAAAGTTGATTCAAAAGCAGAACAAGTTCCCAAGACAACCAAGAAGCAATATAGAGAAATTTTTTTTTCCAATATGGTTCAGTAAGTGGGCCAACAAGCAAAAAAAACAAAACAAAACACAACACTCTGTGAAAAGCAATAAAAGAAAATAGTCAATAAAAGCCACAACAAATCCCAGAAAGGAATGCATTTTCTCACATTAGATATACAAGCTGTGGGAAACCCTACAAACCACTCAAAGAGTAGCAGTGATCAAAGACGTCCAAAACATGGCAACCCTACAGTATACTATAAGGATATACGCCTACTTGTGACAGGGCCCTGGACTTAGAGGGAATTTCTCATGCACAGTGTGTACAGTTCAGCTGTTTGGTTTCCATCCTATGTTAAAAACAGGAACAAACTATGTATGTATGTATGTATTTGCTTGTTTGTTTAATTTTTATCCCAGCCATCTCCCCTATGAGGTGACCTCCGGGCAGCTTACAAATTATTGAAAATAATGAAAAATAATCAAAGGATTAAAACAAACCAACATTAAAATACTATATTCCATTGAGGACCTGTATACTGCACGAATCAAGAAGAGGGCCGTGAAAGTATTTACAGATCCCTCGCATCCTGGACATAAACTGTTTCAACTCCTACCCTCAAAACGACGCTATAGAGCACTGCACACCAGAACAACTAGTCACAAGAACAGTTTTTCCCCGAAGGCCATCACTCTGCTAAACAAATAATTCCCTCAACACTGTCAGACTATTTACTGAATCTGCACTACTATTAATCGTTTCATAGTTCCCATCACCAATCTCTTTCCACTTATGACTGTATGACTATAACTTGTTGCTGACAATCCTTATGATTTATATTGATATATTGATCATCAATTGTGTTGTAAATGTTGTACCTTGATGAACGTATTTTTTCTTTTATGTACACTGAGAGCATATGCACCAAGACAAATTCCTTGTGTGTCCAATCACACTTGGCCAATAAAATTCTATTCTATTCTATTCTAAAAACAGTACCAAAATCACACCTAGAAGTCCAAGAGATGGATGGGATGGGGATGAGGTCTTCTTACCCTGCCAGCCACCTCCAGTGGTGAGGACCCCAAACCAACTGGCAAAGCCAGGTTTTGATACCCTTCTGGAAGGCCGAGCAGGGTCAATTGTCACCTCCAGTGGAACAATGTTATAGTGAAGAATGGGACCAGAGCACAAAAGGTTGTTCTCATTGATCCTGGCTGCTTCAATACTTTAGCAGATGGGATACATAGCAGGCATCTTCTGCTGGCATGAGTGAGGTAGGCTTGTCCCATTGAGGAGAAGCAACTCCTCAGATTACCGGGTCCCATGCCATATATGACTTTCAAGGTAATGACCTTGAATTGGATCCAGAAGCAAACTGGCAACCAAAGCAACGTGTGCAGTGTTATATGTGCAGCCCTAGGAACTCCTAAGGGTTGTTCACACCACTGCATTCGGTACCAGCTATGGCTTCCACTTAGCTTTTCAAGATTAGTAGGGTATTTGTTTGGAGAGAGTCAGCTTGGTGTAGTGGTTAAGGCACTACCCTAGAGACTGAAAGGCCATGAAGTCTAGTCCCGCCTTAAACTCAAATCCTGGGGAGTGACTGTGGGCTAGTTACTATCTCTCATCCCTGTAAAGCAGGCAACAGCAAACCACTTCTGAAATCTTGCCAAGAAAACTGCAAGGACTAGTTCAGGTAAAAGGCTACTGTTGAAACGGGTCATTTTTAACTCATTGATTACAGTATTTAGAATCATGCAGGGTTGTCCAACTTTGGCAAATTTAATACTTGCGGAGTTCAACTCCCAGAATTGCCATTGCCAATATCAAGGTAAGCCGCTTCAAACTCAATTGCAGAAAATATGACTTCAACAACAGAGTGGTCAATATCTGGAATGCTCTACCCGACTCCGTTGTTATAGCCTGAAACCCGCACAGCTTCAATCTCAAACTGTCTACCGTGGCCTTCACCCCATTCTTAAGAGGTCCGAAAAGGAGGCGTGCATAAGGGCACCAGCGTGCCTACCGCCCCTGTCCTACTGTCCCCATTTATCTGCATTTACTTCCTTTGTTCATGTTTATGTTCATACCTATACTTGTTATCCTGTACATGTTTGACAAACAAATAAAATAAAATAAATGAATAAAAAATGGGCTGGGCAATTCTGGGATTTTGAAGTCCACAAGTCTTAAAGTTTCCAAGGTTGGACCCTCCTGCTCTAAATAATCTTCTTGTATGTACACACATACACACACACACTGTGCTGATTTCCACATCTGTTTATCCTGCATGTCTTTGTGTATAGTTTCACGAGAATTATAGCAGGACAGCCATTACCTGGGTTCCTCAAAAAGAACCCCCAAATGTTCATATGTGTAATGCATCCATGATCTAACCATTTTGTTGGATATTTTATTTTATTATTATTATTTTATTAGATTTATAAACCGCCCTTCTCCCGAAGGACTCAGGACGGTGTACAGCCAAGGTAAAAAAGAAACAATGAACAGTTAAAAGTAAATTAAAAAACTTATTATACAGTGTGGCCGAAATTAAAATAGTTAAAAATCTAAAAGACCCCAAATTAAAACTAAATGAAATTTAAAATTTAAAATCTAGACAATTTAAGAAAGCCCCTCGCGAACAAACAGATATGTTTTCAGTTCGCGGCGAAAGGTCCGAAGGTCAGGTATTTGACGTAAACCAGGGGGAAGTTCATTCCAAAGAGTAGGAGCCCCCACAGAGAAGGATCTTCCCCTGGGGGCCGCCAGCCGACATTGTCTGGCAGACGGCACCCTGAGAAGACCCTCTCTGTGCGAGCGTACAGGTCGGTGGGAGGCATGAGGTAACAGCAGGTGGTCCCGTAAGTACCCAGGCCCCAAGCCATATAGCCAAGTAACTACCGGTAACTACAATTTTTGAGCTTAGTCAGAACAGCCAAGGATAAATAATAAATTATTTTCAGTTCCCCGAGAAATTATTTAAGTTACTAAATAATATGTGCTCTGTCTTGCATGAAGTACTTCAGTTACTTTAAGTTCATGTATTTTATTTGGTCATATAATTAGTTCCCAGAGGCAACAGAAACTTGTGAGCAACATTACCTAACTACCCAAGCATTCAGATATATCCCAAAGTGTAAACTCTATAAACATTACATTCCATGCATTTAAATTTAAATTCCAATGCCTTAGCTTCTTCTAAGACTCTTTCTAACTTTAATTCTTAAAATTGAATGAAAAACATTATTACATTTATGTACCCATGTTATTGTAGAGATTCTCAGTCATCCAGGTCATGGTTGTCCCAAAGGTGCTTTTTCAGGAAGCAGCTAGATTTTCTTGATTTTTCTTTGAAGATGTTTCGCTTCTCATCTAAGAAGCTTCTTCAGCTCTGACAGGATAGTGGAGAATAGAAAGATTTATATTCCTTGCAGACAGCTGGTAATTAGCAAAAGGTCTTCAAAGGGAAAAAAAAAACCCAAGAAAGCCTAATTGCCTCCTGAAAAAGCACCTTTGAGATACCCATGTTATTCTTTTTTTCTTGTTTTGCATAAAATTGTACATACATTACCAATAATAGCATGGGTCCAGGTTAGTGCCTGACATGACTCCAGGTTTCTTGAGAAATAATATGACTTTAATGAGACTGGCCCACCCCACCCATGCCAGAAGCGGGGGCATACTCAGGAGTGGTATTAACTTACCTTTGCTACCGATTCGCAAATGTGAGTGTGTGTGCCTTCCATGCATGTGCAGAGGGTCAAAAATGGGATGTGATGACATCTGGGTGGGTGGGCGGAGCCTCCTGCAGCTGCCGCTATTGGTTCGCGAGAATCGGATTGAACCGGCTAAATACCACCACTGGACATGCTGCAGACCCCATCAGTTTTAGCTGTCAGGAGAAGGGTCTTCTCTGTCGTGGCTCCTGAAAGTCACTCTCCATAGACATTGAGGGACTCCTTCGATAATCCAGTACAAGGTGGAAAACATTTTTACTGTTTATTATTTATAAATGTTGTTAGTGATAAAATCTCAGGTTAAAGTATATTTGGAACTAGCAGGTAGGCACAAAGGAAAGAAAGGACAGCCTATGCACCCAAAATTATGGTATTCAAAAATAAGTTTTGAACATAAAAATACACATTAATAAATAAGTTTTATCACAAGGAAGAAAGCAGAAAGAATCATCAAATCTTCTTGGAAGATGATAAAAAGTTGTTGAATGTGAAAAAGACAAACAGCAACAAGGAGCAAGTATTTTTACTTCTCTAGTAAGGGATGATGAGAGATAGATTGTTTTTCTGGCCAGGAGTCTGGATATTAACAACTTAGTACAATCAGTATAGTACTTAGTATATAGTATAGTACTTGGTACAATACGGGACTTGGTGGCTCAGTGGCTAAGATGCTGAGCTTGTCGATCAAAAGTTCGGCAGTTCAGCAGTTCAAATCCCTAGTGCCACTTAATGGGGTGAGCTCCTGTTACTTGTCCCAGCTTCTGCCAACCTAGCAGTTCGAAAGCACGTAAAAAATGCAAGTAGAAAAGTAGGGACCACATTTGGTGGGAAGGTAAAAGCATTCCATGCACCTTTGGTATTTAGTCATGCCGGCCACATGACCACAGAGACATCTTTGGACAGCGCTGGCTTTTTGGCTTTGAAACAGAGATGAGCACTGCCCCCTAGAGTCGGGAACGACTAGAACATATGTGCGAGAAGAACCTTTACCGTTACCTTTTAACAATCACAACACAAAGCTAAGCTCATGCACTGTCCTCAACAATTTGGCTAGATTTTATGGAAGAAAAGTGTTAGCCTTTCTCTTTTATGTATTACCATTTCACAATGCTAATGGAAAACTGGGGCAAAAGTGAAATAAATATGAAGGCAGGGACCCATTCGCCATTCTTTACAGAGAAGAACTGAAAGATTAAGAGAAGTGCTCAGAAGCCACAAGAATGGTACAAAGTCTTGGTTCACTGACACAATAATTGCTTTTTGGAAGGGCTCTAAATGCCTCTTGAATCGCCGGTAATCATGACAATATTGTAGGAGATCATAATCATGATAATGAACACCAGATGGATGGGCAGGCAAGATGTTGCCAGGATGAAGCTGAGCAACAGCCAAGCCTGTAAACAGCTCTAAAGGTGGAAGGAAGCAGGAGAAAATGCAGGACCACAGAAGGGAAAGTGAGGCACAGCAAGAGATTTCAGGACAAGAACATCCCCCAGGTTGGGAACATCCACAACCACTCAGCCCTGCTGCCTTTTCTCAAGATTACTGGGTGGTCTGGATAATGTGATCAGGATTACTTTGAAGTACAGCTGTTGGCTAATTCTGCAATTGTTCAACTCAACGGCAAGATTGTAAATAGTCCAGAGTGCTGTTTCGAGAGATTTGAGAATGCTAATATTTTACTTTTAGAGAAGTTCATTTTTCATCTTTACGAGGAGATACAAAGGTGTTCAAAGCTCTCTTCAATTCAATGGGTACCAATAAATGAGAATATTTGTAACTCAGGGTTGAATGAGGGATCCTTGGTGCTCTCCGAGCTTGGCTGTTTTCTTGCAGACCTTTCATTATCCAAACTAGGTAACATCATCAGTACTGTTTGCAAGAAAACAACCACGCTCAAAGAGAACCAAAGATCCTTCAGTCCAATGGGTGCCCTCAGAGGATTACTGCATCATCTACATATAGCAGTATAACAATATGTCTTTCTGCTACTTTGGGTTGGATTCTTCAGCTGATCTACCACATAATTGATAGAACAATTAAATACAAGAAGCACCAACATATAGCCTTGTTTTACATATAGTTGGAATGGGTGCTGTAGGGGGTCCTTGAGAGGTGCATCTAATCCTAAGCATTGAGTTTTCATGCAGTGCATAAAAAAATAGAAACAGTTGGTGATTTATGTGGCATTATACATTTGTTCCATAACTTAATCCAAGATATAGAGTCAAATGCTGGCTTATAATCAACAAAGGCTGCATAAAATGAAGCAGGACTCCAAGACTTGTACTTATTGATAAGATGTTGCAATATAAAACATTCATCAATTGTGGAATGATCTTCCCCCAGATAGTTCTTCTGCCAATAGAGACTCTCTTTCAGTTCCCTCCAATCTCTAAGCTTCCCTGAAGATGTCCTGCATTACAGTTTATTTATAATATTAAGGAGACTTATAGGGCAATAAATGGCAGGGTCAGTCTTATTCCTTTCTTATGTATTGGCACCAATGATTGCTAGGCCCTAATCTTTAGGAATATGGCCACAATGGTTAATCATTGTGAACAGTGGTATCAGGACAGAGCCCCAGCATGCTGCATTATTTTTAATTAACTAGGGAGTAATAAAAACCGTACCTGGTGCCTTTTCTTATTTAAGTCTTGGCTAATATTTTTTTTTAAAGACTAATAGAGATAAAGACCATGATTTGATCAAACAAGAACACTGCCTAGGATTCTCTGCTGCTTGACTAATGATTTTTTTTTGGCTCTCTAACTCAATCTCATATGAGTTTTATACCCTTGTACTGTTAGGGGTGAATGGTAGATTTCTCATTTTGATTAATTCTAATTTTTCCTTTGTGTGAGTAAAGATCGGTTCTGTACTGGTGGTGACATGGAATATTGTTATCTGTCTTTTAAGACATCTATTTATCAGATATATAATTCTATGCAGGCAAAATAAATCTGCTAGAGAAAAAGCTATGAGTTCAAATGCACAAAAAAGCATATGTCATGGCAGCAATTCCATAGAAGGGAAGGAAAGTTAAGAGGGGAGTTAACACAGGAAACAGTGGAAATCTATATATTTCTAGGAGGAAATCTGTATCATTGGAAAAAGCTATATAGTAGTTTCCTGAACTATCCTACATATTTTGACTTGTTTTATCATCTTTGCAGGCACCCTTGCTCACATTGGAACCCAATGTTGCAGATATTATTAAAATGTCCCATTGTAAAAAGCAGTGGACAATAAAAAGAGCATTTGTATATGAACAGGTACAATTAGACTCCGTGCAATCATAACACAGAATTATGTGGGGTATGACTGTAGTTGCAGACATTTCCTTACCCAACTGGGTAAGCAGAGGTGGTATTCAGCCGGTTCGCAGCGGTTCAGGCGAACTGCTAGCGGTAATTGCAGGTGCCATCTGCCCTGGCTCCAAGTCATGCTATTTAGGCACGTTTTTGAGGCCAGGCACATGTGTAGAAGGTGCGCAAGTGAGCAAAGCGCATGTGCAGAAGGCGGGGCCCATGAACAGACAATGCACACATACACAAAGTGAGCGTGCACATAGAATAGAATAGAATAGAATAGAATAGAATAGAATAGAATAGAATAGAATTTTATTGGCCAAGTGTGATTGGACACACAAAGAATTTGTCTTGGTGCATATGCTCTCAGTGTACATAAAAGAAAAGATACCTTCATCAAGGTACAACATTTACAACACAAATTGATGGTCAATATATCAATATAAATCATAAGGATTGCCAGCAACAAGTTATAGTCATACAGTCATAAATGGAAAGAGATTGGTGATGGGAACTATGAGAAGATTAATAGTAGTGCAGATTCAGTAAATAGTTTGACAGTGTTGAGGGAATTATTTGTTTAGCAGAGTGATGGCCTTCGGGAAAAAACTGTTCTTGTGTCTAGTTGTTCTGGTGTGCAGTGCTCTATAGCGTCGTTTTGAGGGTAGGAGTTGAAACAGTTTATGTCCAGGATGCGAGGGATCTGCAAATATTTTCACGGCCCTCTTCTTGATTCGTGCAGTATACAGGTCCTCAATGGAAGGCAGGTTGGTAGCAATTATTTTTTCTGCAGTTCTAATTATCCTCTGAAGTCTGTGTTTTTCTTGTTGGGTTGCAGAACCGAACCAGACAGTTATAGAGGTGCAAATGACAGACTCAATAATTCCTCTGTAGAATTGGATCAGCAGCTCCTTGGGCAGTTTGAGCTTACTGAGTTGGCGCAGAAAGAACATTCTTTGTTGTCCTTTTTTAATGATGTTTTTGATGTTAGCTGTCCATTTGAGATCTTGCGATATGATAGAACTAAAAAATTTGAAGGTTTCTACTGTTGATACTGTGTTGTCAAGTATTGTGAGAGGTGGAAGTATGGAAGGGTTTTTCCTAAAGTCTACCACCATTTCTACGGTTTTGAGTGTGTTCAGTTCCAGATTGTTTTGGTTGCACCACAAGGCTAGTCGTTCGACCTCTCGTCTATATGCGGATTCGTCATTGTCTCGAATGAGACCAATCACTGTTGTGTCATCTGTCACATGCACAGTGAACCAGTGGTAAAGGTAAGTGAAACCCACCCCTGTGGGTAACATCATCAGTTCTAGAAGGGAGTGGGTTTGCTCTCTGTTTATATACAAGCTATTTGCCCTATCAGTGATGGTTTGAGTGTTCTTGGTAGCTCACCACATCCCACTCCCTTGTAGCACTGATGATATTGCCTAGATAGGTAATGAAACATCTGCAAGATGTTTACAACCAAGCTTGGAGAGCACTGACCCCACAGTTCAACCCTGAGCAACAAATACTCTCTTCTATTGGCAGAATTAGGTGTCTACACAAGGATGTGTTTGTCATTTTGTCCCATCTATTTCAAGACCAAAGAAAAAAACAAATGGAATTTGTCTTTGGTTTGTTGGAAGCATGTGGCTAATAATGGGTAGACTTTTTGAAGGCTGTATGTTTTTCAGTTTCTTATGTACTCACATTTAATGTTAAATGCAGGAGGCTTTGCAACACAATTGTCAAAAAAACCCACAATTTTTTTCTTTGGTATGGGCTTTTAAGAAAAATTAAGCTGGGCCACTGGAAAACATGCTGAATTAGGACACCAATACTTTCATCCAGCATAATCAGTAACTTCTGCGTGTGATTTAAAACACATCAGCACTTCAATTTAATGCTTTGTTACAGGGTTCCTATGGCCCTCAGTTAAGCACCTGCAAATATTAGTACTCACTGGCCACCCAGGTGATAAACAAAGGACAGCTCATGGTTATGAGAAAAATAATAGAGAAAAAGAAAAAGAAAATCAAATCCAATAATTTAAGTGGTTATATGTTAAATGATGGAAGTCACTAGAGGGGCAGCTTTATCTCAAGTGATCACTGCAGCTGAAGACATGACATCTTTATCAATCTAATTGGTTCATATAAAGAGTGATAAGCTTGAAACTACTTTGCTTGTATTTTGTGTCACAATGTTTTATAATATAATTGCAGGGCTTTGGAATACTGATGAATATTAATGTGATGGGCCATGGGCATCGTTCCTCATAGAAAAAAAATCTTACCCACAAAGTACAGTTGTTATTTTTACTCTCATGTGTTCTTGTGCTGTCTGTTCTTCTATCACCAGATATTAAGCCCTAGAGCAATGTTTCTCAATCTTAGCAACGTTAAAATGTCTGGCGATGCTAGCTGGGGAATTCTGGGAGTTGAAGTCCAAAACATTTTAATTTGTTAAGATTGAGAAACACTGCCCTAGAGAATCCTGCAATTTACAAGCCCAGAAAGTGATATTATTTAGACATCTGATGGCCAGTAAGAGTTTCATCACTTGATGCCAGGGTTTCTTTAGTACTGCTATTCTTTATTCCAGGAATTATTTTTTGATGTTTCATCTATAATTGTACTGCATCAGGCTTTGACAATCTTACAGCTGCATTCATGTTTTTTTCATAAAAAGGAAAATGATTGCGTTTCCATTTTTGTAACCTGCCTCAATCCACAGATTCTGGGTGGCCCACCATAAAGTAATAATTTAAAGAGAAAAACACTGAAATAATTCTAAACTGTGTGTGTGTGTTCGTGTGTGAGAGGGGGGGGGAGGGAGACAGGGAGGGATTTTATTCCTGAGAACTGTTTGGACAAGACTGTGCAGTTTTCTTGGCAAAGATTTTTGGAAGTGGTTCACCATTGTTTCCTCCTTTTTTTTTTTAATTTGAATTTATATCCCGCCCTTCTCCGAAGACTCAGGGCGGCTTACACTGTGTTAAGCAATAGTCTTCATCCATGTGTATATTATATACAAAGTCAACTTTATTGCCCCCAACAATCTGGGTCCTCATTTTACCTACCTTATAAAGGATGGAAGGCTGAGTCAACCTTGGGCCTGGTGGGACTCGAACTTGCAGTAATTGCAAGCAGCTGTGTTAATAACAGACAGACTTAATCTGCTGAGCCACCAGAGGCCTCCTTAGGACTGAGAGAGTATGACTGGCTGAAGCTGGCTTTGTGCCTAAGGCAGGACTAGAACTCATGGTCTCCTGGTTTCTAGCCTGATGCCTTAAACATTACATCAAACTGGCTCTCAGTATGTGATGTAATCCAATGCTATGTCATGGAAGCAATAACAAGCATTTCGAATTAGGCGGGGAGTCCACCTGCAACTATTTCAGTGACTGTCTATCATTCTAATCACCACAGCCTATAGTGCCTGGGTTGCATCCAAAAGCTGTTAATACAAATAATTTGAGTAATGAGTTGCCTTGTGACTGTGTTCTGCTCTTGCAAATATAATTGACGTCAGTCCTTTGTAACTGTCCAGATTAGGAAAAAGAAGACTGGAGCTATACTTTATTAAGTATATTGTAACAGCTATTGTAACAGAATCTTGACCCTTCCCCCCTCCCATTTCTTCTGCTTAAAGTATATTTTGGCTCCTGTTGTGGTATATTTTACTTATTTACATTTCGTCTCCTTTATTATTTTTATAAATAACTCAAGGTGGTGAACACACCTAATACTCCTTTGTCCTCCTATTCTCCTCACAACAGCAATTATTTCAGGTGGGCTGGGCTGAGAAAGAGTGACTGGCCCAAAGCTACCCAGCTAGCTCTAAAATGGGATTAGAGCTCATGGTCTCCTGGTTTCTAGCCTGGTAACATAACCATTAGGAATAGCACTCATATACCGCTTCATAGTGCTTCACAACCCTCTAAGCAGTTTAGAGAGTCAACATATTGCTCCCAACAATCTGGGTCTTTTTATTAGACCAAAATAGCTTGTTGTAACATTTTCTTAATAGTTTCTCCAAGGTCATCTGTCTGGCTGCTTAAAATTGACCAAGAAAGTGATCAATTACAAAGTTGAGCCAAAACTGAAATATTGCAGAAATGCAGTGGTTATCAGAATATATTTGCTGAATGTACAACTTTCTTTTAATCTGACTTTTCTTAATTTATTTGTCAGATTATTTATTTATTTATTTATTTATTTTGTCACAACAGTATATATAAGCATAAGCATGAAAATAACTATATAATATATAAGCATACATATGAGCATAAGTATGTAATAACTATATTAATTGGATATAATGAAAGGAAACAATAGGACAGGAACAGTAGGCACGTTTGTGCTCTTATGCACTCCCCTTACAGACCTCTTAGGAATGGGGTGAGGTCAGTAGTAGAGAGTTTTTGGTTAAAGATTTTGGGATTTTGAGAAGAGACCACAGAGTCAGGTAGTGTGTTCCAAGTATTAATAACTCTGTTACAGAAGTCATGAACTGGAATCCACCTAATATAAAAGTGATCAATAAATTTTTCAATCATAGATTTACCTAGATAAAACATGGAATGATCTTGTTATGAACAACAAAACTAAAATGAAAAGTTTTAATCGTGGTATTCAGCAGGTTCTGACCAGTTCTGGAGAACTGGTAGCAGAAATTTTAAGTAGTTCAGAGAACTGGTAGTAAAAATTCTGACTGGCCCCGCCCCCATCTATTCTCTGCCTCCCAAGTCCCATCAGATTGGGAGGAAATGGGGATTTTGCAGTATCCTTCCCCTGCAGTGGGGTGGGAATGGACATTTTACAGTATCCTTCCCCTGCCATGCCCACCAAGCCACATCCACAGAACCTGTAGTAAAAATTTTTGAAACCCACCACTGATTTGCACCAACCAAATTCTGTAAATTCAGTAGGGAAAAAACGCACCGTATACTTCATAACTTAATGATTCTTGCCCAACCCAAGACATTTCTTCAATAAAAACATTTTAAAAGGCATATTTTGAAACTAAATAAATGTTTGACAACTGTTTCTAAGCAGCTTTTGTTTTAACTAGAATTTAACAAGTAACAGACCTGTAGAAAACAATGAACCATACTTATTTGTTCACATGATCTGGGAATATTTTTCCCTGTTGAAGTTTGAGCAAAATACCTCTTCTGAAACATCCCAGGTCCTTCATGCTGTAAGAGCCATGGATACTGATTTCTTATTATTACATATTTTGTATTATTTTTACTATAACAGTTTGCTGATCATAACTCTTATAGTCAGGTAGAACTAAACTGGAATCAATTCCAAAAAAGAATAGGAACTAGGACTTTGAAGAGGCAGTATCAAAGAAGACAGTTTGGTTTAGTGGTTAAGGAATCAGACTAAAAACCAGCAGACTATGAGTTCTAGTCCTGCCCAGTTGGGTGATTTTGGGCCAGAAATTAAAATCCTATCAAAATAAAAAAAAAATATGCAGCAAAACTAAATACACCTTAATGTTGAACCATTAAAAATAGCTAAAAATGGCAACCTCAATGATACATTTAATTATACTTTTCCTTGAGATGTCTATGGAGATTCTCAGTAATCCAGGTTATTGATTGTCCAAAGGGGTGCTTTTTCAAGTGGCAACTGGACATTCTGGTTTTTCTTTGAAGACGTTTCGCTTCTCATCTTAGAAGCTTCTTGGACAAAAAGCTAAACATCTTCAAAGAAAAACCAGAAGTCTAGTTTTCCTTGAGATGTTTTTCATCTCCATTAGAATTACTCCTATAGTCTCACATTCAACATTTTCTCAAAAAAAATTGAATATTTCCTTTTTGTTGAGTGATTCCTGGTCTTTTCTTGGCAACAATAAAAAAATAATTTATTTGCCTTTATCTTCTTTTCAACTTCCCAGTCTACCCTATAGCACCAGGGATTTCACAGGGTTTTCATCCACATACTAACTATATCCAATCCTATTTAATTATGGCATTAATATAGCTGGCCTTTTAATTCTCTCTTGTGAGAACTCTATTGCTACAAATTTGCCCCTAAGTATCTGATTGGCTGACCAGGGTTATACTCGTCACTAAAATTCTTACCGTTTTAATAACCCAGTTGTTTAGCACACGTGCCCACAGACTGCTATATATTTTCTTGGAAAGGAAAAGGGAAATAATGTGTTTTGATAAAATCTATTTCTATTCTAAGAGCTTTTTATATCGGCCAACTTGGCAAGACTCCATACTCATTTCTTCATTAAATCTCCGATTCTTGACAGAATGGCTCACTAATAGAAAAACAAAAGGAATGTTCAAGAAGAATCAATTCCATTCATATGTCCTCAGTTCTAGCAACATTGTCAGCAGCATTTTAACTCATTTCAGATTTCCTTGCAGGTCATGGATAATTGTGTACAGTTCATCCCTTTTAAAATATACACACAGAGACACACAAATAACATTGAAATGTTGAGCCCAATATTGATTTACTTCTTTCGCAATGAGGTTTCTTAAAATGACACAACAGGAAAACAGACATGCAAATAAACAAAAATAAGCATCATGTGATCAATATTATTTATAGGAATGTTATTTATAGGAATGAAAGGTAGACTAAAGGTTAACAGTGATTTTCTCATGAACAAGATGTAACTAGGTGTTGATTAAAGACAGACGGCACAGTGACTTAAAACTGCTAATGTAAAACATGCAATATGCAGAGTAGGAGTTGAAAAGAATACATCTGGGCCAGATCAAAATGCCAAGATAAAAATGTATGGCTTGCAAATCCAGAAAGATGTCTTCTTTTTCTAGCATTATATAAAGTTCTTAACAAAGGTGCATTATTATTTTTTTCCCCTCTCCAGAACTTTAAATTTAAAGCTGTTTACCTGAGCTGATGAGTTACACACACGTAAAGGGATGTATAAATTAAGAGGTGTGAGAACATTGGGTTGTGTCTGTAACTGGAAAAATAGAACTGCATTTTGTTTCCACCTCTAGCTCCGTGCTGAAGTGATTTTGAATAAATCTCATTTTCAGATTTGTATTCATGGGGTTTTTTTTTTTTTTTGAAGGAACTGCTTATGACAGTAGAAAGATTGTAGTCAAGATTTTTCTGGCTTCAGTTTTCAATTAGATGGTGAATAGCCCCTTGCCTCCCTGTGTAATGATCATTGTGGTATACATGATGTAGTCTTTTCTGGTTATATTGAAAGTAACAAGCTGAAATGGCCAAGCAATTATTTTTGATGGGACAAAAGTGCCTGATTCTTTTCTCAGTTTAGTCTCTAATATGCTATTGTTCACACCATTTTGGAACAAGGAGCTATGACAGCATAATAGTACCTGGGGCTATTCTGCAACACTGCATCTACGTTCCTTCTCAAAGGAAATGACACAATTTAACTGAATTCATTAATTGGATCAAATGGCAATACGGAATTTTTTTTGGGTTTTTTGCAACAAGTCCTTATCTCTTACGCAAAGCTATATTTTAAAATCGTCATGTATTGTCAATGTGCCAGGTCCTGCTATTCACACACGAATGGCTTAGTGGGATGTTCCCAACGGGATACTGTGATAAATCACAGAAGTGCCAATTAAAATGGGATATTTATTGTGTCAATCAGGCGGTACCTTTTAGACTGCTTTAAAACAGGAAAGAAAGTATAATAAATGTTTTATGCTCAGTGCTTCCTTTTCATATATTGGTCTGCTGGTATTGAAGTTTGGTCTATAACCGGGACTACAATAGAAATTTGGCTAGTCATATTTCATTTCATGCTTCAGATGCCATCGACTTCAATAGCGGACTGAGGTATTTTGTTTCTTTGATTACCAGCTTTTATTTATAAGCCATTTTTAAAAGAAAAAAGAAAAAAAGAATTTTACTGAAACGTGTGTGGCTGTATAAGAATATTTTTTGGACAATTATTTTAGTTTATTTAAACCAGAGACCAGCAAATTTCACTGAAGCACAAATTGGTTTATTGATCAGTACCTCAGTTTTTTAAAAAAGCTTGAAAAGTGGGAGGGACTTACAGTCACTCTTTATAGATGTACATAGGTACATTTAATTACCTTTCAATTTATTGATTGGGTTATAGCATAAGCGTGCAAATATTATGGTATGTATGTATGTATTATGGTATATATAGCCTCGAGATAGAAAAACGCCCACACAGCATGAATAAACGAGATGATACCTCTCGCCTACCAGCCATTTGGAAACCCGCCCTTATTGACAAACGAGTCCCTAACACGAGGAATGACACCAGACCCACACTCATGAGGTCCACACAGGATGTCACCACCATACATCCACCCAGAAAGCAGACCCAAACCCACACTGATCAGGAAGCACGACCAAGGACCAGAAGCCAGACCGCAGCTGCAACATTAACCATTTCAAACCCCTCCAATCCATACATACAGCAGACAGACACCCACTATGAAGATGTAGCACGACCACAAACACGAAGCCAAACAAAGCAATGCAGCTCACCAGCTCAAATCCCCCTGGAACTCAGACTAATCTGAGCACAACCAAGCCCCCACCCAAACAGACACACCCCCAGCCAACCAGAGCACAAAAAAAACCCCATCCAATCAGAGCACAGCCAAGCTCCCACCCAATCAGTTCAAACCCCCACTAGCAGTTAAAAAGGAAGAAACAGCTGCAATCACACATTGCTCCCAGAAGCACGAAGCTGAAGCCTGAAGATGACGAATGAGACTTCGTTGAAATGTCGCCAAGACACTTCCAATTTTACGCGGGAGAAAACCCGAATAACCAAAGACCTACATATATATATATATATATATATATATATATATATATATATATATATATATATATATACACCACCTTTATTTTCACAAATAACTCCAGTCAGTGAACATAACCAACACATCTTCCTCCTCCTATTTTCCCCACAACAACAACCATGTGAGGTGGGTTGGATTGAGAAAGTGTGACTGGCCCAAGGCCACCCAGCTGGCTTTCATGGCTAAGGCAGAAATAGAACGCATGGGCTTCCAGTTTCTAGCTTGGTGCCTCAATCAGTAGACCAAATGGATATATAAGGTGAGACCGGTGAGATGATGGGTCTGAATAGAGTGACACCCCTCATGTAAAATAAAGGGTTGCACAAACTATGTTACATTCCTTTAACTGCTATTTAAAAGCCTTGATTTCCCAGCACTATTTGTTATTTTTTTATTTGCTCTAGTTAATTGTTCTAGTTATGTGCACTTTCACTGTCTTGTTATCGCTTACAATATTCTTGTGCTTGAATACTTTTTTTAAAAAATCTAATTGATCTATAAAGCTAGCACTTTCCTTTTCTTTGGAAAATATATTTGGGTTATGAGAGTTTTATCATAACACCATATTTCTACATAAACTTAAGAGCAAGACCTTCACAAAGTTTCCCCTTTGAAAACACATACATATATAACCCTCCCTCCCTCCCTCCTTCCCTCTCTCTCTCTCTCTAAATTGAAAATTTTGTGGGTGGCAGAACTTATATTGTTGGAATATCATGCCATTGATGTGTAATATTTAGATTGTTAGGTATGTCTATGTAGCAGTGGAGATTCCAATTAAAATGCACTTTTCCTTAATTAATACATTTTTAATTGTTTACTTTTTAAATAAGAAAAGCGCACCATCAAATTAAGATAAGAATTATGAAAGAAAACTTAGGTTTGCGTTGTATGTTCCTTCAGAAGCAAGATAGTCAGATTAAAAGCAAAATATTAGATAGTCACAATTAAAATGCAAGGTGAACAAGGATAGCTTTCATATTGAAAAACGTACCCAAGCCTAAAAGTGCTGTCTGCTGACATCACAATTTAACATTGCATAACTCACATAAATTGCTTGTTTTCAGAATGGTTGTTTTGCAAGGGTTTTCTTCAGAGTTGGGCTGCAACCAGTTCACACTGCTTCGGGTTAAGCTTTTTATCAGTTCGGAGAACTGGCTAATCCCACCTCTGGCTCCCCTCTCCCCTCTCAGGAATCCCTCCCCGAGTGCCCCATTTTGGATTCCATGGTGGTGCAGGAGGCCTTCTAGGCCCAAAAGGCGACATGGGGAGGGGCGTTGCATGCCCCTCTCACACCCCATTTTGGCTTCCAGGTGGTGCAGAAGGCCTTCCAGGCTCAAAATGGAGCATGGGGGGCATCATGCGACCCCCACACCCCGTTTTGGCTTCCAGGGTAGTGGAGGAAAATAGTTGGGATTTTTGCATGATCATTACTGTGGAGTGAGTTTGAAATGGGGATTTTGCATTATGATTGCTTATAAGTAAGTGTTGTTGTTGTTAGTTGCGAAGTTGTGTCCGACCCATTGCGACCCCATGGACAACTTCCTCCAGGCCTTCTTGTCCTCTATCATCCTCTGGAGTCCATTTAAACTCATGCCTACTGCTTCAGTCACTCCATCCATCCACCTCATTCTCTGCCGTTCCTTTCTTCTTTTGCCCTCAATCTTTCCCAGCATTAGGCTCTTCTCCAGTGAGCCCTTCTTTCTCATTAGGTGGCCAAAGTATTTGAGTTTCATCTTCAGGATCTGGCCTTCTAAAGAGCAGTCCGGGTTCATCTCCTCTAGGACTGACTTGTTTGCTTGCCTTGCAGTCCAAGGGACTCTCAGGAGTCTTCTCCAGCGTCAGAGTTCAAAGGCCTCGATTCTTTGGTGCTCAGCCATTCTTATGGTCCAGCCTTCACAGCCATACATTGCAACTGGGAAAACCATAGCCTTGACTATATGCACTTTTGTTGGCAGGGTGATGTCTCTTCTTTTTAGTAAGCTGTCTAGATTTGCCATAGCTTTCCTCCTCAGGAGCAAGCGTCTTTTAATTTCTTGGCTGCAGTCCCCATATGTGGTGCCCTGTCTGTAGATGAGCGTTTTTCAGTCATGATAAGTTTAAGATGGATGAACTTCATGCTGCCTGGGGAATTCTGGAAATTGAAGTCCATGCACCTTAAATGTTGTGTCTGCGCCCCCCGAGCTGGGCCCCCTGCCAGAAAGTGACTCAGAAAGTGAGGGGGAAGGGCCATCAGGACTTACCTCTGGAGTACCGGCTTCCGTGGCTCAGCTCCAGGAGCCAGAGGCAGGCCAGGTGGAGGAGATAATGAGGCCTCCATCCCCTGACTCTTTCCCCCCCAGGCCATACCTCCAGACCCAGCTGATGGCAATCAGGCCTGGCTGGACCCTAGGTTTCGTAGGCAGGAGAGGCGGGAACAACAGAAGCAGGGGTGGGGCAGGCCTAGGAAGTGCTGAGTCATGGAACCACAACCCACAGCATATAAAAGCAGCAAGGGCTGCTATACCACTTCGTGGCGAGCAAATCAACTGCTTAGAGGGAGAGAACTAGAGCTGAAGTACTGTTTGTTCCTGGTTTTCTGGTTGACTCATCAGCATCAAGAGAGATAACAGAGACACTTAGCAGATGCTCTCTAGTTTGCTGCCAGAGCTGATAGTTGCTGGCTAATTAAGTCATTGCTCGTGTCTCCCATACTGAGGCGAGGGGGACAGAACATTAAAGTTGCCAAAGTTGAGAAGCATGGGTCTACACTAGAGCTTAGGATTTTCCATTCCTGTTTTATTTAGAGTTTGGTGCAATTAAATAAATCAGTTGTGGTTTCGTTAACAAATAGTGATTAAAGCGATAAGAACCATTACTGGACTTTTTGTGAAATTAAAAGTTGATCTGGGTTTTGATGATTAAATAACGGCTTTGGAAATAATGTAGACAAATGTTAATCTTAGAATAAGAGTTTGATATATTTTTTTACTTATATATAATGTACCAAAGAAAGTTGGAAATCATTCTTTTTCAGTTTTCGTTCTTTTCCTCTTTCTTTCTTACACCTTCACTCCTTTTCTTTCTTGAGCCTTTTCTTTTTTCAAAGCTGTTTTTTATCTGTTTATCCCTTAGCTTTGTATATTTTGATGTATGAAGGATCAAATACCCAGCCATTATAATTTTACATTCCTTATTTACAGAAATCATATCAAAATTTAGAATGAAATCCACTGGGAATCATTTCATATAATGTAGGCTCTGAGTCTCTCTAACCAAAAAGAGTTTATTGATAGAAGAGAATATTTGTAGCTCAGGGTTGAACTGTGGGTTCTTTGGTGCTCTCTGAGCTTGATGGTTTTCTTGCAGATGTTTCATTACCAAACTAGGTAACATCATCAGTACTAGAAGGAAGTGGAATTTGCTCTTATTTTCAGATACTAGTGGCTTGCCCTGTCAGTGTTGATCAGTTGCTTCACGAAAAGTGTTTTGATTGGTGCCGGGTCTCTACAGCCTCAGGCAGAGAAGAGCTATTCTGTACTGTAATGTTCTTCAAAATACAGAGTTTCCCAGCATTCCTTTAGGAACCTCCAACATGCAAACCATGGTTACTCATCCTAAAATGAAACCTCTTTCCCAGAGCTTCAAAAGTTGCTGTTTGCTGGAGAGGTGTGTAGCTGAAAGTCAGTTCCATTTAGTGTACATCTGATTTTGGGGATATTTCTTCATAACCAAACAGAAGTGTATTTTCTGTGCAGTGCACACCCCTTGCTCGCTGGATCTGGATGTCACAAAGCAAAGCTCAAATTTTGTAAATAGCCCCTGTGGCCTGTTTTGGCTGGCAGAGTGCTCCAGGAGGCTGAAATCTGTCATGCCCCCTGGCCACACCCACCCAGCTGGTCATTAGGGCACAGAACTGGTTGTTAAATTATTTGAATCCCACCACTGGTGTTCTTGTCATGAGTACATAAATAAGCAACATCCCAATGGCTGCTTCGTTCTATTCTACAGCAATTCCATGTAATAGAAACATTGGAGAGGAAATAATATAGCCATTTTTAAAAAGTATATTTAGTTATTACTTCAAGGGCTTTTTGAACTGCATTTCAGCAGTCACCTATGCAGTTCAAGAAGGAAAATATTTAAACGTTGGCCGATTATTTATTTTTTGTCATTTTGAAAGTCATTCAAGGAAAAGTTGATTTCTCAATTCACTTGCAATTGTTGAAATGAAGTCCCTTCTTTTTGCAATAATGTTATTGTGATCTTCTGTGATGTTCCACACAGCTAGATATCCCCAATGCAGATTGATGATCCATTGGTAGTCATTTCCAAGCTGAAGTTGATAAAAGGGGGAAAAAGGAAATAAAGAATAAAAGTTTAATTCTTAGTGGCCTCCATCAATAACAACAAAGTTTGAATCATGATTTGTGTGCTATCTCAATCATGTGAAAGAAACTTGTTTTATCTGGCTAAAAAGGATTGAGAAGTAGGTGGTTTCTTTTTGTATTTTCAGAAATGGCAGCTTTTATTAAATGCCCAAGTAACATGGGATGAATTCAAAGACATTTTGTTTCTGGAAGTCCTATTATATCGCCTGAAAAACAGCCTTTTATGTCATAATCTTTCTTACTTCTTACACTTCTTACTCTTCTCATACTTTCTATTTCTTTTGTTTGCCAACATGTTTTTTGATTCCTTTCCATATTTTTTTTTAAACTTCTGATCCAGTTAGATCCTTTTATATTTCTCTGGGTTAAAATCATTAGGGTAGAATGAAAGCAAAGTGAACAGGCCTTGAGTGCCGTGTTTTGAAAGAAATTTTTAGGACTTCTAAGGATGACACAGAAATCTTCCTTAACAGTAGATGTTCTTAGATAGTTCAACTCATTCATATACTTTCAAAGGCCACTCCTATTAAGAGGCATAGATACAGCTTCCTTTTAAAAATAATTTCCAAAGCCACTGGCTTTATCTAGATCAGAAGTTCATATAATTTGTAGGCTGTAAGTTATTAACTGAACGTAGCACTTTTTTCCCTTTTTGGAAACTAATTCCAAATTGTATTTTCCTCCAAACATGACCACAGATTTGGGGCAGAAATGATTATAGATCATACAATGTGCAACATTTCCGTACAGAATTCTTATGAATTCTGAGTGAATGAACATTGTCTGTCATCACATAGGCCTCATTCTTGTTATGAGAAAAATCCCCTGTCTTATTTGTAAGAAGGCATGCACAGGATTGCAACAAATGTGTGACTGTTACGTATATATTGATATATGTGTGTACTTTTCTTGGGATTACCTATCACGGAAAGTTCATGACCTGTAAAAGGTCTCAGGTACACCTTGTTCAAGGTCGTATCACCATAAGAGATGAGAAAACATGGCCCAGAGACAGCTGCTATGATGCCTCCAATCAGAGGTGGTATTCAGCAGGTTCTGACCAGTTCTGTAGAACCGGTAGCAGAAATTTTGAGTAGTTCGGAGAACTGGTAAATACCACCTCTGACTGGCCCCGCCCCCATCTATTCTCTGCCTCCCGAGTCCCTGCTGATCAGGAGGAAATGGGGATTTTGCAGTAACCTTCCCCTGGAGTGGGGTGGAAATGGAGATGTTACAGTATCCTACCCCTGAAGTGGGGTTGGGAATGGAGATTTTACAATATCCTTCCCCTGCCACGCTCATCAAGCCACGACCACCAAGCCACACCCACAGAACTGGTAGTAAACTTTCTTGAAACCCATCACTGCCTCCAATACTGTGGAATGCACACGGCCATCTTTGTTCTTAGGATCTTTTCAAGGATCTCTTTTTTAGGTGGGCATTAGATTTTTTTTTTTAAAAAAAATGCCATCTTAGGTATAGTGAAGGGAGACAAAACACCTCAAGAAATCCATTTTTGAAGAAATCAAACCTCTAGTGCCAATCTAGATGGTAGTTAGAGACCTACAAAGCCTAAGAAATGCTTTGTTACTTAGAGTAATCAATTGAGTGGAAGAAAAATTTACCCCCATTCTCAAGTGGGCTTTCCAGTGTGGATGGAAATGCTGTTTTGTCTTTATTCTTCTGTCTTCCATCTCTACAGATCTCATCTCAGACTGGCTCCTATGAGATAAGGAAAAGCACCCAAACCCAGAGGGAGGTTGGAAAATCAGAAGAAAACAACAATCTAATGTTGAGCTAGATATAAATTAAGCTGAAATGGATTAATCTGAGTGGGGTCCTTAAAGCCTTAGTCCTATTTTATTCTACTTGAAATGTGAGTGGGTTTCTGCCTGCCTGGAGATTCATTATAATACTGCAATTTCTTTTTGGGTCCTTTGTCCCATTGTCCTCAACTCTCTGTTAGTTCCTTAACTTTAATCTGCATAATGAATGATTTGTTATTACTTCTGAAATCAATATTCTCATTCTGACACAGCATTTAGCGTACTACCAAGGAACAAGGGGAGATTTCATTAAAGTGAGGACACATCTATTTTGACATACTGATTCCAGCTCTGCCTTACAGCTACTTGCATGCAATATCACAGTGCAAGTAAAAAGAAAGAAAAAATGGTGAAACATTTTTGCTATTTTGTTTTTCTCTGTTTTTTGTCCCCTATGGCAGTGATGGCTAACCTTTTTCTCGTCGTGTGCCGAAAGTGTGTGCGTCCAATAATGCGCCCGCATGCCGGCACCCATAATGCAATGTGTGTCCCACTGCACATACATGCATGACCCCCCCAGCGCTTCCTGTGCATGCACATATGATCCCCCAACACTCTCCCCGCCCCCCTGCGCATGTGTGTGACCCCACCCCCATTTTTGGCCTAGCAGGTCTCCCTTCAGCCTCCTGGGCCCAAAAACAGGTCATGGGGGGTGGGGCACATCCCCATGCTCCATCCCCACTCCCACACATGCATGTGTGACCCACCCCACCCCCTGCGCATGCGCGCACATCTCCCGCATGCATCCCATGCATCCTGACAATCAGCTGGCCGGCGGGAGGCATATGTGCGCATGCGCAGTGGAGCTGAGCTAGGTAACGGCTCATGTCACCTAGCTCAGGTTACGGGTGACGGCTCAGAGAGGGCTCTGTGTGCCAGCTGTGGTATGCATGCCATCATGGCCCTATGAGCACTCCTGCCTATCAAATATCCTGGCCACACTTCTAGTTACAAAAAAGGTTAAAAAACAAAGATCACATTTTTTCTTCCCACTGAGTAAAGGTGCAGAGAGAAATGTTCTCTGTAAAAAAAAAAAAGTGGTTGGTATCCTGCCCAGCATGGTGGCAAAGGGCCATTAGGAACAATAAGAAGGACAGAGCCGGTTTGGGATGGTATAAAAATATGGCAGATAATTAAATAACTATTCAGGTTTCTGTTGCAGTCAAAATCTGGATAATGTGCATAAGAAGTCCGTCCCTGGTTTGGCAAGAGCCTTTGAACACTTGCAAAGTTCTTCATAAATGAGATGAAAATAAGACAAAAGTGAGACCATCTGAACGTGTGAGAGAACAGAATGGATAGCTATGGCGGGTCTGAGCTCTTTAGAGTGCTAGTGTTGTGTCTTGCCCGCCCTCAGAGCAGCCAGGGCCTTCTTACCTGCTCCCGAACACTGAGGAATGTATGCCTCCCGGCCCAAGTCCTGGCTCCATGCCCACACAAACTGCAGAAGAAGGAGAATCTCCCGGCCCCAGCCCTGACTCCATGCCCAGGCAAACGGAGCAGCTAGACCCCTCCCCCTCCTCCACAGCATGTGAGCCTGAGGAGGGTTTATTCCCAACAGCTGATTGGAGTAATCCTCGCATCAGAAGATTGGATAGGCGGAGGCAACAGAGGGGAGGGGCAGGCCTTAATGAGTGCTGAGTCATGGAGCCACACCCCATGGCCTATATAAAGGATCTACTTTCTGGCAGTCTCTGAGTCAGGCAAAAGTCGAACTTATCTTGCTGAAGTCACTTACTGGTCTCCTGCCTTCTCTGAGGACATTGCTAGGACTTTGGGCAGAGCTGCAGAGGCAAGCCTGATTCGGATTTCCCTGACCCGGCCGTCAGCGGAGGAGTGGGACACGACAGCTTAGCTAGTCTATACCCTGATGTTTTCAGTCACATTTGCTGTGTTGAATTAATGTCAACATCTCTCTCTCTCTCTCTCTCCCCCCCCCCCCGCACCCCGATTGACTGCTTATCTTCGAGAACTCCATGGCAATCCGTACAATACTCTGTGTTCAATTATATACCTGGAATTACCCTTCTTACAGACTTTCAGATAAGGGAGAATTTCATTCAATATTGTATTTATTCACATGTTTAGTGCACCAAGGGAAGGAGAGGGGCACCGTGGAATTTTTTTTCTCCCTTAACTCTTTTACTGCAACACTCAGCTTTATGTATGAGCACTTATTGAGTCCTAATGTCTTGTCAGTTAAGCAGTGGAAGGGTCAAGGGCCACCATTGTTAGGCTGTGCTTACAGCCTCAGTTGGTCGGGCTCTGGTGTCCTCTGTGGCTGGTCGTGAAGCTGGATCCTCCTTTACTGCACCTGAAGGACTGAGATAACAAGCATACAATTCTCTCCTCTAGAAAATAGCATTCTAGATATGGAACTTGGTTTATTTATTTATTATTTATTTATTTATTAATCATATTTATATACCGCCCTATCTCCCGAAGGACTCAGGGCGGTTCACAGGCGATTAAAAAAACACATGAATACAGAATAAAAACAATTTAAAAAACTTATTTTAAAGCCCGTTAATTAAAATATACAAATAAAACCCAGTTAAAACCCATAAATTTAAAATCTAGCTCAGTCCTGCACAATTAAATAAGTATGTTTTAAGCCCGCGGCGGAAGGTCTGAAGGTCCGGAAGCTGACGGAGTCCGGGGGGTAGTTCGTTCCAAAGGGTGGGAGCCCCCACAGAGAAGGCCCTTCCCCTGGGCGTCGCCAGACGACATTGCCTCGCTGACGGCACCCTGAGGAGACCCTCTCTGTGAGAGCGCACGGGTCGGTGAGAGGTATTCGGTAGCAGTAGGCGGTCCCGTAAGTAACCCGGCCCAATGCCATGGAGCGCTTTAAAGGTGGTCACCAAGACCTTGAAGTGCACCCGGAAGGCCACAGGTAGCCAGTGCAGTCTGCGCAGGATGGGTGTTACACGGGAGCCACGAGGGGCTCCATCTATCACCCGCGCAGCCGCATTCTGGACTAACTGCAGCCTCCGGATGCCCCTCAAGGGGAGCCCCATGTAGAGAGCATTGCAGTAATCCAGGCGAGACGTCACGAGTGCGTGAGTGACCGTGCATAGGGCATCCCGGTCCAGAAAGGGACGCAACTGGCGTACCAGGCGAACCTGGTAGAACGCTCTCCTGGAGACGGCCGTCAAATGGTCTTCTAGAGACAGCCGTTCGTCCAGGAGGACGCCTAAGTTGCGGACCCTCTCCATCGGGGCCAATGACTCGCCACCGATGGTCAGCCGCGGATTAAGCTGACTGTATCGGGATGCCGGCATCCACAGCCACTCTGTCTTGGCGGGATTGAGCTTGAGCCTGTTTCTCCCCATCCAGACCCGTACGGCCTCCAGACACCGGGACAGCACTTCGATAACCGTTGGGGTGGTCCGGTGTGAAAAATACAGCTGGGTGTCATCCGCATACAGCTGGTACTTCACACGAAACCACTGATGATCTCACCCAGCGGCTTCATGTAGATGTTAAACAGAAGGCGAGAGGATCGACCCCTCGGCACCCACAAGTGAGGCGCCTCGGGCCGACCTCTGCCCCTGTCAACACAGACTGCGACGGTCGGAGAGATAGGAGGAGAACCACCGATAAACGGTGCCTCCCACTCCCAATCCCTCCAACCGCGCAGCAGGATACCATGGTCGATGGTATCGAAAGCCGCTGAGAGGTCTAATAGGACCAGGGCAGAGGAGCAACCTGTCCCTGGCCTCCAGAGATCATCCACCAACGCGACCAAAGCCGTCTCCGTGCTGTAACCAGGCCGGAAACCGGACTGGAGCAGGTCTAGATAGACAGTTTCATCCAGGTGCAAGGAAACTGATATGCCACCATACTCTCTACAACCTTCGCCAAGCGAAGGTTGGAGACCGACGATAGTTACCTAAAACAGCCGGGTCCAGGAAGGCTTCTTGAGGAGGGCCTCACCACCGCCTCTTTCAAGGCAGCCGGGAAGACACCCTCCACCAAAGAAGCGCTCGTAATCGCCTGGAGCCAGCCTCGTGTGACCTCCCGAGTGGCCAGCACCAGCCAGGAGGGGCACGGGTCCAGTAAACATGTGGTGGCATTCAGCCTACCCAGCAACCTGTCCATGTCCTCAGGAGCCACAGGGTCAAACTCATCCCATACAATATCGCCAAGACCACCCTCGAGCATCTCACCCGCATCACCGCAATCTTGGTCCAACCCATCCCGAAGCTGAACGATTTTATCGTATAGATAACCGTTAAACTCCTCAGCACGTCCCTGCAACGGGTCATCCCGCTCCCCCTGGTGTAGGAGGGAGCGAGTCACCCGAAACAGGGCGGCTGGGCGGTTATCTGCCGATGCAATGAGGGAGGAGGCGTAGCTACGCCTCGCTTCCCTCAATGCCACTAGGTAAGTCCTAGTATAGGACCTCACTAATGTCCGATCAGCTTCCGAACGGCTAGACCTCCAGGAACTCTCTAGGCGTCTTCTCCGGCGCTTCATCCCTCTCAGCTCCTCGGAGAACCAAGGAGCCGGTTGGGACCTGCGCCGGGTCAGAGGCCGCAAAGGCACGACACGGTCTAAGGCCCCCGCCGCGGCCCGTTCCCAGGCCGCCACAAGTTCCTCAGCCGAGCCGTGAGCCAGACCCTCAGGAAACGGCCCAAGCTCCGTCCGGAACCCATCAGGGTCCATCAGGCGCCTGGGGCGGAACCAACGTGTCGGCTCCGCCTCCCTGCGGTGGTGAATGGCGGTCAGAAAGTCTAGGCGAAGAAGAGAGTGATCTGACCATGACAAAGGTTCGATGACTATTTCCTTTAAGTCCAGATCTCTCAACCACTGACCAGAGAGAAAAATCAGGTCCAGAGTGCCACCCCCAATGTGAGTAGGGCCATCAACTACTTGGGTCAGATCCAAGGCCGTCATGGAAGCCATGAACTCCCGAGCTGCCGTCGATGATGAGCCGGAAGATGGCAAGTTAAAGTCCCCCATGACTAAAAGTCTGGGGGTCTCAACTGCCACCCCAGCCAGCATCTCCAGGAGCTCGGGCAGGGCAGCTGTCACGCAGCAAGGAGCCAGGTACGTGATCAGCAAGCCCATCTGACACCTACGACCCCATCTCACAAAGAGGGATTCACACCCAGCAATCTGAGGTATAGTGGTCTCCCTCGGCTCTAGACTCTCTCTAATCACAACCGCCACCCCCCCACCCCTACCCTGGGCCCTCGGCTGATGGAATGCACGGAAACCCGGCGGGCACATCTCAACAAGGGGCACGCCCCCTTCAGTGCCCAACCAGGTCTCCGTAATGCCCATAAGGTCCGCGGAACCCCCCTGTATAAGATCACAAACAAGGGGGGCTTTGTTCACCACGGACCGAGCATTTGTTTTATGTTTTGATTTATTCAACTTATATGTTGCCCATCTCGCCTACAGGTGACTCTGGTGGCTTAAAACCACAAAAGAGCAGCAAAGTAAAACATTAAAACAATAAATATTAACACTAAATTGAACTTAAAAATTAACGAAGATGGCAAGGAATGGAGTGAGATGTACATAGAAAGAGGTGAGGATTTATCTCAATCCATTAATCACTTCCAGTGTGACACAACACCTTCAGGACCCTACACCAATTGGCAGAGCCAGGTCTTCATAACCTTTCAGAAGGCCAAAAGTGTCAGTGCGAATGTCATCTTGGGATGCAGGATGTTCCGGTAACTTTGTTACTCAGAATGTACTAAAATCCCCACATTTTCTTCATAAGGGCTAGTATTTTTTTTTAAAGTAGAATAGAATAGAATAGAATTTTCCTGACAGTTAGAACAATTAATAAGTGGAACGACTTGCCTTCAGAAGTTGTGAATGCTCCAACACTGGAAATTTTTAAGAAAATGTTGGATAACCATCTGACTGAGATGGTATAGGGTTTCCTGCCTGGGCAGGGGGTTGGACTAGAAGGCCTCCAAGGTCCCTTCCAACTCTGATGTTATGTTATGTTAAGAATAAAATAGAATAGAATAGAATAGAATATTTTATTGGCCAAGTGTGATTGGACACACAGGGAATTTGTCTTGATGCATATGCTCTCAGTGTACATAAAAGAAAAATATGTTCATCAAGGTACAATATTTACAACACTTAATGATAGTCATAGGGTACAAATTTAACACTTAATGATACAACATTTAATGATAGTCATAGGGTACAAATAAGCAATCAGGAAACAATATCAATATAAATCGTAAGGATACAAGCAGTAAAGTTACAGTCATACAGTCATAAGTGGAAGGAGATAGGTGATGGGAACGATGAGAAGATTAATAGTAGTGCAGGTTTATTAAATAGTTTGACAGTGTTAAGGGAATTATTTGTTTAGCAGAGTGATGGCGTTTGGGAAGAAACTGTTCTTGTGTCTAGTTGTTCTGGTGTGCAGTGCTCTGTAGTGTTGTTTTGAGGGTAGGTGTTGAAACAGTTTATGTCCAGGATGTGAGGGGTATGTAAATATTATCACAGCCCTCTTTTTGACTTGAGCAGTATATAGGTCCTCAATGGAAGGCAGGTTGGTAGCCATTGTTTATTCTGCAGTTCTAATGATCCTCTGAAGTCTGTGTCTGTCTTGTTGGGTTGCAGAACCGAATTATAGGATATTATCCACCTATTCGTATTAACTTCTCTGAATCTTCTACAAATTGAAGCACAAATTCTTACCTTTTCTCTGTGGAGAGCCTGAAATATCAGTGTGAGATTTGAATACTTTTGCTCTTCTTAATAACGTTTTTTGGTGGAGGTTTCTTATCCGTTTCCTCAATTTTCTTAGTCCAGTGGCCTTTAGATGCAAATAAACAAATATGCGAATAGCGCAGATTGTTAATAAGCAGGTGGCAGGTGCATACATAACAACATTTAGCACATAGAAATTTATCCACACTGTTTCTGGGTTTTGATGCCTTTTCTTAATATGTGACTGTTCTGTGACAATTTGTGTGCTTTACGAAGGAGAAAAGAACAAAGGTGGATAGAATGATGGTTCTGCATGTCTTGGAAAGTTCTAGCTAGGGCCAAAACAATATCAAGAACAAAAATTATACTTTTTATTATACCCTTATTATACTTTAACTTGTTGAACAATAGGCTTTGTCCACTGGATGCTCTAATACTTCACCCTGATTCTGAATGCATTTTAAAGCAGGGGTCTCCAACCTTGGCAACTTTAAGCCTGGTGGACTTCAACTCCCAGAATTCCCCAACCAGCTTCAATGGCTGGGGGATTCTAGGAGTTGACGTCCACCAGGCTTAAAGTTACCAAGGTTGGAGACCCCTATTTTAAAGTGCATTTAAATGAAGAGTGGAAAACATGTTATGGGGAGTGTAACACACAGTTCATGAACATTAATGTCTCTATGTACATTTCAATTTTTATTTCAATCTGCATTTAGTGTGGCACCATAGATAGTACTATTCACTTAGAGAGGGTCACAGCCAAAAACTGTACTCTGTCCTTTAGGGATGTTAGTAGCCAAAGAGCACTTCATATACACCCCTTATTCTCATGCTCTGATCACACATATTAACAGAGGTAACTGGGCAGAACAAAGTGATGCTTTAACTGTGAATTTGTTTGCTTTTGCACCTCACTGTTAATATTACAAGGAATCAAGCAGCTAAATCCCAGCACATGGCATTGAAAATACCCCCTTAATGTTATTTTAATGAAGATCCTTGTATGAGTAAATTATTTCAGAGTCGCTGAGCAGTTATTATCTTCTTTAGTTTTTAGTGCTCCCCCACAGAGTAAATGTTCTTTTATATTATGTTTCAGGCCAGCATTTTTGTAATGTTGTGGTGAGTTTTTTATAGTTATAAATGATTTTTATAGAGCTGTACAAGAAAGACCAGTTGAATAAAGCAGCAGGATTGGGTAGAAGGTACTGTAACCATACACCCATGGAAAATATTTAATTTATTAAATTTATGAGGTAACTAGATACATGATAGATAGATAGATAGATAGATAGGTAGGTAGATAGGTAGGTAGATATCGACTGACAGGCAGGCAGGTAGATAAATAGATATATAAACAGACAAAGACAGACAAACATGCAGACAGACAGACATGCGGGGGATAAGCATATGCCTATATGTTTTGATGTTAATTAACATCATTGCTTTCTCCTTACTTTTAAATTTCATTTTCTTTGATATTTATAGTTACATAAAATCTCATTTTTAGACATCGATTGCATACATCTTCTTATCAGTCCACCTTGCCACATTCTGGGTTATGTTTTATCTAGTGACTTGTCCGTGAGGACTATCTTTAAAAACTGTCTAGAAGCTCCAAATGACGTAAAATTAGCCGTGTTAATTGTTCCAAGGTCCCAGGATCACATCACACTGTTCTGAATGATTTGCCTTGGTTGCTTTCCAGACACAATTTAAGGTTTTGTGGTTAGCTATTAAAGTCCTAAATAGCTTAGAGTCTAATTAGAAATTTTTCTGGACAGTAACTTCTATTTATGGAGCAGACAGTCTTCTGTTTCTGCCACTTTCAAACAGGGGAAATACTATTTTTTCCTGTAACAATAGCTTACTTTGTAGCCCTTTAACAATTAATAAATTAATCATCTACAGCTTAGTATAATTTTTCATTTTCAAGTTGTCTTCTTTTGGTATTATAGATATTAGCTACCTTGGTTACTGATTTTAAATACAGAGAATGCATTTAAATAATTCTGCCTGTTTTGTTAGGTCAGCAAGGGAAAGCCAACGTCCTGTGCTACCACAACATGAAAAGAAAAGCCTTTTCAGATATATCTTCAATTCTATGGTACGCATGGCCCCTGGAGATAATGCTCAATCCCATCGCTCTGGCTTTAGAAAAGATTAAACACTTCCTATTTAAATAAATGTTCCTGAGGTCTTGTGTGGGAGAAGGACGGTAATCTTTTATTGTTTTATATGAATGAGACATAATAATATAATAAGACCCAGCTTGCTGTGGTAATTAAGACATCAGGCTAAAAATTGGGAGAACGACCTTATGCAAAAACCAGCCAGGTGATTTTGGGCCAAGTCACTTTTCTCTCTAGGAAGGAGACAATGGCAAGCCATTTCTGAAAAATCTTGCCAACAAAACTGCAGGGACTCTCCAGGCAGGCTTCAATAATTGGACTTGAACAGAAGAAAATAAATAAATAAATAAATAAATAAATAAATAAATAAATAAATAAATAAATAAATAAATAAATAAATAAATAAATAAATGTCATAGATAGAATAGAATAGAATAGAATTTTTATTGGCCAAGTGTGATTGGACACACAAGGAATTTGTCTTGGTGCATATGCTCTCAGTGTACATAAAAGAAAAGCTACGTTCATCAAGGTACAACATTTACAACACAATTGATGGTCAATATATCAATATAAATCATAAGGATTGCCAGTAACAAGTTACAGTCATACAGTCATAAGTGGAAAGAGATTGGTGGTGGGAACTATGAGACGATTAATAGTAGTGCAGATTCAGTAAATAGTTTGACAATGTTGATGGAATTATTTGTTTAGCAGAGTGATGGCCTTCGGGAAAAAACTGATGTGTTCAAGATCTGAGATTCTTTTGTACTCCACAATGTTGTGAGTAATTCAGTATAATATTAAATAGAGTAAATCACAATCATAGTAATAAATGCATAATATAGCGGTAGAAACCTCAAAGAGATTCAAGAGATTTGTAATTAGGTGCTGAACTCAGGGCTGACTCTAGAATGACAATGAGATGGGTGGCATATAAATTTAATAAATAGTAATATTAAATAATGATAGATATTTTGGGATCCTAGGCAAAGACATAGTCTGGTTTCCCCACCCCCCCACCCTCACCCCGGTTTGGCTTATATTCCAATATTGTTAGTAATTTCAAAAAGGTGTCTTTTTTATTCCTGTTTTTTTCTTCAGGCTTTTGAGTTTCACACTTATTATATTTAACCCTGGACACTTTTCTTTTCTTTTTCCTCAGACATTTTCACCCTGTTTACCCCGAAAAATCATATTTAACACTCAAGTGGGTGTGCTAGATTATGGAGTGCACTGTTCCTGCTTTTTATCAAATTTCTATGGCCACTCATCTCACAAAAAGTAATTCTGAGTAGCTGGAACAATAGCCAAAACAATAAATGTATTAAAAAATCATTATTAAAAATATATTAAAATTATTAAAATTAAAATATAAAAAATATAAAACAATCATTATTAAAATATACAAAGCACAGGGGAAAGAGAATATTAACTGCAATGGTGGACCCCTGTTAAAATAATCCCAAATCTCCTGGGACACCTCCCCCACCACCAGGCCTGATGACCATGCAAAGCCAAGAGTTTATGGTCTTTTGAATCCAGTGGTGGGTTTCAAATTTTTTTACTACCGGTTCTGTGGGTGTGGCTTGGTGGGTGTGGCATGGCTTGGTGGGCGTGGCATGGTAGGCACGGCAGGGGAAGGATACTGTAAAATCTCCATTCCCTCCCCAATCCAGGGGAAGGATACTACAAAATCCCCATTTCCTCCCGATCAGCTGGGACTTGGGAGGCAGAGACTAGATGGGGGCGGGGCCAGTCAGAATTTTTACTACCGGTTCTCCAGAACTGGTCAGAACCTGCTGAAACCCACCTCTGTTTGAATCAATAACAGAGATGGAACTAAATTCTCTGTTAGGGAAGGGAAGGGAGAAATTTTACATTTAGCAGGTCTCAGGAGGTGGGCACCAGAGCAGAATAGCCACTTCCTGACACCCACTAAATATAAGTCTGTAGCATGTGAGTTTTTCAGCATTCCTTCTCTGTCAGATTTGATGGGACAAGGAAAATATTATCAGGGAAAGTAAGTCTATCAGATAACCTGATCTCATGCCATGAAGGACATGAAAGGCTTTAATTTTTTTAAATCTTTTTTTTTTTGAAGTCTTTTCAATTTACGGCCCCCTAAAATTTGGCACCCCATGCCTTGTGCCAATATGGCTTTAGCCTACAGCTGCCTCGGTTGAACTGATATAAATTTGGTTAATCAATTCAGAAATCTGAACTTTCAGTTTTTTTTAAATCTACACCAGTGTTTACCATTTTTATTTATTTATATCCCACCTTTACTATTTTTATAAATACCGTATATACTCGAATATAAGCCGATCCGAGTATAAGCCGAGGTCCCCAATTTTACCCCAAAAACTGGGGTAAACTGGGGACTCGAGTATAAGCCGAGGGTGGGAAATGAGGCACCTACCGGTCGGCGAAACCCTCCCTCCCTCGGCCGAGAAGGCTGGCGGCTCCCCCGCCCCGCCCTCTCACTGCACCGGCAGGGCTTCCCCGCGCTAAAGCAAAAGCCCGCCAAGTTCGCGCCGGCCGGTATAATGTGAAAAAAACGAAAAGAAAAAAAACTCGAGTATAAGCCGTATATACTCGAGTATAAGCCGAGGGGACGTTTTTCAGCACAAAAAACGTGCTGAAAAACTCGGCTTATACTCGAGTATATACGGTAATTCAAGGTTGAGAATCTACCTAATATTCCTTCCTTCTCCTATTTTTCCCACAACAACAACTCTTGAGGTGCACTGGGCTGAGAGAGTGACTGGCCCAAAGACATTCAGCTGGCTTTCATGGCTGAGACGGGACTAGAATTCAGAATCTCCTGGTTTCTAGGCGGGTACCTTAATCATTAGACCAAACAGGCTCGAATATCTATAATAATCTGGCAATACTAAAGTGATTCTCTTCAGATGAGTCCAAACTATGATTCCAAGACTTACTCTTGTAGAAATTCAACTTTGGTCTAGAATTTAGGAAAAGCCTCTTGAGGGTTTCAGATTGAAACAGGCATTCTTCTTTCTGGATTACTTGTTTCCACTGTTCTCTTTTCTGCAATATCTGATGAGTATTAATCTAAATAGTCTTTTAATCATATTTTCTTTTATGCCAAACAGAAAACCTTGGTCCTCGGTTCAAAACTTCAGCAGTGGGTCAGCTCCCTTAACATTGGACACTCATCATTCAATGGGCACCTTAACTGTCCACATCCATTTTGCTCCACTAAAATTATTTGCCGCTATAGCCAACTTCATGTTCGTATAATTCCTCCCTTTTGTTCTCCAAAGCATCACAAGGCAAGACAATTATCTCCTGTTCTTGTAACAAAAAATGTCCATATATAGAAAGGCCATCTTACATTGAGGATGTAATACGATAAAAGACATTCTATAGGGGGAAAAAAGGTGTTATTTGGGCTTTGTCTTCTAACGATGAACCAAAAATGATGACCCCTTTTGACCTCCCAATTCAAAGTGGCCTGACATTATTTTGGTCTCCCTTTTAAGAGAAATTCTAGAAAAATGGGAACAGAAAAAGGATTTCCAGGACAAACAGTGGCAGTTCATTTTTCCCCCCCTTATTATTCTGGAGGATTTTATGCTGGCATTTTTTTTGTAGTACTTTATGCTGTCTTCAGAATGCATCTGAGACTAAGGCAAAAGAGGGGGAAAAAGCACTTTTTTTGCTGAATGTTATTTATCCTGAAACCATTTTATGTTATTTATACCAACTAACATCGCTATAGTAAGCAAGGCTATGCAAATGACTTTCTTTAAAAAAATAAAATCTCAATGGCTCATGTAAGCTGTGCTCTATTTCAGTGAGGCATATAAAAATTTCTTTATGTGTTTGAATATTTACAGCAATCTTTCCAGCCTAGTACCCTTGAGCTCACTCCCATATTTCTCAGGCAGCATAGCATGCTGTCTAGGAATTAAGGGAATTATTAGAGGAATTATGGGATCTAAAATCCAAACATATCTCCTGGGCACTAAACTGGAAAAGACTGATTTGTAGATTCTCCTTCCAAGAAGATAATAAAGACTTTGCATTTAAACTTTAACCCAGGCTTGCAAATCAATATTTGACTTTTATTAGTTGGCTAAGAATTTCATTTTGGCAAATGTGGAAAAATACATAGGAGAAGCTTGGGCAGATGAATACATGAAGACTGATTAAGTCTTAGCGACATTGGTGAACTCGCCAATTTACTTCTTGCCACTTACTAATGAGAAGTTCATGTGATGTGCCTCAGCTGTGATGATGGTAATAAGGACTAATCTAATTGTATGCCCCCCATTGACTTTGTATAAGGCTACCCTTAAAGGCTGCCATCTAAAAAACCTCAGCTGAAAAGTATTGGGGGAGGGGGTGGGAAGAAATATTGGGGGAAGTGCTTCCATCGTTCTCAAGAGACCAAACCTCAACTACTCATACATTCAGGCTAATGTTTGCTTTGAGGTTAATGCAGAAGTCTAATGTTAATTTCAGGAAAAGGGCAGTGAATTAAATATGTAGATTTATTCTACCCTGGGATTTTATTTATATATACTGTAAGCATATGTATATGTGTGTGTTTGTGTGTGTGTGTGTGTGTGTTTCTGTGTGTGTGTAACCTGTTTTCCCCAAAATAAGACATCCCCTGATAATAAGCCCAATTGGGCTTTTGAGTGCATCAAAATAAGCCTCCCCCTGAAAATAAACCCTCCCCGAAAATATTTAAACAATGGAAATCAGGTAAGACGGCAAGAGAAGCTCCATCTTGCTCCACACACCCCAAAATAATAAGACCTCCCTGAAAATAAGGCCAAGCGCTTATTTCAGGGTGCAGAAAAATGTAAGACAAGGTCTTATTTTCGGGGAAACATGGTTGGTTGGTAGGTAGGTAGGTAGGTAGGTAGGTAGGTAGGTAGGTAGGTAGGTAGATAGATAGATAGATAGATAGATAGATAGATAGATAGATAGATAGATAGATAGATAGATAGAGAGGGAGGGAGAGAGACAGAGACAGAGACAGACAGAGACACAGAGACAAATGGACGCATATAGATAGACTCACACACATATACAGTAAATAGACAGACAGACATATATAGACAAATATATACAAACATACACACCCATACACACATATGTATATGTGTGTTTGCAAGAGGTATTCTAATTATAATAATCCGTTTCAGTTATTCCAGTCAACTGTGTCTAATGAACTAACTTTAAGTATGATTTCACTTGCTGGATTAATTTCAGACGCTCTGTCTCCTTTCTTTGGTTCCTTTATTGATTCTTGGTGGAGAGAGAGAGAGAGAAAGAGAGAGAGAGAGAGAGAGAGAGAGAAAGGGAGGATGATATTTGATTAGAAGAAAGTGTATACCCCAGCCAATTTTGATATTTTCACTTGCAAGTAGCTTTGTGTAATGCCTTGCTCCTTTGATCTAATAATGAAAATGTGTCAGTAGATCCTCATTACAAAAGCAAAGTAAGGCAATTTGACACCCTTGGGGTCACTTGGACCGCAGTGCATGAATCTGAAATCTTTTTGCTGTGCTCTCAATGGCTGGTAAGTAGTGTAGTGTGCCCCTTCCCTCATTCTTGAGCTGTAAAGAGCTGAGGATTTAAAGATCATTGAAGCAACATATGTTCAATTTGTTAGGTAGTCTAATATTCGGGGGCTAGTCTTGATTTTGCCTTTCTGTTACTTCCATGCTCATTTTTATATCTATTGTAGTCTTCATCTAATATTAAGAAATGTTGTGTTGTCTTTATATGCATAAAAACCACAGAAAGACATCAATTGGCTATCAAATCTCAGCCTGGCCCACCTCACAAATTATTGTTGTTGTAGGGGAAATAGGAAGAGGAAGGAGCTTTAGATATGCTTGCTGATATTAAGACACACACACATTTACATATATACATACATACACCACAGAAAAAATATTTTATTTTTTTTTATTTACATTTATATCCCGCCCTTCTCCGAAGACTCAGGGCGGCTTACATTGTGTAAGGCAATAGTCTCATTCTATTTGTATATTTATATACAGAGTCAACTTATTGACCCCCCCCCCACAACAATCTGGGTCCTCATTTTACCTACCTTATAAAGGATGGAAGGCTGAGTCAACCTTGGGCCTGGTGGGACTTGAACCTGCAGTAATTGCAGGCAGCTGTGTTTAATAACAGGCTTCTTACAGCCTGAGCCACACCACGGCCCAAAAAAAATAAATTGAGTAGCCAATCTCAGCCAATCCACTTCACAGGGTTGTTGTTGTTGTAGGAAGAGAAAGGAATATTACCGTATTTTTCAGAGTATAAGACGCACCTGAGTATAAGAGGCACCTTAATTTTTGTGGAGGTCAATAGGAAAAAAAAATTCTGCCTGCCAGGTATTCATCTTGCTAATCCTTAGCCTGGTCAGCTTAGTTTGGTCACTGGTTTTGAGGTTGGAGCTGGTTGGGGCTAAAAAAAAGCTTCTAAAGCACAGCTGATTCTTGGAGGGAGCAGCAATTAGAAAAGCAGGCAAAACATGGAAGATTGCTTCGCTCACGTTGGGGCTAAAAAACAGCTTCAAAAGGGAGCTCCAGTGACTAAAGCAGGCGAAGCGCGGAAGGGGTAAGAGAAGGCAGCAGCAGTTCTGGGTAGCCATATTGGGCACCACACGAGGTTACATTTGGAGTACAAGACACACCCAAATTTTCAGCCTCTTTTAGGAGAGAAAAAAGTGTGTCTTATGCGCTGAAGTATGTTCACTGGCCAGAGTTACTCATAATGCAATAAAGGTGGAATAAACATATAATATAAATAAATGATAAATACAAATGCATTCACGTTTGACAAAATCCTATTCCGAACCTTACATTCAGGACACCGGGCAGGGAAGGTGGGGAAAAAAATCAAGCTGGCAAAAGTAACCACACACACAAAAAGGATTGAGGTTTCAATTGTGTGATGGCCAGATTGATATTTTTTGACACCCTCTCTTGTAGACACCATATCTAATGAGGAAAGTGGTCTGTACCAAACCAGACTTACTTTATCTAGGCTGGCATATTTTAACATCAAGAGGGAATATACTCCTGCTGAAATTAGATTGACAGCTTCCTGCAGTCTTAAGGCCATGGTTGCCCACTCCTATCTTGGTGGAATCAAATGCAGGACCCAAAGCCTATGCTCAAAGCTTATAGCACTATATATTAGACAGCATTGTGTTGATGGGACTCTTTCCAAAGAATATAAGAGATGGCCCCTCCCAACAAAGGGATGTTCTCCTATTTATACATCTCAGATAAGCAGGAGAGACTAATGCAGAAATAACAAATGATGTAAGCACATATATTCATAGTAAAGAACCTCATGTTACTATAATTAATTGGGGGGGGGAGACTAAGGCAATAAAACAGTAAAAGAAGGGAGGAAAACATCTCCCGTAAATCAAGCGGAAGGGGCAGTTTGGGAATGCCAGGTCTTATGAGGCCAAAGTCGCATCCTTCCTTCACCAGCAAAAGACTGAAATATGTAAGATTGGAGGAATGCCAGAGTTTGCAGAAATGCACAGCATTTCTAATGGGCAGTTAGATTTTGAAAGGAAATTATATGTGAGAGAATTGAATAATGGAATGAGTTTCATCTTAAAGAAAACTATTCCAACTTGTGTTATAAGTAACTTATAATATTATGCTGTGGATATTTATTCAGAAGCAGGCCCCAGTTAGTTTTAATGAGAATGAGGTCAAAGAGTATGTGTATAAAGTTGTAATCTATTAAGGAATTCTGAAATCTCAATTCCAAGCAGAATCTGTTACTGTTTTCTGATCATTTGTATGAATTTGTTCTCTCTTCTCTGGTCTAATGTTAGCCTGGTCAAGTAGACCAGACAGGAAACATGCCCAGATTAGCTAATTCTACTTGATTATAAAGCTAATTTAGATTTTCAGAATATCTCAAATCTGAAAGTACTATTTTCTGCCATCTCCTTTACAGCTCAAGAAACTAGGGAAGGTCTCTTCAGAGCCTCTTGCCCCACCCACTATTCATCTGTGGGCTAAGCTGCCTGTCATATGTCCAGGCATCATCTCTTCATCCAGTCTCCCAAGGTCTTTCCACATACCATTATAGGGTATGATATTGAACATCAGGAATGCAGAATTAGCAAATGAGGGTCTTGATGCAATAAGTCATAAACTCTTTATTCATCTCTATGAGTTGGAGAAGGGTAGGGGGATTTTTTAAAAAAATCAATTTAGTCCTCATGGTTATAAAGCAGTATTTAAAATGATACTTTGCTTTAACATGATCTGGCTATTATATAGGTCAGGGATGTCAAACTCAAGGCCCCGGGGCTGGATTCGGCCCACGGGGTACTTAGATCTGGCCTGTGGGGCCACCCTAGAAACAGTGAAGGACTGGCCCATGGTGCTTCTGTCAATGAAAATGGAGTGTGCAGCCCTCCCAAGCTCCATTTTTGCTCGATTGCAGGAGGCCATGGCGGCTGAAAACGGAGCTTGGGAGCCCATTTTCCCTGGCAGAGTGCTCTGGCCACCACAAGCACCCCTGACATTAGTGACATTGAGCTGGCCATGCCCACCCCATCCCCCTGAAGTCAAACACAACCTTGATGCAGCCTTCAATGAAATTGAGTTTGACACTCCTGATATAGGTCATATTTTTTTATTTTTCTAGTCATAGTGAATGTATCTGCTCAGTTAGAGGTACCTGAACACATCTGTAGTGGATCAAAAGCTTCTTAACAAACAGGAAGCAGCAGATTAAGCTAAGCAGAATCACATCAGATACCTGTACAATTAGCACAGGGGCCCCCAAGGCTGTGTGCTCTCCCCACTTCTCTTATCTCTATATACCAATGGCTGCATCTCCAACGATCCATCTGTTAAACTACTGAAGTTCACAGATGACACAACAGTGATCAGTCTCATTCGAGACAATGATGAATCTGCATACAGATGGGAGGTTGAACAACTAGCCTTGTGGTGTGACCAGAACATTCTGGAACTGAACACACTCAAAACTGTAGAAGTGGTGGTACACTTTAGGAGAAACCCTTCCATACTTTCACCTCTTAGAATACTAGACAACATAATATCAACAGTAGAGACCTTCAAATTTCTAGGTTCTACGATATCGCAAGATCTAAAATGGACATCTAACATCAAAAACGTTATCAAAAAAGCACAACAAAGAAAGCTCAAACCGCCCAAGGAGCTGCTGATCCAGTTCTACAGAAGAATTATTGAGTCTGCATCTGCACCTCTATAACTGTCTGGTTTGGTTCTTCAACCCAACAAGACAGACACGAAATTCAGAGGATAATTAGAACTGCAGAAAAAACAATTGCTACCAACTTGCCTTCCATTGAGGACCTGTATACTGCACGAGTCAAAAAGAGGGCTGTGAAAATATTTTCAGACCCCTCCATCCGGGACATAAACGGTTTGAACTCCTACCCTCAAAAGGATGCTACAGAGCACTGCACACCAGAGCAACTAGACACAAGAATAGTTTTTTCCCGAATGCCATCATTCTGCTAAACAAATAATTTACTAAATCTGCACTACTATTAATCTTCTTATCATTCCCATCACCCATCTCTTTCCACTAATGATTGTATGAATGTATCTTTGTTGCTTGTATCCTTACAATTTATATTGACTGTTTCCTAATATGATTTGATTGCTTATTTGTCCCTATGACTATCATTAAATGTTGTACCTTATGATTCTTGATGAATGTATCTTTTATTTTATGTACACTGACAGCATATGCACCAAGACAAATTCTTTGTGTGTCCAATCAAACTTGGCCAATAAAATTCTATTCTATTCTATTCTATTCTATTCTATTCTATTCTATTCTATTCTATTCTATTCTATTCTATTCTATTCTATTCTATTCTAAAGCCTGGTCAAGGTCTGGTAATTAACACATCTCAGAATTCTGCCAAGATAAAACATGGAAACAAAGTCATAGTAAATCTCCTGATACCTAAACAGGGAAAGAGACTTTCAGTCCTTTTCTTATGGACCAGGCAGCAATGCTAAAGGGATGAGGCATGCAAGTTCATTTCTTTGGAACAATCTTTCTAAACCAGGTTCCTGGGCACCAAAGATATTGGCAGAGGGGAGCAATGGGGGACAATGATGTCATCTTGCTTATGCATGTCTTGGATTCTTGTGTTGGATGTTCTGATGCAAATACGTAATATACAGTTTGCAATAGCAGCTGCTATGGTGCACATACTGGATATTAAGATGTCAGAATATTCCAGTCAGATTGATCATTGATAATAATTTGGGGAATTGTGAATCTACACAATTCCTAGGATTGTGGAGGATGCTAGATAGTATCTAGTATCTAGATCTAGTATCTAGTATCTAGGAGGATACTAGATTGGAAAGTTCCCAAAGCTCAGATATATGTATGTGTCTAGAAAGAGAGAGGGAGAGGTAGGGCTACTACCTCTGGGCTGAAGACAGTCCAGAAGACCATTACAAGCCATCAAAGAGATGAGAAAAACTCTCATTGGTCATCTATACTTTGCAAAGAGAGAGAAGGTGAAAAAAGGAAGGAAGGAAGGAAGGAAGGAAGGAAGGAAGGAAGGAAGGAAGGAAGGAAGGAAGGAAGGAAGGAAAGGGTTCTTATAAATGGCTAAATTAAAATAATCAACTCCATTTTTAAATCAGGTAAATATAAGTTGTGCTGCCCCCAGTCTTGATCACTATCTGGCTATACAAGGCCAATGAAATTACTTACTGTAGGGCAACAAATTAAAAAAGAGGACTGGTTTAGTTTCCCCACTTCACCAAGCATGATCTATTGACAGGGAAACAACCATCCATCATTCTCCCTTACATAGGGTAAGATAGGGTGAATTTTGGTTGATGGCTAGAATGGTACATTTAGTCCCCTGTCAAGTTGTCTGACTACTAGGTAGAAGGTCCTACAAAGAGTCTGTGGTGATGTGACAGGGAAATCTCCAAATGCTCCCCACATCAATGCCTCAGCACTATAACTTCTCAGGTTATATTTCTGGTTGTTCATAGAGCTCAAGAGAGAGAAAAAATGATAAGAAAATCTCCCTAATTGAAAGGGATTAGGTGGGGAAAGTTTATGACTTGAAATAAGGGAGAATGACTAATGATGACAGACTCTGTCCTTGAGTTATGCTGCAAGGAAATGAAAATGCTGGTAGTAAATGACCAAAGAATCCAATTCTGACCAGTTGTGGCCAGTGGTTGACTGTGGGGAAGAAACAGTTGTGATTGATCCAGGCACAAGCACAGCAGTGATTAGCACGGCACCTCAGGCCACCAAAACCAGAATGGAATAGGCAAAATGGAGTAGTCACAGGAACTGCAGCAAGGAATATCAGAAGTCCTAGAATGTTCCCAATGGTGACAGAGTGACCAGTACGCCATCTTTCCCCGTTTAAACTGACCTTTTGTGTAGCTCCGGACTAATCCTCTTTTGAGAAAGCACTGAACTCATGTTTCAAAAATAAAGCTAGAGCTTTCTCAGAAGCGAGTGTTTATAAAGAGCTTGTGCCAAACATAGCAAGTGTGAGGTAGTATTGGCAGAGAGCAGTAGCCTAATATTTGGTCTTTCCTGCAGATAGAACCAAAAAAGACCAAGGAGCCCAGGAGCAATATGTCCTTAGAGTATGATTTAAAATGTCCACGTGACAACAATGATGCATATAAAAAACAAGTAGAGCTTTGACAAAGTGCACATAGTCAAGGCTATGGCTTTCCCATAGCCCAAGGAGCTATATTGCGATGTATGGCTGGGAAAGTTGGACCATAAGGAAGGCTGAGAGTCAAAGAATTGAGGCCTTTGAATATGGTGCTGGAGAAGAGTCATTTGGACTGCAGGGCAATCAAACCAGTCAGTCCTAGAGGAGATCAACCCTGATTGATCTTCAGAAGGCCAGATCCTGAAGATGAAGCTCAGATACTTTGGCCATCTAATCAGAAGGAAGGACTCACTGGAGAAGAATCTAATGCTGGAAAAGATTGAGGGCAAAAGAAGAAAGGGACGACAGAGAATGAGCTGGCTGGCTGGAGTCACTGAAGCAGTCGGCGTGAGCTTAAATGGTCTCCGGGGCATGGTAGAGGACAGGAAGGCCTGGAGGAAAGTTGTCCATTGGGTCACAATGGCTTGGACATGACTTCTCAACTAACAACAACAGAGCTTTGACTGTACCGTTATGGACACTATCTTGACTTTTTTGGCCCACCCGGTGAATACCCTTGATGCCCACAACTGGAGGGAGAGAACATGCCCTCACTATTTAAATAGGGGTGGCAACTGTAAGACTCGTGGACTTCAATTCCCAGAATTCCCCAGCCTGCCATGCTGATTTAAATGGTTCCTAGATGAGTAGATTCAAACTCTTAATTGCGTTGTTGGAAGAAAACTCCTTTCTCCCCATCCATTCTGCAGACAAAACCACTTGGAACCTTTTCACCCTATGTTGGATGAAAATGACGAAATGTACCTCCCCAGTTGATATTGGCAAATCAATCAGGAAGCAAAATCCCCACAAAGATATGGAGATCTCTAAAGCCAGTCCCCTTATAAAATTCCACACCTAGAAAAGATTGCTACACCCTGCAGTGTAAGAAACAACTTTTCTCTCAGTACTTCACAGCTCTCCAGAGCAAGAACACCTCAATTTACACATCCAGCATGTCTCACGATATCAAAGCCCGTCATTACTATAAATATCACTACTCTCAGCATTCTGATTTTGTAGCCTACTTTTTGATTGCTATACTGCACTTTATTCTCAGGGGTGGGCTGCTGGGGGTTCACAGGGGTTTGGAAGAACCTCTAGCTAAGATTTTGTGCAGTTCAGAGAACCCTCAAATCCCACTCCTGGCTAGCCCCCCACCCAACCCCTCCCAGGAGTCCCCACATCAGAGGTGGGTTTCAGCAGGTTCTGACCAGTTCTGGAGAACCGGTACAGAAATTTTGAGTATTTTGGAGAACTGGTAGTAAAAATTCTGACTGGCCCCGCCCCCATCTATTCTCTGTCTCTCAAGTCCCAGCTGATTGGGAGGAAATGGAGATTTTACAGCATCCTTCCCCTGCTATGCCCACCAAGCCACACCCACCAAGCCATGCCATGCCCACCAAGCCACACCCACAGAACTGGTAGTAAATTTTTTTGAAACCCACCACTGCACCACATGGCCTGTTTGGATGTAGGTAAGTGCAAGGCGCACATGGAGGCTCAGGGAGGGGGAAAAACAGGCCTACCAGAAGTTTGGGAAGTCTCCGGAGCCTGGAGAGGCCGTATTCATCCTTCTGGAGGCTTGAGCAAATTCTCCGGCACCCGGGGAGGGCAAAAAACCCCTCTGCCATGGTGCAGGAGGTCAACTAGGCCTCCTGGTGCTGCCGATTATGCAAAAGAAGCCTGTTAATGCTGATTATTGTGATTTTTTTACCTCCGTTTCTCTGCCTTCTTATATTTATAGGCCAATTGTTTGTTATTTTTACTTAATATTGTTCACTGCCCAGAGTCACTTGTTGAAATGGGTGGCTCTACAAATTGATTAAATGTATAAATAAAAAACCAGAGATGATCCTGTGAATTAACTTTCCAGTGGCTAAAATAAACCTTTAATAAGTCGAATGCTTTTAAGTGTTTGCTTTTAGTTACTCTTATATCATTAAAAAAATTAGAATAATCCAGATTTCTTAGACATTAATAGGAAAATAACTGATATTCTGCATTTCTTGGAAACGAAAGTGCCTCAGAAAAATGCCTTTCTCCTTTTTTTGTTCTCCACTGGGATTCCCATCTTTTACATCTGCTAAGGTGAAATCATGAATGTATGTCATCACAATCAAAGTCATCTATTTCAAATTCAGATTGCAGGACTATAAAATGAAGAGGCTCTTTTACAATTCCTTTCTAAAGTGTTTCAGATTACAGATGGTAACATTCAGGTCAGCCTCTCCTTTTCAAGTTCCAATTAAGTTGAGATGGCCACTTATGCTGTGTGTTGGTCTCACAGCCCTGCTCTAAAGAAACCTCAACCTTCTGCAATTGCCTGTGATTGATTACTTCCTGAGAACTCAAAGCCAGAGAAGAAATCATAAAACGTCTTCAACTCAATGAGATTCTGCAACCTGCCCTTCAAGCAATGATTCGAAAGGCAAAGCAATAGCATTCATGGCCTCTGCACCACTGTACTGTTTTGTTAAATATTGTGTGTCATTATATTTTTTTAGTTAAAACAACTGCTTCCCATTGTTTCTCTATATAAATAAAATTTCATACTGCATAATTAACTTTATGCAAATAATCATTCTTAGTAGGGATGTGCAGAACAAGAAATCTCATGCAAAGTCTTTAAGATAGCAAATTGCTCATTATTTAGTTTAATTTCATTAGCTATCATCTGTATGCTTAAAAGTCCTTAAGCATAGACAAAACCACCAGCATTTTTTTAAAAAAGGCTTATTTCTTGATTACATTTTTTTCAGTGGCCCAATAATTGAAATTTTCTGCAAAATGTATAAATAAAGACATACATAGAATACAAATCAATAACAACAATAACAACCATACATAATAGAAGCAATATTAAATAGCAAGATTTTTTTAAAGAAAAATGAGTAAAACACATAACATCAAAATTAAGCTATTTGTAAAATTAAACTATTAAACTATAGTCTACATTTTCAAATCACCTCCCTGAGAAAAATTATGAGGAAGCATTAAAACTCCATCTTGTTTGGGGAGAGAATGAAGGAATGAATGAATGGACAGATGGATGAAAAAACTCTATATTAGATTATGTCAATGTAGTCTTCTAATAAAATAGAATTAGCTCCTCTCATTGTGTTTCCTGACTGGTCTACCTGGGAAGGTGACACCTCTTTTGTCATTTTCCACTTTCTTCCTAAGTGTCTCAGCAACGTGGTCTAAGATCCAGTTATAGGAAGTGGTATTCCTTTGAGTCATATAGCCTCAAGCAATTTAGGAGTTTAATGATGAAAAGCAGCAGTATTCTGAACTGATCCCAGAAACAAAGTTTCAGATCAATGCCATAATCAGATCATATCAGCCAGTCTCAGCCAACTATCTACAATAGCTTCCTTGTTCCCAGCTCTTTACAAACACAGCGGAATGATTTACACTTTACAATCATTCAAATACGAAGCTATCGGACAATGAATCACTATCTATCGCAAGACTATCTCTTCCAGGTAAGCTTGTAGCCAATAAATCATCCTGACCTACTAAAAGACATTCTGAGATATGGAGACTCGCCCCTGTGTCTTTAGAGGCAGAGAGCAACTATGCAACAGTCGCCTCTAAAACACAATGAAAACCAGTTCAGCAGATTAACAAATCTTGTACGCGCAGTACCTCCATCTTGCCTGGGTTCAGTTTCAATTTATTGGCTTTCAGGTAAGCTATTAACCTGCTCAGGACTTGTTTTACAACCTCAGCTGACTCTCCTAGAGGAGTGGAAAGGAAAAAAAAATAGAACTTGGTATCATCCACATTTAGGATGAACTGTAGTCTACATTTTCAGATCACCTCTCCCAGAAACATTATTTTATTTATTTATTTATTTTGTCACACAGTATATATAAGCATAAGCATGAAATAACTATACAATATATAAGCATATATATAAGTATGAGTATGTAGTAACTATATTAATTGGATATAACGAAAGGAAAACAATAGAACAGGAATGGTAGGCATGCTTGTGCTCTTATACATGCCCCTTACAGACCTCTTAGGCATGGAGTGAGGTCAATAGCAGACAGTTTTTGGTTAAAGCTTTGGGGATTTTGGGAAGAGACCACAGAGTCAGGTAGTGTATTCCAAGCATTAATAACTCTGTTACTGAAGTCATATTTTCTGCAATCAAGATTGGAGCAGTTAACATTAAGCTTCAATCTATTGTGTGCTTGTGTATTGTTGCGATTGAAGCTGAAGTAGTCTTCCACAGGAAGGACATTGTAATAGATGATTCTATGAGTTAAACACAGGTCCTGTCGAAGGCGGCATAGTTCTAAATTTTCTAAACCCAGGATTTCAAGTCCGGTGGCATAAGGTATTTTGTTGTATTCAGAGGAGTGGAGGACTCTTTTTGTAAAATATTTCTGGACACGTTCAATTGTATTGATGTCTGAAATGAGGTATGGGTTCCAGAGAGGTGAGCTGTATTCAAGAATTGGTCTAGCAAATGTTTTATATGCTCTGGTTAGTAGTGTAGTGTTTTTGGAGAAGAAGCTAGGCAAGATTAGGTTTACAACTCTTAAAGCCTTTTTTGCGATGTAGTTGCAGTGGGCTTTGGCACTTAGATCATTTGATATATAAACTCCAAGGTCTTTAACAGGGTGGGGGTCATCTGTAAGGTAATGTCCATCAAGCTTGTACTTAGTGTTTTGGTTCTTTATGAGGAGGCCAAGAAGTAGGGCATGTCAGTTTGGGCTTCGAGACAAATTTAATGACACTGGGCAAAATAATAACTTGTGCCATGTAAATAGACAAATAGATAAATAATTCTGCTTTACCTCCACCATTTCTTATTCTAGTTCAATGTTTCTCAAAGCTTAGGATCTTTAAGATATTTGGACTTTAACTCCCAGAATTCCCCAGTCAGAAATTCACATGGCCCAGATGGAGTATTTTTGCATTTATTGCCAAGATGTGCAATGTATGCCTCCCTTTTCTTCCCCCTGAAATAATCCCTTTAGTGAGATATAGCCTCCAGGACTTCTCACATTTGAAGAGAAAAATTCATGAGGAAATACTGCCTACAATTCTTTTTTAAAAGTAATAGTGTATTTGAGAACTGTTGGATAAGATCTTCCCCTGCAGAATTCTGAGAAATTATCCACCCAGTCTCCTGGCTTTCAGACTTGCTGTCTTTGATGCCTAGCAGTAGTATTTGATTCATTGTTTCTGTGTCAAACTTATATTCAGAGTTTTCTCCAGGAATAGACCACAACCAGTTTTGGCAGTGGTGAAATCCAAATTTTTTTACTACTGGTTCTGTGGGCATGGCTTGGTGGGCATGGTGTGGCTTGGTGGGCGTGGCAGGGGAAGGATACTGCAAAATCTCCATTTCCTCCCCATTCCTGGGGGGAAGGATATTGCAAAATCTCCATTCCCACCCTACTCTGGGGCCAGCCAGAGGTGGTATTTTCTGGTTCTCCGAACTGCTCAAAATTTCCGCTACTGGTTCTCCAGAACCTGTCAGAACTTGCTGGATTTCACCCCTGAGTTTTGGCCCACAACAACTCTGTGAGAAACATTTGGCTGGGAACTTTCAATACAGAGTCATTCAATGAGCTACGTAGCAAGATAACTAATAGACTTTACTTAACTATAGAGGAAACCCAAGTTAAGTAACTGTACCATGGACAAAAGTCTTGAAAGTCATTGAAAGACTGGAGGAACAAAATGATCATATTCTCCTCTCTCACCATATCATCCTATGGAATAATCATGATTGTTGTGGTTTCAAAACCTGGACTACTGGTAGTTCTCAACTTGCGACTGATCATTGAGCGAACGTTTGAAGTTACACGGGCTGAAAAAAAGTTATTTTACAAGTCATCCTCCAAGTTATGAGTGCTGTACCACCCCCAAAGTCATGTGATAGCATTTTGGGCCCTTGACAACTGGCTCACATGAACAATTGATTGTGGTGTCCTGTAGTCCTGTGATCATATTTTGTGCCATTTTTATTTATTTATTTTTTTTGCCATTTCCTGGCAAAAAAAATCCCCACTCATTGGATAAGCTGGCTTTGAATTTAAAATCATGTGGTTTGCTTAACAACCGTGGTGATTCACTTAACTACTGTTGTAAACATCATTTTAAAATTAAAAGTCCTTGATTTAGGACTGCAAGAACTTGCAACCAAAAGTCTGGGCTCAATTGTGGTTGAGTCCTCAATCAAGGACTACAGTATCTGTACAACCAGTTTAGGGAGCCTTCTGACTTCCAGTTATACTATGAATAAATTAAAAAAGAACAATGCCCAAGCCTCTTTTCCTCCATGGGTTTAATACTGATGTAATCACAAAACATAGAACATAGTTCTGCCTAAACTGGTGGAGGAAAGGGGCAAATGTCAGGTTTTTAAGATTCTATTACTATGCCCTATAATAATAGAATTCTAATAGTTTTTGTGATGTCTGTTTTCTTGACCGATCCTTCCTTGAAAGATTTCAGCAAGTGATAAAATATGCTTCATGGTATTAGTTATCCACTTTTGTCCAACCCGATGGAACAAATATGAAAATTCAGGTTTTGCCGAATCATGTTTTGGATCTCATTCTATCCTTCTTCCATCCTCCTGCTTTGTAGCAGATGCCTAATATAAAAATCTTTGGCAGCAATCTAAACCTGAAAGTGATTTTTTTTTCCTTCCAAAGCATGATTCACACAGAGTCTTTTCAGCAAGATTTATTTGAGAAAAAAGGAGAGGGGGCCAAAATTTCAGCATCTTAAATTGTTTCCCATTTAGAAGCAGTGCCATATATAACCTATGTCAACTCCAAGGAATGAAAATCAGAAAGGCATCTTTAATGTTCATTGGAGTGAAAACAAGATCTTGAAAGCTCTAAGACTAAATCCCTAGACAAACTTAAAGTAAACCAGCTAAGGATTCTTCCTTTCTCCACATTTGATGCCTCTTCTTACACCAACTGAATTTCTCAATCCCCATCTGCAGTAAACTCCACAGGCAAGACTTTTTTCCCCCAGTGTTAACAGAGAAGCTTGCAATTAGATGTTTACACAATAGTCTTATGAATCTTTAGCAATTTCAGGCACCTCTCTTATAACTAGTCTGGTAGACCTTTTCAGTGTAGTTGTGATTTCCTACTAGGCTGATGAGGAACCTGGGGATGATATAAGGATGCTCAGGGTAACTACCTCTTTATGGTACAAACTATTTATGCATATTCAGAGGCATCCCTGGTGTGTGTGTGTGTGTAAGTATGGATTAATGATACCCAAATAAGTGTTATAACCTCTTTTACATGTGGGTGATGAACACATGTTGAAAAGAGGCTGTGCTTTAATTGCTCGGTCATCAAGACCATTTTGACTTTGTTGATACCTCCATCCATAGACTCTTTACTCATACCTTACACTTTATTGTGGTCGCTTTGTTTACTTTGTGTGGTGAATATAGTCTGCATTCACAGGAGGGAGAGGCTGCATTCCAGAGGAGCAAGACAGTGAAGTTGAGATATGGGAAGTCCTCAAGAAACAATGGGCTACATAAAGACAGTTCAATGTTACAAAACTTTGTATGACCCTGTTTCAAACTTACAACAGCTGCAGTGCTACTGTGATAATTTGCCCTTGCCATGCCCACCTCTCTTCTCCCCCATCCCACCCCAACAGGAGCTGCAGCGCAGAGGCCTTCTCCCCATGTCTCTTGGAAGCAGCTTCCCAAAATCCCCAAAGCTTCAACCAGAAACTGTCTACTCTTGACCTCACCCCATTCCTAAGAGGTCTGTAAGGGGCATACATAAGAGCACCAGCGTGCCTATCGTTCCTGTCCTATTGTTTCCTTTCATTATATCCAATTAATATAGTTATTACATACATATATATGCTTATATATTATATAGTTACTTTCATGCTTATGCTTATATATACTGTGTGACAAAATAAATAAATTAAATAAATAAATTTTGGGGGCCCTGACAATTCCTTCCAAAAATGGTGGCTGCTTTCAGAGCTTTTTACAGTGATCAGTTGGATGCAATTCAACTGGCCATTGGGAGGCTGCAAATTTCTGCTGCCTCTTGCCTGGCTTTGGGAAGCCAGCCATTGGATAAAAAGCAGTTTCAGGATGAGCTTCCCCAAAACCTTTCCCTTGCTTAACTCCCTTCCCCAGGAAACCACATTTCTATAACAACAACAATTTTAATTTTAATTTTAACTTTAAAAAAGGTGGGAGGGACAGACTTCTTGATCTCCCCCTACCACCATCCCAATTAGGGGTCTCTAATCTCTGCCTCTTTTACAAACCTTAACTTGACTCTAGGCTGAAGACTAGAAAAACGAAGCAAGCAATGAAGTAAAATCTTTCTGCAGCTTTCTCCCTTGAACTAAAGAAGGGGAAAGACACATCCAAAATTGTGCAACCAAATGGAGGACATTTAGTCTTTGCAAGCTTGAGCTGTCTGTCGTACTGCCTGTACAGCCCAGGCAGTCAGACAGACACCTAAAGCTTGCAAAGACCCATGGAGCTTTCCATGCAATGCAGCATCTCACTGCTGTAGACTTGAGTGACACTGATATATCAGTTTCTCTATTCCGTATTGGGACAGAGGAACCAACCAATTCTGAGCGGAGGAAACTGGACTTCATGCTGTTGTCAAAGTCTTTCCGCTAGGTTTCCCAGCATATATCTTTTAAATTTCCTTGGTGTGATTCATCCCAATGCTGTGTCGGATCTTGTTAATATCAGCATGTCACTTTGGATTCAGTGCTGTGAAATGGTAACATAATAAAGTAGCTTGCATCACCCTGCTGTAACAGCTGTAGCAGCAACAACATGATTTTAAAATATTGCCTTTGCACTAAAGGTATGGGCTCCTCCCCTGCCTCCCTTTTCTTTTTAACTGGAGAGAGGGAGACAAAGGAAGGGAGAACATTTAATCTTGCATTTAAGGCAATTTAATCTATATTAGAAATACTAATATTTTGTCCTGGGCCAGTCTTCTCTGTAGTCGAGGATATCCGAATCTACAAAGGAGAAACGGATTTGGACCCCTAGTAAACATTACCCTGAAAAAGTTCAGGCTGAAAAGTCTATAATCCAGAGCCATCCCATAAAAACAAAAGAATTATGCAGCCGGTTGTTAATGGCTTGGGGAAAAAATTATAAACAACTAGAATTTTTTTTGCTTTTCAAAATTATAATTCATCTATTTATTAAATTTCCCTGCCCTTCTTTTCCCTTCATTATTAAATGGGAGGAAAGGTTCTGTAATATGAGTTTGCTTGACTAAATTATAGAGACTGGTCAATTACCAAAAAACTTAAAGAAAAGGGGAGGGATACAGTGAGAGTTTGTATAGAACTTCAGACTAGATTAACAAGGGTTTGGTATAAAAGGAGATCCCATTTTGGGGGGGAGATTTATTACTAATTTCAGTTACTTGTTTAATGAAAACTATATACATTTCATAAAAAGATGCCTCTTTAATAAGGGAGTTCTCTCTCACACACCCCACCCCTTCTCTGTGGGTCTGGTGTGGATGTGTCTGCACAAATGTGTTTTTATATATCTTCTGGGATGTATTTAAAGTCTCTAATAACATTCATTATCATTTTATTGCATTTGTGCAAATTAGATTGTATGGGAAATATTGTCCCTTCAGAATGGATGCATTCTCTTCAATTTTGCATAGACTGGTTGAACTGAGCTTGCAAAAAGCATCTTTACTCAACTTTGGGTGAGAAGAGTTTTTTTGCTTGTTTGTTAAATTGCAAAACTGGAAAGACGCCACAGAGACATGGTGAAAGCAATGCAATACATGGTGGGGGAGATGACAGGATAGGGGCTCTATCTGGTTCCCCATAGCTCGGAAAATGCACTAGGGAAGGTCATGGAAGCTGTGGCTGCATGAGTATGTCCTGCAAGAGAGTGGAGGAGTTAAAAGGGGGCAAATAATGGAAGAAGAATTCTGCCAGCCATACCTTTTATACTATATGCATCATGACATTGCACCCATGACTAGTAAGGTGGAGCTTACATCACAATGACACTGCTTTGGTTATTTTGGTGAGTGAATCAGATCCTGGAGATGCCTTTGGGTAAATCTGCTCCTCACGTCATTTTATTTGTGTCCTCTTTTCTCTACTTTGCAATTGTACTGAAAAACAAGAAGAAGTCGGAAGATTTTGCTGATGCATCTTCTGCCCTTCTGCTGTGTAGAAAGTGCCAATTCATCAATGAAACTTCTCTGCTGGTTCTGATTTGTTGAGTTATAGGCCATTTAGCCAGTGTCATCTCTTAGTGAGGGTGAAGCTTTGTTTTCCGAGCTTGTGGGTTGGTTTCAGAATGTTTCATTACTAGGCTAGGTAACATCTTCAGCAGAGTTTAGGGCAGGGGTCTCCAACCTTGGCAACTTTAAGACTTGTGGACTTTAACTCCCAGAGTTCCTCAATCAGCTTTGCTGGCTGAGGAATTCTGGGAGTTGAAGTCCACAAGTCTTAAAGTTGCCAAGGTTGGAGACCCCTGGTTTAGGGGATGTCGATGTAAGTGTTATTCTGTTTATAAGGGCTTCAGGTGTGGGTGTGTCAAGAGAGGGTCTTGTGATGGGTCAGCTGTGTGTCATCACTGAGTCTTGTGATAAGTGTTGTGATAATATTTCAGTGTTCCAATATCTCAGGGGTTGCCACAAAGAAGAGGGAATCAAATTATTCTCCAAAGCACCTGAGGGTAGAACAAGAAGCAATGGGTGGAAACTAATCAAGGAGAGAAGCAACCTAGAACTAAGGAGAAATTTCCTGACAGTTAGAACAATTAATCAGTGGAACAACTTGCCTGCAGAAGTTGTAAATGGTCCAACACTGGAAATTTTTAAGAAAATATTGGATAGCCATTTGTCTGAAATGGTGTAGGGTTTCCTGCCTGGGCAGGGGGTTGGACTAGAAGACCTCCAAGGTCCCTTCCAACTCTGATATTATTATTATTATAAGGAGATTACATCAGGTCAGGGTCATTGGGATGTGAACTGCTGGTGGGGGAGGGTTGCATGAGTTGCTTGGGGGTCAGTGAATAGAATAGAATAGAATAGAATAGAATAGAATAGAATAGAATAGAATTTATTGGCCAAGTGTGATTGGACACACAAGGAATTTGTCTTGGTGCATATGCTCTCAGTGTACATAAAAGAAAAGATACCTTCATCAAGGTACAACATTTACAACACAATTGATGATCAATATATCAATATAAATCATAAGGATTGCCAGCAACAAGTTATAGTCATACAGTCATAAGTGGAAAGAGATTGGTGATGGGAACTATGAAACGATTAATAGTAGTGCAGATTCAGTAAATAGTCTGACAGTGTTGAGGGAATTATTTGTTTAGCAGACTGATGGCCTTGGGAAAAAACTGTTCTTGTGATGGGTCAGCTGTGTGTCATCACTGAGTCTTGTGATAAGTGTTGTGATAATATTTCAGTGTTCCAATATCTCAGGGGTTGCCACAAAGAAGAGGGAATCAAATTATTCTCCAAAGCACCTGAGGGTAGAACAAGAAGCAATGGGTGGAAACTAATCAAGGAGAGAAGCAACCTAGAACTAAGGAGAAATTTCCTGACAGTTAGAACAATTAATCAGTGGAACAACTTGCCTGCAGAAGTTGTAAATGGTCCAACACTGGAAATTTTTAAGAAAATATTGGATAGCCATTTGTCTGAAATGGTGTAGGACAGGGGTGTCCAAACTACGGCCCATGGCCAACTGCGCCCGGGTCAGTTTTATTGGCCGCAGCAAATTCTCGGTGGACAGTGGGTGCGGCCCCGTCCTGGCCCCAAGGAAGCCGCCGCTCGCCGGTTGCAGATGCGGGAGGCTCCGCTGAGGCTACCCTGCCCACCCGGGGCTGCGGGCGGCCATTCAGCCACTGGGCTGTAGGCGCCGGGGCGCCACGGCTCCAGCCCGGCCCACCAGACAGAGGAGGAGGCGGGCGGGCGGCAGAGCTTCGGCGCTGCTCCGGGCGCCCTCGGCTCGGCGCCGCGCAGGTAGGCTCTCCGGGCGGGTCGGCAGAGCAGGGCTGGACGGGCAGGAGGCGGAGGCGGAGGAGGATGGGAGGTTGAGCTGCTGAGTGGGCCCGCTGCCGGGGCTGCCGAGGTCGGCGGGAGCAGGGCGCTTCTGCTCCCGGAGAACCTCTGGGTGGGGCATACCAGGCATTCCCACCAACTGAGCTGCATCGCTGGGGAGGAGGCGGTGGCTGGAGAGGGACAACCCGCCGCCCCCACCCAGAGGTTCTCCGGGAGCAAGCGTCCCGTTCCGCGGGACCCTCGGCAGCCCCGGCAGCGGGGCCCACTCAGCAGCTCAACCCTCCCATCCTCCTCCGCTCCGCTCCCCCGCCCGTCCAGCCCTGCTCTGCCGACCCGCTCGGAGAGGCTACCTGCGCGGCGCCACGAGCCGAGGGCGCCCGGAGCCGCGCCGAAGCTCTGCCGCCCGCCCGCCTCCTCTGTCTGGTGGGCGGCGGCGGTTGTCCCTCTCCAGCCACCCCCTCCCCCCCCTCCCCCAGCGATGCAGCTCAGTTGGTGGGAATCCCTGGTAAGGGGGGGGGGGCAGCTCAGTTGGGGTCTTGTCCGGGAAGCTGAGTGACCAAGGAGGCTCTGGGAGAGAGCCGAAGAGACCTACCCACCCACCCGCCCCAGCTGGGAAGATGGCAACGCCGCCGCTCGCCGGTTGCAGATGCGGGAGGCTCCGCTGAGGCGACCCCGCCCACCGGGGCTGCGGGCGGCCATTCCGCCACTGGGCTGTAGGGGCGCCGGGGCGCCACGGCTCCAGCCCGGCCCACCAGACAGAGGAGGAGGCGGGCGGGCGGCAGAGCTTCGGCGCTGCTCCGGGCGCCCTCGGCTCATGGCGCGCCGCGCAGGTAGGCTCTCCGGGCGGGTCGGCAGAGCAGGGCTGGGCGGGCAGGAGGCGGAGGCGGAGGAGGATGGGAGGTTGAGCTGCTGAGTGGGCCCGCTGCGGGGCTGCCGAGGTCAGCGGGGAGGGACGCTTCTGCTCCCCGGAGAACCTCTGGGTGGGGCATACCAGGCATTCCCACCAACTGAGCTGCATCGCTGGGGGAGGGGGGGGAGGCGGTGGCTGGAGAGGGACAACCCGCCTTCGCCGCCCCCCACCCAGAGGTTCTCCGGGGAGCAGAAGCGTCCCGTTCCCGCCGGGACCCTCGGCAGCCCCAGCAGCGGGGCCCACTCAGCAGCTCAACCTCCCATCCTCCTCCGCTCCGCTCCCCGCCCGTCCAGCCCTGCTCTGCCGACCGCTCGGAGGCTACCTGTGGCGCGAGCCGAGCGCGCCGAGCAGCGCCGGAAGCTCTGCCGCCCGCCCGCCTCCTCCTCTGTCTGGTGGGCGGCGAAGGCGGGTTGTCCCTCTCCAGCCACCGCCTCCCCCCCTCCCCCAGCGATGCAGCTCAGTTGGTGGGAATGCCTGGTAAGGGGGGGGCGCAGCTCAGTTGGGGCCTTGTCCGGGAAGCTGAGTGACCAAGGAGGCTCTGGGAGAGAGCCGAAGAGACCTACCCACCCACCCGCCCCAGCTGGGAAGATGGCAACGCCGCCGCTCGCCGGTTGCAGATGCGGGAGGCTCCGCTGAGGCGACCCCGCCCACCGGGGCTGCGGGCGGCCATTCCGCCACTGGGCTGTAGGGGCGCCGGGGCGCCCGGCTCCAGCCCGGCCCACCAGACAGAGGAGGAGGCGGGCGGGCGGCAGAGCTTCGGCGCTGCTCCGGGCGCCCTCGGCTCGGCGCCGCGCAGGTAGGCTCTCCGGGCGGGTCGGCAGAGCAGGGCTGGACGGGCGGGGAGGCGGGCGGAGGAGGATGGGAGGGTGAGCTGCTGAGTGGGCCCGCTGCCGGGGCTGCCGAGGTCGGCGGGAGCAGGGCGCTTCTGCTCCCGGAGAACCTCTGGGTGGGGGCGGCGGTTGTCCCTCTCCAGCCACCGCCTCCCCCTCCCCAGCGATGCAGCTCAGTTGGTGGGAATCCTCGGCGCCTGGTGAGGCGCAGCTCAGTTGGGGCCTTGTCCGGGAAGCTGAGTGACCAAGGAGGCTCTGGGAGAGAGCCGAAGAGACCCACCCACCCACCCACCCCCGGTGTTGCCACAGCTGGGAAGATGGCAACATCCTGGGATGCCGGGATGCCCAAGGGGATGAAGCCCTTCCTCGCAAAGAGTCTTTTGGGCCCAAGGCAGCTTGGCGGCTGGTGGCCCTGTGCCCCATGGGGCATTGCCAGGTCGTTCCTCCAATGGGCCAAAGCCTCCTGGCTGACCCACAAGGCCCTCGGAGGGGAGAACAGCCGGCCTTCCTAGCACAGCGCTGCCTCTTCCCAAAGGAAGTTTGTTTGTTTGTTTGCCTTTGAAGGTGTCTCTCACCCGCTTGGCTTGTTTCTGTTTCATTTGTCTGCCTCTGAGAAGGACTGGCTGGCTGCAAAACTCTTGTGGCTTGAGGCTATTGTGCACTCTGTACATGGGCCCCAGCTGCCCTCGAGCAGCTTCAAAGCCCTTTGGGGCTCTGCTCCCAAACCTGTGCCCAAACCGAGGGACCCTTGGGGGCTTCTTTGCATGCTGCAGGATCTCCCAGTGTGACAGTTTTGCACCCTGCAGACTGATAGAAAGCAGCTGGGACTCCCCTGGCGGAAAAGAAGAAGACCGGCATCGAGAAACAGGTGAGGGCGGCGAGGGGCCGAACAGCGTTGGTGGGGGGAAGTGTGCAGAATGTCTCCAGACAAAAACTATATCGGACTTTGACCAGTCCTCACACTTATGACCGGTCATCATTTATGCCTGTTGCAGCATTTTGTGCATAGGGACTACTCAGAGGGCTGAAAAAGTTATTTTTGACCTGTCCTCACACTTTTGACTGGTCCTCACACCTACAACTATCTTTACATTTTGCACCCTATCTTGTAACCGTGGTGAAGAGAAGCAGTTGTGAAATGAGTGATATGGTTGTTAAAAATGCTGCAATGGGCATAAATGTGAGGATGGTCATAAGTGTGAGGACTGGTCAAAAATTACTTTTTTTAGCCCTCTGAGTAGTTTCTATGCCCATAGCCACATCCACTCAGTCACATGAGCAGTTAGCCACACCCACCAGTCACATGACCACCAAGCCACACCCCAAAATAAGCCACGCCCATTCCCCCCCCCCCCCCGTGGCCCGGGCCTTTGCTTATTTTTCTGTATTTGGCCCTCACTCAAAAAAGTTTGGACACCCCTGGTGTAGGGTTTCCTGCCTGGGCAGGGGGTTGGACTAGAAGACCTCCAAGGTCCCTTCCAACTCTGATATTATTATTATTATAAGGAGATTACATCAGGTCAGGGTCATTGGGATGTGAACTGCTGGTGGGGGAGGGTTGCATGAGTTGCTTGGGGGTCAGTGAATAGAATAGAATAGAATAGAATAGAATAGAATAGAATTTATTGGCCAAGTGTGCTTGGACACACAACGAATTTGTCTTGGTGCATATGCTCTCAGTGTACATAAAAGAAAAGATACCTTCATCAAGGTACAACATTTACAACACAATTGATGATCAGTATATCAATATAAAATCATAAGGATTGCCATAGCCGGTGATATTTTTAAGAGTTTTCCACATGTTTGCTGGTTCATTTGCTGAAAACTGATTCTTTAGCTTTTCAGAGTAGCTTCTTTTTGCTGCTCTTATCTCCCTTGTTAGTGCATTTCTGGCCTGATTGTACAGCATTTTATCACCTTTTCTGTAGGCTTCCTCTTTGGAATGTCGTAGCTGCTTAAGTTTAGGTGTAAACCAAGGTTTGTTGTTACTGTGTATTCGCAAGTTCCTTGTAGGTACACATAGGTCTTCACAGAAGCTGACATATGATGTTACAGTATCTGTGAGTTCATCCAGGTCTGCAGAGGTATCTTTAAAAATATTCCAATCAGTGCAGTCAAAATATGCCTGTAGCTTTAATTCTGATTCCTCCGTCCAGGTTTTCACTGATTTAATTATTGGTTTTATGGCTTTAAGTCTTTGCCTGTAAGCAGGTACAAGGTGAATCATGCAATGATCAGAGTGTCCTACAGCTGCACGTGGTAAAGACCGATAGGCATCTTTTAGTGTTGTGTAGCAGTGGTCTAGAGTATTCTTGCCTCTGGTGGGACAATTGACATGCTGAAAGTATTTTGGTAGTTCTTTCCTTAAGTTTGCCTTGTTTAGATCTCCCAAAACAATGGCCAGTGAATCAGGGTGTTTGGCTTCAGCCTCCATGATTTGGTCAGCTAGTGCTGTCTTGGGTTGGCTGTGTGGTTGATTTGGATTCTGAGGGGTTTGAAGGCTGGTTATAGGTTGATTGCTTGTGGAGTGCTAGGCTTTAATGAACTCATGAGCATGTAGGTGGTAGCATGACCGATGATTTTTATGTTGATTCAATCAAACTGGTGCTGTTTGGTGTCGGTGTGGGTAGAGATTAAGGATTTGGGATCGTGGTGTTTGACGGCCAGCTGGTGTTCGTGGATCCTGGTTTTCAATTGACGTGATATTTGTCCCATGTAGAACTGGTTGCAAAGATTACATGTGATTTTGTAGATTACATTGTTTCTTTCATCCTTCTGTATCTTGTCTTAGTGACACATAGATAGACCTTCTTCAGGATCTGCCCCCAACCTGGCCTTCAGGTCTTCCAGCAGTGCAGCCATCTCTGCTGCAGTCGAGTCCATCTAAGTGCCTTCTGGTTCTACTTTTCTTCTGTTTCCTACTATCTTTCTCAGCATGGTGGGAATCCACGTTGTTTCTGAATACTTCGTAAGTGTTTCACTTTGCCTTGTAAAGCCAACAATTTAGACTGAAGTTTTGACTTTTTTTTTTGATGTGTAGCCAAATTGAATGCGTATTCCTACTATTTGCATTTAAATGTGCATAATCTTATTGAATACAAAACTCACTTAAAAATAATTACTTTTGGACTACTTTTGTGTTTTACTTCTAAGAATATATGAAAGGAAAGAAAATGTGTATTTTCAACATACCAATAAACAATCCTACTACTGAGAAATTGTGAAATAACTCTATAAAATGACAATTTTCTATATTTATTAGAGAGAAACTACAGAGAAGTGATAGCTCTGCTGCTGTATTCTACACAGATCTTGCAAAATAATGAATGTATACCAATGTTATCACTTGAAACTAAGTTGTATATGCTTAGAAAAAATAAAGTCTCTTGAAATCCAAGCATTTTTCACCTTCATATTGATTTCCTCTCTATGAAATTGGATGACCTTTACTATATGAAAATCACTATACCAAATGAAGTAAAGGTCACCCATTTTAAAGGAATTGTAACAAAAGTATGAAAAAAAATTACTAAAAAAAAAAGCCTAAATACAAACATTTCAGTAAATGTCTTGCAAACAGTGGTTATCAAAATTTACAGTAAATAGCCAGCAATTTACATCAAATAAGTGTTACCCATGTAAGAATTCATAATTTGGATAGGAATGGAAACAAAATGTGTTACAGTCCCCTACAGTAGTAATTTTCAAGAGATGCCAAAATAAAGCTAGCCAGCAATAAAACTGAAAAAAAAGTTAGGGCAGGCAGGTTTGTAAGCATGCACTATTTATAGGAATGATTGTGTGGTGATGTTTTATTTATTTATTATATATTATATATTCTGGATATATTTTGGAGAGAGAGAGAATTTCCCTGATGGTGGGCTCCAGCATGAACTCAAAAGCTTGAAAGAATAAAATTTTGTTCCTGGTGATCAACTTTGATTGGATCCTATAAATAAATCATAACCACACAACTATTCCTATAAATAGTGAATACCCACAAACCCTTTCCCCCTATTCCCCCCACCCCGGTTTTATTTCTGGCTGCCTTTATTTGCCACCTTTCTTGTCTATAATGATTATTATGATTTTGTGTCTTCAAGTCAGTGTTGTCTCTTAGTGACCATACGGATCAGGGGTGAGCAATTAATTTTCCCAAGAAATCATTTGCGAAACTGGGATTATGGAGGGGTGAACCAATGGGGCTATGAAGGGGTGTAAACCAGTGGTGGATTTCAATTTTTTTTACTATCAGTTCTGTGGGCATGGCTTGGTGGGTGTGGCATGGCTTGGTGGGCATGACTTGGTGGGTGTGGCAGGGGAAGGATACTGTAAAATCTCCATTCCCTCTCCAATCCATGGGAAGGTTCCTGAAAAATCCCCATTTCCTCCTGATCAGCTGGGGAGGCAGAGAATAGATGGGGCGGGGCCAGTCATAATTTTTACTACCGGTTCTCCGAACTACTCAAAATTTCCACTACCGGTTCTCCAGAACTGGTCAGAACCTGCTGAAACCCACCTCTGGTGTAAGCATGCACACATATGTAAATTGAAAAATAAAATAGCAATCACCTTCAAAATAAAAGCAATCCACAAGGGCCAGACAAGGATAGCCAAAGGACTAGATGTGGCCTGGGGGTCGGAAAATAACCAGATCAATACATTGATTGATTGATTTGACTTGTGTGCCACCCGTCTCATCTAGAGGTGACCCCATGATGATCTGTCTCTAACCTGGCCTTACAAGTCTTCTAACAATGCACTCATCACCACTGTAACAAGGTCCATCCACCTCACTGCTGATGCTCTTCTTGCCTTCTATCTTTTTCAGCATGTAATCCGCAATTTACAACCACAATTGAGCCCAATATTTCTGTTGTTAAGTGAGACATTTGTTAAGTGAGTTTTGCCCCATTTTACGTCTTTTCTTGCCACAGTTGTTAAGTGAATCACTGCAGTTGATAAGTTAATAACACGGTTGTTAAGTGAATCTGACTTCCCCGTTTACTTTGCTTGTCAGAAGGTCGCAAAAGGTGATCACATGATCCTGAGACACAGCAATGGTCATAAATATGAACCAGTTGCCAAGCATCTAAATTTTGAACACATCACCATGGGGAGGCTACAAAGGCCGTGGTAGCTCAGGCTGTAAGAAGCCTGTTATTAGAACACAGCAGCCTACAATTACTGCAGGTTCAAGCCCGGCCCGAGGTTGACTCAGCCTTCCATCCTTTATAAGGTAGGTAAAATGAGGACCCAGATTGTTGGGGGGGCAATAAGTTGACTTTGTAAAATATACAAATAGAATGAGACTATTGCCTTATACACTGTAAGCCGCCCTGAGTCTTTGGAGAAGGGCGGGATATAAATGTAAATTTTAAAAAAAAGGTGGTAACTACGAAAATGGTTGTAAATCACATTTTTCAGTGCCCTTGTAATTTTGAATGGTCACTAAATGAACTGTTGTAAGTCAAAGACTATCTGTAAATTTCTAAACAGCTAAGCCTTCACATAATATGTCTGAATTAGGACAATTTCTCAATTGTATATCAATCTTTTTAAAAATGAGTCTCTTTTTAAAATTGTTTTAGATTTTAAATTTATAATTTGGTAATTTTAAGTGTATATATGGTTAAGTGCATAAGGTTATCATCTTACATTTGTTATTTTATTTTTGTTCCCTGAGCTAATTATTATTATAGTATATTTTATCTGATCTTATTTATAACAGAAATGTTGGGCTTAATTGTGGCCGTAAATTGTGGATTACATGCTGAAAAAGATAGAAGGAAAGAAGAGCATCAGCAGTGAGGTGGATGGACCTAGTTAGGGTGGTGATGAGTGCATTGTTAGAACAGTCAACACTTATTTATTTTTATTATGAATAGCCAAAACTCCGGAAGATAGGCTTAAGATACAGAAGGATTTTGACAGACTTGAACATTCAGCGTTATCTAACAAAATGAAATTCAATGGTGAAAAAAGTAAGGTTCTACATTTAGGCAAGAAAAACAAAATGCACAGGTACAGTATATTTCGTACCTTACTCAATAGTGGTGACTGTGAGAGGGATAATAATAATAATAACAACAGAGTTGGAAGGGACCTTGGAGGCCTTCTAGTCCAACCCCCTACCCAGGCAGGAAAACCTACATCATCTCAGACAGATGATTATCCAACATTTTCTTAAAAATTTCCAGTGTTGGAACATTCATAACTTGCCTGCAGAAGTTGTCTTGGAGTCCTAGTGGACAATCACTTAAATAGGAGCCAGCAGTGTGCTGCAGCTGCCAAAAAAGCCAACCCAGTTCTAGGCTGCATAAACAGAGGGATAGAATCAAGATCACGTGACATGTTAATACCACATCATAAAGCCTTCGTAAGGTCACACTTGGAATACTGCATCCAATTTTGGTCGCCACGATGTAAAAAAGATGTGGAGACTCTAAAAAGAGTGCAGAGAAGAGCAACAAAGATGATTAGGGGACTGGAGGCTAAAACATATAAAGAACGGTTGGTAGAACTGGATATGTCTAGTCTTATGAAAGGAAGGACTAGGGGTGACATGATAGCAGTGTTCTGATATTTCAGGGGCTGCTACAAAGAAGTGGGAGTCAAACTATTTTCCAAAGCACCTGAGGGTAGAACAAGAAACAATGGGTGGAAATTAATCAAGGAGAGAAGCAACTTAGAACTAAGGAGAAATTTCCTGACAGTTAAAAAAATTAATCAGTGGAACAACTTGCCTCCAGAATTTGTAAATGCTCCAACACTGGAAGTTTTAAAGAAGAGATTAGATAACCATTTGTCTGAAGTGGTGTAGGGTTTCCTGCCTAAGCAGGGGGTTGAACTAGAAGACCTCCAAGGTCTCTTCCAACTCTGTTATTCTAAAGACAAATTCTATTCTTTTTGGTTTTCTCTTTTTACTCCATTCATTTCTTAAGGCCATATTTGAAAAGCAATAAATAAATAAGCAACTAAAATTGTTTAACAAGTAGTCTTTGACTTACAACCCTTCGTTTAGTGACTGAAAAACGTGATTTGTGGTACTAGGGCCTCACCCTTACGACAGTTTCAGTATCCCTGTGGATTGATGTAAAGTGTTACCAAGTGCCCAAATTCTGATGGCCTGACCACAGGCATTTTGGAGTAAAAAAATGAAAACCAAAAAGAATAAATATGATCAGATTAAATATAATATAGTAATAATTAGCTCAGGGAACAAAGAAAGAACAAATGATTTGGGCACTTGGCAACTGATGTGTATTTACAATAGTTGCAATGTCCTGAGGTCCTATGATCACCATTTGCAACTTTCCCAGCTGGCTTCCAATAGGCAAAGTGAATAGAAGCTGATTCACTTGACAACCTCCATGCCTTAGGGCCGGGCTACTTACGGGACCATCTGCTGCCACCGACTGCCTCCCACCGACCCGTGCGCTCTCACAGGGAGGGACTCCTTGGGGTGCCGTCCGCCAGGCAGTGCCGACTGGCGACACCCAGGGGAAGGGCCTTCTCTATGGGGGCCCCCACCCTCTGGAATGAACTTCCCCTGGGACTCCGTCAACTTCCCGACCTTCGAGCCTTTTGCCGCGAGCTTAAGATACATCTATTTATTTGCACAGGACTGGGCTAGGATTTTAATTTAATGTAGTTTTAATGGGTTTTTTATTATTTTAATTATAAATTTTAATTCGGCCTTATTTAATAGGTTTTTTAATTAGTGTTTTATTTTGTATTTATATTTGTGTATTTGTGTTTTTAATAGGCTGTAAACCGCCCTGAGTCCCTTGGGAGATAGGGCGGTATAAAAATGTGATTAAATAAAATAAATAAATAAAATAATAAAATAAACCACGTGATTCCCTTAACAATTACAGGGATCCACTTAACAACCATAGCAAAAAGGCTATAAAATGAGACATAACTCATTTAACAACCACCTTGCATAGCAATGGAAATTCTGCTCCCCAGTGTGGTCATAAGTCAAGGACTACCTGTATTGTACAACTCCCCTGGCTTCTCTGAATGTGGAGTATTTCCTACGAACATGAGTTACTTGCATTCACAAAGACAGATCCTTGTTTATATTACACTTTTTTAAAGATAGAAAGATCCTTCTTTCCTTCAATGTTTGTATACAGACAGATTCAGATACACCAGGTGGCCCACCTAAACAGTAATATGAATTTGACACATGAATTTTTTAACAGTTTGTTGTTCTCTCTCTCTCTCTCCCATTTCATTTGTACCTACATGAAACTTATTTTGCTTCTGAATAAAGCAGCAGGTACAAGCAGAAACATGTTGGTAATGTGAATTTCACTGCCTGTTCATCATGTACCATTTCTGTTTCTTTAGCATTCTCCTCCAGCACTGGTAGGTTCACTTTAGGCAGTGGGAATCCACATGCCAAGCTTTGAAATTTCTCCTCTCAACACAAGTAGTGTCTGGGTTTTGTGTAGGAGTGCATGTGGCCATTCAGCTGGCCTTTTGGACATTTTGTTTAATCTCTGCTCATGTACTTTTCTCAATTTATGAGAGAATTGTTAGAGAGAAGTATTTGCAGGAGTTGAGCAGAGAGAAAGATGATAGGACTGCGATCCCAACCTTTCCAGCTCAGCGGACTGGCAGCAGGGGAGAAGGGACGGTTCTGCACAAGTTTTGCATGCTCACTCACCCATTCGCTTGCTTGCATAGCCCAGTTCCCAATGGGCCGCAGCCTAGTATCAGGTTATGGCCTGGGGAGTCCCTGTGATAGGAGATAGGGTCCCCCTCCTCAATGGGAAGAGAGTTTTGGTTTCTTACATTGATCCTCTACTTATGACTTCCCTGTTCTTATCCCAGGTTCATGGATGTGGGATTCTTAGCAACCCAGATCTTTGGTAGTTGCTGGTCAGAGTTGAACTGATCTGTCATAAGGCTTCTCTAATGAGAGAGTGTTACTGGAATCAGGCAGGCACAATGTTCCATCTCTCATCTGAGTTTGTTTTGGTTTCAATCAAAGTCATGAGTCTGGGGCATGTGTAGGGGTGAAATCCAGCAGGTTCTGACAAGTTCTGGAGAACAGGTAGCCAAAATTTTGAGTAGTTTGGAAAACTGGCAAATACCACTTCTGGCTGGCCCCAGAGAGGGGAGGGAATGGGGATTTTGCAATATCCTTCCCCCAGGAGTGGGGAGGGAATGGAGATTTTGCAGTATCCTTCCCTGGAGTGGGGAAGAAATGGAGATTTTGCAGTATCCTTTCCTTGGAGTGGAGTAGGAATGGAGATTTTGCAATATCCTTTCCTCAGGATTAGGTGGGAATGGAGATTTTGCAGTATCCTTCCCCCAGGAGTGGGTGGGAATGGAGATTTTGTAGTATCCTTCCCTGGAGTGGGGTGGAAATGGAGATTTTGCAGTATCCTTCCCCTGCCACACTCACCAAGCCACGCCCACAGAACCAGTAGTAAAAAACCCTGGATTTCACCACTGGGCATGTGTCTCTCTGAGTTGTAATAGTAGAAATAGTAGTAGTAGTAGTAAAAATTGCTATTCGGATTTCTCTTATGGTACTCAGAGGCACTGTGCCTCATGTGAGACTTTTTATGAAGCTAGCCACTAAGGAAAATTTGGTGTTGTTGCTCCTGTGTTGTCGCGGCCTTCCTATGGTGCAATGGTGTCCCTTCCTGAACTACCCTTGCAGAACTAGAGATGGATGGCTCTGTGAGATTTAAACCTTCTCTTGTTGAGCGTTGGTTGCATGTCAGGAATTAATGATATCCATGGACTTGTCCAAGGTTGTTGAAGACCCCACACGTATAGGTGGAGGAGACAGACAGTAATCTGAAAGGGACGGGGGAGATTTAAATGTCTGTTGTTTGTCATGGTTGGATCATTCTTGATGTTTTAATTCTATTGTGTAAGCCACCTAGAGTCACTTTATGATTGAGATGGTATACAAACTGATAGACCAACCAACCAACCAATAAATTTTCAGGAGCTACCCAAGGACATCAAACAACTCGCCCACTCTCCGTTAACTTGGAAAAACAGGAAGAAGTCTAATGTTTAAGCTCTGGAGCATAGATATATAAGGCCTCTCACTTTTTTTTACAATGCAATGGATAATCACTTCTTGTGATGTGAAGCTTCATTCTTGTCCTCCGTGAAGTTTCTAATCTAGCTGAGTTGTGTCTGGAGTCTTCTGCCAAATCCCTTTGAGAGCTGAATTGATGTTTATGTGACTGGAGACTTGTGATTTACTGCCAAGCCTGGTTATGAAGCCTGACAGGAGGATGTATTTCAAAGTTCAAGCAGAGGGGTTGAGAATTTTTTTTTTCTTTCAACACAGTTTCATAAAATCATGGAATGCATGAGTAGGAAGATACTCATAGGACATCTGGTACAACCAGAGGTTCTGACAGTTCTGGAGAACCGGTAGCGGAAATTTTGAGTAGTTTGGAGAAACGGTAGTAAAAATTCTGACTGGCCCGCCCCCATCCTCTGCCTCCCAAGTCCCAGCTGATCAGGAGGAAATGGGGATTTTGCAGTATCCTTCCCCTGTAGTGGGGTGGGAATGGAGATTTTGCAGTATCCTTCCCCTTCCAAACCCACCAAGCCACACCCACCAAGCCATGCCACACCTACCAAGCCACACCCACAGAACCAGTAATAAAAAAATGTGAAACCCACCACTGAGTACAACCATCTGTTCAGTGCAGAAATCCACTAAGCCATTCCTTGCAGATGGTCAACCAGCTCCACTCTGAAAATCTCCAGCAAGATGGAATCCAGCACTGACTCTTCCTCTGCTTATGTTGTGGTCTGCCAGCAGCCGACAATGAGGAGGCAGGATCTGCATCAAAGGCAGAGATGGGGCCAGGGCCATCTGGGAGCAATGCATGGATGTCAGAGCCTCCAGAGGCAGGCAGAAAAGAGGTAGAGGAACAGGAGGAGCCTGTTCCTAGCAATGGTTGGTTGCCCCCGGTTCGGACCTGTTCTATAGAACCAATAGTAATACCAGCGGGAGGCTCTGCCCACTGACCCAAACGTCAACCAAAACAAATCAATCTAACAATCTGGAACTGAACACACTCAAAACCGTAGAAATGGTGGTAGACTTTAGGAGAAACCCTTCCATACTTCCACCTCTCACAATACTTGACAACACAGTATCAACAGTAGAAACCTTCAAATTTCTAGGTTCTATCATATCGCAAGATCTCAAATGGACAGCTAATATCAAAAACGTCATTAAAAAAGGACAACAAAGAATGTTCTTTCTGTGCCAACTCAGTAAGCTCAAACTGCCCAAGGAGCTGCTGATCCAGTTCTACAGAGGAATTATTGAGTCTGTCATTTGCACCTCTATAACTGTCTGGTTCGGTTCTGCAACCCAACAAGAAAAACACAGACTTCAGAGGATAATTAGAACTGCAGAAAAAATAATTGCTACCAACCTGCCTTCCATTGAGGACCTGTATACTGCACGAATCAAGAAGAGGGCCGTGAAAATATTTACAGATCACTCGCATCCTGGACATAAACTGTTTCAACTCCTACCCTCAAACGAGCTATAGAGCACTGCACATCAGAACAACTAGACACAAGAACAGTTTTTTCCCGAAGGCCATCACTCTGCTAAACAAATAATTCCCTCAACACTGTCAGACTATTTACTGAATCTGCACTACTATTAATCGTCTCATAGTTCCCATCACCAATCTCTTTCCACTTATGACTGTATGACTATAACTTGTTGCTGGCAATCCTTATGATTTATATTGATATATTGACCATCAATTGTGTTGTAAATGTTGTACCTTGATGAACGTATCTTTTCTTTTATGTACACTGAGAGCATATGCACCAAGATAAATTCCTTGTGTGTCTAATCACACTTGGCCAATAAAATTCTATTCTATTCTATTCTATTCTATTCTATTCTATTCTATTCTATTCTATTCTATTCTATTCTATTCTATTCTATCAACTCTTCTGCGCATGCACAGAAGAGTGCATGAGTGGGCATAATGCAAACCGGTAGTAAAGGTAACTAGAACCCACCCCTGGTTCCTAGTGCATGCATGCGAAGAGCTGCCAGAAGGCAAGAGCACCTGAAGAAAAAAGGACAATTCAGGAGTAAGGCCAGAAGATGATTGGCCACTCCCATAATGCTTAAAAGAGAAATAACGAGCCCTTGGGTTCTTTGTAGAAAAGCAACATTGATTTCCGTGCTTCTTGTCAGCGTCTCTTGAACTTTATGAGGTTTTTGCCAAGCAAAGCCTTTGGCAGGTTGCCAAAGACAACAAAAGTTGTTGATAAGGCCACAGGACTGTTTATGAAGAATTTGTTTTGGATTAAGCTAAGAATGAATTAATTCTCAGCTGTTTTAATGAAATAAGTTTGTTGAGGACTGAATTGTGTTTAGTAATCACTACTTGGGCCTTGGTCACAACAGCTTAACAGATTTCACCCTCATGACTGTCATCCTGAATCTCCTTTTAATTTCAGCTTTCTGTTCTTTGTCCTGCTCTCAAGGGTTAACTAAAACAGGCCCATCCCTTAAAACAGGGATCCCCAACCTTTCGAATCTCAGGGACCACTAAATTCATTATTTTAAATCCTGCGGACCACTAATATGATCTGCCTAATGACTGGCTGGGTGGGCGTGGCTAAGTGGTCATGTGACTAGGTGGGCATGACCAACTCGATGTCACTCACATTGAGGAGCACCTCACCGGTCTCTACTCACCCCTCCCCTCCCAGCCACTTCTTGCCTGCCCACCCGAGCTCTTTAGGGCCCCAACAGAAAGCAGTTGTTGGGAGCTAAGCAGCCACCAAGAGAAAGAGTTGGTAAAACAGCTCAGTTCAAACTGGATCTGATTGAGAAGGAGGCTCAGTAGAAGCACCTCACTGAGAACTACGAGCATAGGCTTTCCAAGCAGAGGGAAGACCTGCGGGAGTGCAAGGCCGGGTACCAGCACTTGGAGGCTCAGCGGGCTGAGATGGTCAGCCAGTTCCAGGCCATGATGCTGTCCCACTAGAACAAAGCCCTCTGGCTCTTCACCACCAGCGGTGCTTCCCTCCAACCTTCGCCCAAAGCCCCGTACCAGGAGGCTGAAGCAGACCCCAAGTCAGAATTTTTGTCCCCCTCCAACCTGCACAAAAAAACCCCGAAGGGGGAGACTCTCTGCAGCAACACAAACATTCATTGCATGTATTTGGCCCAGGGGCCGTAGTTTGAGGACCTCTGATTTAGGGCAAGATAAAAAATACAAATAATTTTTCTGCGGACCACCAGTTGATGACCACTGCCTTAAAATGTGATCACTTTTTAGGTCTGGGCAGACCACTTTCATAAATCTCCTGGTCTTGTCTGCAAGCCAAACATATCTAGTTCATTTAATTCAGGGATGTCTAACCTTGGCAACTATAAGACTTGTGGACTTCGAAATCCAGAATTCCTCAGGCAGCATGGCTGGCTAGGGAATTCTGAGAACTGAAGTCTACAAGTCTTAGAGTTACCGAAGTTGGACACTCCTGCTTTAAATATCCCTTGTAGTATTTGGTTTCCAGTTCCCTTATTGACCTAGCTTCTAAAGTATTATAATATTTATACATACTGTTGCCCCCCCTTTTTTTCCTTCCTATTTCTTCTGCACTTTTACTAATCATAGAAAAACTTCTAAGAAGGGAAAGATGGATTAGCTGTACAATTGGATTGGTTGCATTACAATCCATCTAAAATCATGCCGAAACTGTGTCTTTTGAAACATTTATTTTTTTTCAGTGGGATGATAGGTATGATTCTTCCTGCAATACTTTAACATGTTTTAGTTCTGTGTAGGTAGTAAATCACATATGAAGATATGGTTTTTGTTTTGCACTTTTCATAAATATTTACATCTGGACCGGAATGTAGTCTTAAATTTGCTGGCAAAGAAGCGGTTAAGGTTACTTATTTATTTATTTTTGTATTTACAAGAAATTGCAGAGTCTTAATAGGGCTGCTGAGATAAGCAGTCTTTAGAAGCTCACTAGACTCTGTTGTAATTAAAATATAGTACAATCAAGTAAACATTTTTACTTCTATGGCCATTAGAAAGTGAATAACTGGTCTCTTAACCATGTTAAAAAACTCCTGAGGGCAATTCACATGGCCAAACACCAATAAGTAGTGCTTTCCAGAAATTCTTGAAGAGAGCAGTTCACAAATGCCAGGGAAACGGGCTTTTTACCGTGCCAATTGTTAATTTGCTACTAAACCTCATTATTATAAATTATGCACCTAATATTCTATTATTCCTGCTGGCTGCAGGTAAGCATTTAAGCTGGTCAAAACCTACTTATCATTTTCTCCTAACTGCTACCTAACCATTGTACACCAAGAAAATATCATCTTGTACTAAGCATTTGATTTGAGTAGCATGCTGTTGCTTTCTATAAGAGCTGGCATGAAATTCCAGCTTTATTAGCTTAGCTGGTTTGGTAGCCAGCTCAGAATGGCTGCTCATAATGTGACTTGGTGCTGAATTGTGTGAGAAAAAAAAATTAACACTGTATGGTGAGATCAGTTTGCACCGTAGCCGCTGGACTTTATCAGTCATCAGATTGCTCTGCTATAGGCCACATTTCTGATGCACCCAGCCAAATGCCTCACATTTTGACCTGCAGTATGCTTATTAAGTCTGTAATTTCCTTTTTCCTGTTAAGTAGGGTATAAGAGTATGCTACCCTTGTGGCTCATGGCTGGTAAGAGTCAAGGTTTAAGCATATTTAACTTTGCCATTGCTCACAGCTAGACTGATATCTTACCATCAGAACTGCCAAATGTAAAAGAAGATTGTCAAATGCAAATGTGAAAAAGAAAAAAAAACAATTGTCTCCTGGAAAATCCATGTGATTCAATATGGAGGAACAGTTTGTTCTAGAAACATGGGAATGAGAGATGGGAACATATTATATCCCCCCTTTTTGGCAAATTTAGGTAATCTGTAGCTACATGTTTCTAGGATGGGACTGATATTGCAGTGCCCATCAGACTCAGCCAGCCTGGTTTCAGATAGTCTTCATGCCATCTTCTATAGGACTGAGAAGAAAATTAGAAAATAAAATAAAATGTGGAGCCTGAAGGGTTCATACGACATTTCCTCAAATAGCAAATACGTTTCAGCTGATATGGACAAAAGTGTGTAAATGATGGAAGATGTGCCTAGTTTGGTGTGTAACAGCATTACAATGGTATACCATTGTAGGAAGTTAGCACCCACCCCGCTCCTAGAAGAATGAAATATTTTAGAAAATATTAAAAAGAAGAATATATTTCCCTGGATGAGAAATGGAGAAACATGTTTTAAGGACAAAGCAGCTCCCTGCAGCTTCCTGCCTCCCCCCCACCATCTTTGTCAATGGGTCAGAGACAGAAATTCATTCTCTCCACCTTTGTCAATGGGACCATCCTCTGTAACACAATAGGACCCATCTAGCAACAGAAACTCACCACATGGCACCTGGGAAGATTACATCAGCCAGCAAAGCTAGCTAAGACCCCCACCCCCTGGGAGTCTGACAACCAATCAGGATACTCTTCCTGTGCCCCAGGAAATTCAAAGCTCAGAGAAAGCATAAAGCCAGGGTGCGCTCAGCACCTCGGCCTTTTCTTTTCAGGAACTCAGGAACCTGACCACCATTAAACCATCTTTCCAAGCAGTCTCCATGTTTCCAGTATCTTTATCCCCACTTGGAACTGAACCCAGATGGACATTTCTTCCAACACCATCAATGCAGGTAATCCTTAATTTACGACTGGTCAATTACCAACTTAAAAGTCACAATGGACTCTCCCTAAAGATAGGTCAAACAGCCAGGCTCCCCAGTGAAGGGACTGCATTATGGGCTCTTGCCAAAGAGTCCACATTTACAACTGTTTGCAGCATCTCATAGTCATAATACAGCTGGAAGGGACCTTGGAGGTCTTCTAGTCCAACCCCTTGCTCAAGCAGGAGTCCCAATATCATTTCAGATAAAATGCTGCCCAGTCTCTTAAAAACCTCCGAGATGAAGCACCCACACCTTCTGAAGGCAAGCTGTTCCACTGGTTAATTGTCCTCACTGTTAGGAAGTTTCTCCTTAATTCCAGGTTGCTTCTCTCCTTGATTGCCTTTGCGGCCTCTGACCCGGCGCAGATCCCAACCGGCTCCTTGGTTCTCCGAGGAGCTGAGGGGGATGAAACGCCGGAGAAGACGCCTAGAGAGTTCCTGGAGGTCCAGCCGTTCAGAGGCTGATCGGACACTAGTTAGATCCTATACTAGGACCTACCTAGTGGCACTGAGGGAAGCGAGGCGTTCTCGCCTCCTCCCTCATTGCGTCGACAGATAACCGCCCAGCTGCCCTGTTCTGGTGACCCGCCTCCTTCACCAGGGGAGGCGGGATGACCCGCTGCGGGACGTGCTGAGGAGTTTAACGGTTATCTATACGATAAAATCGTTCAGCTTAGGGACGGTCTGGACCAAAATTGTGGCGATTCAGGCGGGGTATCTGAGGGCGGTCTTGGTGATGTTGTCTGGGATGAGTTTGACCCTGTGACTCCCGAGGACATGGACAGGTTGCTGGGTAGATTGAATGCCACCACGTGTTTACTGGACCCGTGCCCTCCTGGCTGGTGCTGGCCACTCAGGAGGTGACACGAGGCTGGCTCAGGGGCTTCTGAGTGCTTCCTTGTTGGAGGGAGTCTTCCGCCGCCTTGAAAGAGGCGGTGGTGAGGCCCTCCTCAAGAAGCCTTCCCTGGACCCGGCTGTTTTGGGTAACTATCGTGTCTCCAACCCGCCGCGCGAAGGTTGTAGAGAGTATGGTGGCATATCAGTTTCCCCTGCACCTGGAGGAAACTGTCAATCTGGACCCGTTCCAGTTCGGCTTCCGACCCGGTTACAGCACTGAGACGGCTTTGGTCGCATTGGTGGATGATCTCTGGAGGGCCAGGGATAGGGGTTATTCCTCTGCCCTGGTCCTATTAGACCTCTCAGCGGCTTTCGATACCATCGACCATGGTATCCTGCTGCGCGGTTGGAGGGACTGGGGTGGGAGGCACCGTTTATCGGTGGTTCTCCTCCTATCTCTCTGACCGTTGCAGACGGTGTTGGCAGGGGCAGAGATCAACCCGAGGCACCTCACTTGTGGGGTGCCTCAGAGGTCTGTTCTCTCGCCTTCTGTTCAACATCTATATGAACCGCTGGGTGAGATCATCAGTGGCTTCGGTGTGAGGTACCAGCTGTACGCTGATGACACCCAGCTGTGCTTTTCCACACGGGCCACCCCAATGAAGCTATCGAAGTGCTGTCCCGGTGTTTAGAAGCCGACGGGTCTGGATGGGGAGGAACAGGCTCCAGCTCAACCCCTCCAAGACTGAGTGGCTGTGGATGCCGGCATCCCGGTACAGTCAGCTGAGTCCGCGGCTGACTGTCGGGAGCGAGTCATTGGCCCCGGCGGAGAGAGTGCGCAACTTAGGCGTTCTCCTGGACGATCGGCTGTCTTTAGAAGAACATTTGACAGCCATCACCAGGGGAGCATTTTATCAGGTTCACCTGATTCGCCAGTTGCGCCCCTTCCTTGATCGGGACTCCTTACGCACGGTCACTCATGCCCTCATCACTTCCCGCCTGGACTATTGCAATGCTCTCTACATGGGGCTCCCCTTGAAGGGCATCCGGAGGCTGCAGTTGGTCAGAATGCAGCTGCGCTGGTGATAGAGGAGCCCTCGTGGCTCCCGAGTGACACCTATCCTGCGCAGCCTGCACTGGCTGCCAGTAGCCTTCGGGTGCAATTCAAGGTGCTGGTTACCACCTTTAAAGCGCTCCATGGCATAGGGCCGGGTTACTTACGGGACCGCCTGCTGCTACCGAATACCTCTCACCGACCCGTGCGCTCTCACAGAGAGGGACTCCTCAGGGTGCCGTCGGTAGCGACAGTGTCGTCTGGCGACACCCAGGGAAGGGCCTTCTCTGTGGGGGCTCCGCCTCTGGAGCGAACTCCCCAGGACTTCGTCAACTTCCGGACCTCCGAACCTTTCGCCGCGAGCTCAAAACTCACTTATTTATTTGCGCTGGACTGGGTTAGCTTTTTATGGGTTTTTAATTGGGTTTTATCGATGGGTTTTTAATGGGTTTTTAATGGGTTTATTATTTGCTAAATTTTAATTGCGGCCAAATTGAATAAGTTTTTTAGTGGTATTTTAATAGTATTTATTTTGTAATAGGAATGTTTATTTTATCTGGCTGTAAACTGCCCTGAGTCCTTCGGGAGAAGGGCGGTATAAAAATTTAAATAATAATAATAATATAATAATAGTTTCCATCCATTGTTTCTTGTCCTGCCCTCTGGTGCTTTGGAAAATAAGTTGACCGACTCCTCTTTGTGGCAACCTCTCAAATATTGGAATACTGCTAACATGTCCACCCCCTCCCCCCATCCTTCTTTTCTCTAGACTAGCCAAACCCAAATCCTGCAACTGTTTTTTATATGTTTTAGTCTCTAGGTCTTTAATCATTTTAGTTGCTCTTCTTTGCACTTTTTCCAAAGCCTCGACATCTTTATTGGTTACTGTGGAAAGAGGTAGCTTAACTCCCTGATTAAGGAAAGTCCTGCCTTGTGGGAGGGGAGGAAGGGGAATTGGACAAAATATCTTTGTTCTGTTTGTGTACATGTTTGGGTATTCTTACTAATAAAAGGCTCCATAAGGATGCATATTTTCTTAAAATATTGAGCACCAAATAACAATTAATATTAAGCAACGTAATGACTTATATCAGGTGGGATCAGGGTCACCTACAAGTGTAAACCTCCAAACATTCAGTGACAAAGCACAAATAAAGATCTTTGATTACCCTCATTTTGCTGTTGTTGTTTGTTTGAAAATGAGTTCCATAGGTGTGGTAAACGTCCAGTAAGCTTATACAGTTTTAAATACGGTTATAAACATAAGCCTTCCCTCTACAAAAAAACAAACACTTGGGGAGAAAAAAAGGAGGAGGAGGAGACCTTTCTCCGATCTGCAATATTAACAGTAACAGAGTTGGAAGGGACCTTGGAGGTCATCTAGTCCAACCCCATACTCACGCAGGAGACCTGTACGAGGGATTTGAACTGCCGACCTTTCTGATCGACAAGCTCAGTGTCTTAGCCACGGAGCCACCTAGTCAGGCTATGTATATAAAAGTGTCATTGCCACACTTGCTTCTAAAATAGTAATTTTTAAAAGTGTAACCTAAGAGGAGATTCTGCAAGGATGAGGTAACTAAAAAAAAGGAAGTGGATTATAGGTACTCTGATTTAGAACCCTTCCTTTAATGAATGGTTCAAGCTTCACAACAGTATTGAAACAAGTGATATACAACTGATATTCGGAGTTACAATGGTTATAGCATCTCCACAATCACGCCATTAAAATTCAGGCCCTTGGTAACCGGCATATATTTATGATGGATACAACATCCCACAGGCACATGATTGCCATTCAGAACAATTCCCAGCCAGCTTCTGAGACGCAAAGTTAATGGGGAAATTTATTTATTTATTTATTTATTTATTTATTTATTTATTTATTTATTTATTTATTTATTTATTTATTTATTTATTTATTTAATCATATTTTTATACCGCCCTATCTCCCAAGGGACTCAGAGCGGTTTACAGCCAAGTAAAATATACACATAAATAAATACAAGTTAAAACCCCAATTTAAAAAACTTATTAAATACGGCCGAATATTAAAACCCCAATAAAATAGTAAAACCCCATTAAAACCAAATTTAAAATTTAAAATTCTAGTCCAGTCCTGCGCAGATAAACAGATGTGTCTTAAGCTCACGGCGAAAGGTTCGAAAGTCAGGAAGTTGGCGAAGTCCTGGGGGAAGTTCGTTCCAGAGGGTGGGAGCCCCCACAGAAAAGGCCCTTCCCCTGGGCGTCGCCAGCCGGCACTGCCTGGCTGACGGCACCCTGAGGAGTCCCTCCCTGTGAGAGCGTACGGGTCGGTGGGAGGCAATCCAGATTTACTTAACAAGCACATGATTCATTTAACAACTGCAGTAATTCACTTACTAACTATAGCCAAAAAAGTGGGTGTGGGTCACTTAACGACCGCCTTTAGCAATTATGATACCAAATTATGATACCAATTGTGGTGGTAAATTGAGGATTACCTGTAATCGTAGAGCCATGGTCACCATCTTCACTTTTTCCACTCTTCCCTCTCTCTACACCAGCCTGAGAAAAATAATATCTGCCACTTGTTTGCCCACATAGAAATGTCAAATTCAGCTGCTATAAATGAGACCTTGGTAGCTTTTTGCGTACAGGTACGATCACAACTGAGCCCAAAAAATTCTGTTTCTAAGCGAGACAGATGTCAAATGAGTTTTGCCCCATTTTACGACCTGTCTTGCCACAGTTGTTAAGTGACGCACTGCAGATCTTAAGTTGATAACATGGTGGTTAAGCAAATCTGGCTTATCCCATCGACTTGGCTTGTCAGAAGATCACAGAAAAGAATCCCATGACCCTGGCGCACTGCAGCCATTATAAATGTATGCCACTTTCCAAGAATCTGAATTTTGATCACATGACCATGGGGATGATGCATGGGGATGTCCTAAGTGTGAAAAATGGTCATAAGTCCTTTTTTCACTAAACAAAATGGTGTAAGTTGAGAACTTACCTGCATTTAATTTCTCCTTCCAGAACGAAATGAATAACCTGGCTGATGCAAAGAAGAGAAAAAAACCCTTGAATTCAAAGGCTGCATTCATAAAGTATGCTGGACCAGTTATTCTACTGTTTCTTGAACAAGGCTTCGCTACCTGGCTCACATGGGATGCCAACCAGGAACCAGGCCAAGATATAGCTCTACGGAACTAACTCAGCCTTGGCAAATATATAGTGATGTAATATGGTAAGCAAATATTGACACTAGAAGAAGCAGTGAAAAGATCTAAAACAGGGAAGTGATAGAAGTGGGGGGAGGGGTCACCATTATCAAAGAAAGCTTGTCTCCATTCTGACTATTTAGAAGAGCTCAGACCGCTTTGATTTCATTATTTTGCAAGCAGATTCTTGGAACAGATTATTTGATTTTTGAGACACTCAGGAATATTACCCTGTTTCTCCATTCCTGGTCAATTCTTCCTTAGTGTTCAAAACATCTCAACGTAGCTATAGAACCAGTGGTCCTTTGTTACATGTAATTTGATTTTTTGAGACATGAAAAAAGAACATAGGAAATGCTTTTTTGGCTAAGTAAGATTGATTGCCTCCTTCATGATGTTTCTTAATTTTTGGCCATACTGTACTTAAAGATACAGATACAGATAAAGATACAGTTAGTATGTTTTAATATATGCTTCTTAAGTATTTTATGCAGAACAATAAGCTTTTTTCCTAGGATATATTCCCATTGTTTATGCATTTTCATTTGTTGGGTAAATTTGGTTGGTGCATATCCTTCCAAGCTTTTGAACGACTTATTTTCATTTACAGTTTCTTATTGTAGCTGTAGGCTTGTGATTATTTGTGTGTGTGTGTGTGTGTGTATTACATAACCACACAATACACAGCTGTTATGCACACAGAGACAGACACATATGTAATGTTTAAACATTGTGATTTGCCCAGAGCTAATAGGTTAAGTTTGACTCACAGTGTGAACAATTCAATTGAAGCAACCTCTCTCATACGCACAAAACCCCACAAGACAATATCTATTTCAGTACAACTCATTGTAAGAAAATCAGGCACAGCAGAGATTTTCTTATTAATTTCAGGATTTATTTAAATTTAAATTTAAATCCCATTGTCAAATGCTTACCAGAGTACTTTCTTTATGGCAATATTAACAGGCACTTCTTCTTGAGTCCTTGATTCAGGAGGAAAACAGGCTAACAAAATTGTCTTGCTACAATGGTGCTGGAAGAAATGTCCATCTGGGTTCAGTTCCAAGTGGGGAGAAAGACACAGGAAACATGGAGACTGATTGGAAAGATGGTTTAATGGTGGATAGGAGGACCACATGGTTTTGAGGTCCGGGGGGGAAAAAAGCGCATGAGAGAGAGAGAGAGAGAGAGAGAGAGAGAGAGAGAGAGAGAGAGAGAGAGAGAGAGAGAGATTTATACCCTCTGTTGGGCTTTGAATTTGAGCTTGTATTCTGATTGGTTATCATACTCCCATGGGGCCATGCAGTGGTAACTTTGTAGGTTGTCTTTTGAGTCTCAGGCTTGGTTGAGCCTTGCTGGGTGATGCAATCTCCCCAGGTGCCATGTGGTGAGTTCAGTTGCTAGATGGGTAGAGGACTAATTCTATCTTCATTGGATCTTGGGTGAGGGCATTTACTTATGAGTAGACCTAGCTATCTCTTTATCTCTTAAGTGCTGACATCTTCTGTGGGCTATTGAGGAGGGTGGGGACTATTAAGAGTGAGCCTGCTTCCTGCCTTAAAAAAACATATTTCTCCATTTCTCACCAGGGAAATATAATATTCTGCCTTTTTAATATTTCCTAGAATATTTCATTCTTCTACGAGCAGGATGGGTGTTAACTTCCTACTAAACTTTATTCTGCCTCAGGCTAAACTGGCTAAACTTTATTCTGACTCAGGACCGAGCTTGGCCACCGATAGTCTTCTTTCAGTTTAACATGGGAGAATTAAAGGACAGTGATTAGTGCATTCCCCTAGCTGCACTTCTCTTCACACCCAGCATGAATTGGTGATGGGAAAACTACTAAATCATGATCATTAAGTTGTCGTGGGGCATTCTTGGGCATCTGGGATGGAAGTTTAACAGGTTGTGCTTGATTTACAACCATTGATTTAATGACTGTACAAAGTTACAGTAGCACTGAAAAAAGGGACTTCTGACTACCTTTTCACACTTAGGACCATTGCAGTATCCCCATGGTCACATGATTAAAATACTTGACAACTGGCATGTATTTATGACAATTGCTCTGTCCCGAGATCATGTACTATTGCAATGCTCTCTACATGGGGCTGCCCTTGAAGTGCACCCGGAGGCTGCAGCTAGTCCAGAATGCAGCTGTGCGAGTAGTAACGGGAGCCACTCGTTGCTCCCATGTAACACCACTACTACGCAGTCTGCATTGGCTTCCTGTGGTCTTTCGGGTGCGCTTTAAGATTTTGGTTACCACCTTTAAAGCGCTCCATGGCTTAGGACCCGGGTACTTACGGGACCGCCTGCTGTTACCTCATGCCTCATGCCTCCCACCGACCCGTACGCTCACACAGAGAGGGTCTCCTCAGGGTGCCGTCCGCCAAACAATGTCGGCTGGCAGCGCCCAGGGGTAGGGTCTTCTCTGTGGGAGCTCCTACGCTTTGGAACGAACTTCCCCCTGGTTTACGCCAAGTGCCTGATCTTCGGACTTTTCGCCGTGAGCTGAAAACGCATTTATTTATCCAAGCGGGACTGGATTAAAAGTTTTACTTAATTTTAACTGGGGTTAATTATTAATTTTTAGGTAATGGGGTTTTATCATTTTAACTGTAATTTTAAATTCTGACCTATTTAAATAAGTTTTTTAATTAGTTTTTATTGTGTATGATTTCTGTATTTTATCTGGCTGTAAACCGCCCTGAGTCCTTTGGGAGATAGGGCGGTATAAAAATTTGATTAAATAATAAATAAATAAATAAATAAATAAATGTAAAGAAGGAACTTTTTATTATTTATGGTGGACATGAGACAAAGCAAAGAAATATTGGAGTAGGATTCACATTTTAATACAGAAGATTATTTAAGTGAATATACAGATAAAACAAGAGACTTTTTGTAATGTATCTTTAAAAGTTTTGGTGGGAGTTTTGGCGGGAATTAGCACGTTGCTGATTGGTTGAAACCACCGGCTGAAATATATATAAAGAGAGGTTTTCCTCAGTACTAGTTGCTGGGTTCACTGTATATTAAAGAGCTGTTGTCACTACCCTGGTCTCCTGCCTCGTTATTGCCCAAACTTAACACTGGCGACGAGGATGGGATTCCGAGGCTAAAAGCACCAGGAAAGAGCTGAACGCACTACGAGGACCGAACCCAGCAAAATTCAGGGCGGAACGCAGCGATGGCCAGCTACACACCGCCCGCGCCGTTTGACCCATCCAAGGAGAAATGGGGGACATACATGACCCGTTTGAGAGTTTCCTCGAGGCAACGAACTGCAAGGAGTTCAGACAACAGAAAAAGGGCGTATTTCCTGAGCCACTGCGGTCCCGAGGTCATCGACATCGCAGAAGCCCTGGCAGAGCCAACGCCGGTACAATCGGTATCGTGGCAAACTCTGCAGAACCTATTGAAGAACCATTTCGCGCCAACACCGTCCAAATATGTGCAGCGTTTTGAATTTGGAGAGCGCAGACAGCAAGAGGACGAGTCCATCAGCGATTACATGGCCGCCCTGAGGAAAGCCTCCAAATATTGTGGGTACCGAGATTTGGATGAGGAACTGTTGGAGCAACTCATCCGTGGGGTCAGAGACATTCGTTTGCGGAGGCGGCTGCTATCCAAAAGCAACCTAACGCTGGCAAATGCTCTGGACGAAGCCAGAGCTCATGAGATGTCCACCCAAGCGGCGGAAACCCTACAAAAGCCGCTCACACCAACGGCGAGCGCGAAATCAACTCCGGTCCACAACGAAGAAGTCCAGACCGAATCAGACGGCGAGGATGAGGAAGGAGTTTTTCACACCGGGAGACCGAGAAAAGAAGACCGGGATGAATGCGGAAGTTGCGGAGGGCAACACCAGCGTCATCAATGCAAGTTCAAGGACACTACATGTCGGCGGTGCGAGAAGAGGGGGCACCTGGCTCAAGTTTGTCGAGCACCTCAACCGTCCCGCCGAAAATTCAAACCAACCAATCAGAGCGCGGGATCGGCAAGGCGACCCGTGATTGGTCAAGAAAAAGGCGAAGTCAAACCGAACGACCGTAATAGTGGGTCGCAGCACCCGCCTAGAGAAGAAAATATTCACAAAACCAAAATTGAAGAAGTGCCGTGCCGGCTGGAGGTGGACACAGGGTCAGCGATCACAATCATGTCCTGGGACACTTTTAAAGCTTTGCGAACATCGCCAAACGCAAACTGCAAACACAGCGGCTAAAAGTTCAAGACTACCAAGGAATCGCATCCCTGTTCGAGGACAACATCCGTCCGCGTCGAGTACGGACCACACAAGAAAACCCTGCCCATCACGATAGTCGAAGGGACCCTGCCAAGCTTGTTGGGACTAGACTGGTTCCGAGCATTGGGCATGGGAGTGACTGGCATCTACAGAAATGACTTTAACCTAAAGGACACACTCATGGACGAATTCGCAGATGTTTTCAAGGACTGCCTGGGCAAGTACAAAGGGACCCCTATTTCTTTCAATTTAGACCCCCAGGTAGCCCCCATACGGTTAAAAGCAAGGAGGGTCCCTTTTGCCCTTAAACCCAAGATTGACAGGGAGATAGACAAACTAGTCAGTCAGGGGATACTAGTGCCAGTCGATCATGCAAAGTGGGAGACGCCAATCGTCACCCCAGTGAAACCAGATGGGTCAGTTAGAATCTGCGCTGACTACAAGGCAACTTTAAACAAAGCCTTGCAAAAAAGCGCTTACCCGGTCCCAGTGGTGCAACACTTGCTGCACTCGCTGGGGCAAGGGCACGTTTTTGCCAAATTAGATTTGGCCCAAGCCTATCAACAACTGCCCGTAGACGCCAACACAGCCGAAGCCCAGACAATTGTGACTCACAGAGGTGCTTTCAAGTGTACCCGGTTACAGTTTGGGGTGAGTGTGGCACCTGGTCTATTTCAAAATTTAATGGAGCGACTTCTGCAAGGGCTCCCGGGGGTGGTCCCCTATTTTGATGATGTATTGGTATCAGCCGAAAATTTAGACGAATTGGGGGAGCGTTTGAGAAAAGTTTTGGGCATTTTCCGGTCAGCCGGTCTAAAAGTTAAAGTGAACAAATGCCAAATAGGGGTAGAATCCGTAGAGTTCTTGGGCTACAGAATAGACAAGGAAGGAATTCACCCCACTGAGAGCAAGGTCAAGGCAATAAGAAAGGCTCCAGCGCCCAAAAACAAAACAGAGCTACAGGCATTCCTGGGTCTAGTGAACTTTACGCGGTCTTTTTGAAAAATAAGGCAACCGTTGCCGAGCCGCTACATAAGTTATTGGGAAAGAATACTGTTTGGTCTTGGGGAAAGACGGAGGCTAGAGCATTCGAGGCAGTAAAAACCTACTCTCGAGCGATAGTTTACTGATCCAGTATCATAGCACAATGCCATTGGTATTAGTTTGCGATGCTTCCCCTACGGGTGGGTGCTGTGCTCAGCCACAGGCTTCCAAATGGCACAGAAGCCCCAATAGCCTTCTACTCCAGAACAATGTCCTCGGCAGAGAGGAACTATAGTCAGTTGGATAGGGAAGCCCTAGCTATAGTTTCAGGAGTAAAAAAGTTTCACGAATACGTCTTTGGTAGAGACTTTGAAATTGTTACAGACCACAGACCACTGTTAGGGTTACTGGCTGGCGACCGCCCAACGCCTGTGGCACTCTCGCCCCGATTGACCCGATGGACTATCTTTTTAGCCGCCTACTCCTATAAACTGCGGCATCGGCCAGGAAAGGAGTTGGGGCATGCGGACGCGTTAAGCAGATGCCCACTGCCAGGGGTGATCGAGGACCCCACTCCGGGGACGCCCATACTGTTAATTGACTCTCTGGACTCTGGCCCAGTCACGTCTAAGGAGGTGGCTCGGGCGTCATACCGGGACATTACTTTGAGAACTGTAATTGGTTGGGTCCAAAGAGGGTGGCCCGCTGCGCCGGGCGAGCGTTTCAAAGAATTTGTCAAGAAAAGCGGGGAATTATCGGTGCAAGGGGGGTGCCTGCTCTGGGGGGATAGGGTGGTAGTTCCAGAGAAATTGCGGGAAAAAGTTCTGGAACTTCTGCACGAAGGTCACCCTGGGATCGTGAGAATGAAGGGTTTAGCTAGAAGCTATGTGTGGTGGCCCCTAATGGACAAGGAGATTAGCGACAAGGTTGGCAAATGCCAAAGGTGCCAGGAGTCCAGACCACTACCACCAACGGCCCCAGTCCGGGAGTGGGAGAAACCCCAAGGCCCTTGGTCCCGTATACACATAGACTTCGCTGGCCCTTTCCATGGCCAAACGTTTCTAATAGTGGTGGATGCATTCTCCAAATGGCTGGAGATCATCCTAATGAAATCCACAACCGCTGAAGCTGTCATTTCAGCACTAAGGCACCTTTTCGCTACGCACGGGCTGCCGGACACTCTCGTGTCAGACAATGGGCCACAGTTCACCGCGACACTTTTTGAGGGGTACTTAGCAGAAGAGGGCATCCGACATGCCCTCTCAGCGCCTTTCCACCCTGCGACGAACGGCCTTGCTGAACGTTTCGTCCGGAGCGCGAAAGAGGCATTGTCAAGAAGCGGCCCAGGTGATTGGCAATCACAAATTGACGCATTCCTAAAGGTACAACACAGAACCCCTTGTGTAGCTACTGGCCGCAGCCCAGCGGAGCTACTGATGGGGCGAAAACTAAGATGCCCCTTAGACCGGTTAAACCCGAATTACACGCCAGACGGGTACAAAACAATATCAGGCAAAACAAGGGAACTAACCATAGGGAGTCCTGTATGGGCGCACAATTACGGTGACGGCCCAAACTGGTTAAAGGGAACAATCATTGACACCACGGGGCCCAAGTCTTATCTTGTAGAGATAGAGGACGGCCGAGTGTGGAGACGTCACATAGATCAGCTGAGGAATAGGATTAACACTAGACCAAAGATAGACGGAATGGGCCCTGACTACTCATTGATTGAACCCATAACTGACTCCAGCCGGGAAAAAACGGAGAACTTATCTGGTTCAGACGAGGTCCAGCGACACCCTCCGGTCCTTCCCGAGGACAGTAGGCTCGACTCGGCAAGTAATCCAAAGCCGGATGGCCTGGAGGAGGAGCTGCGAGGAACGGGCAGTCCCTCCGGTCAGCTTGACTCAACCCCAGAAAGTGAACTGCGCAGGTCCGGAAGGGTTAGGAAACGCCCAGTTTACCTGCGTGACTACGTAGAGAAATAATATTCTAAAATTATGTAAATAAGGGTAAAATGCCTTCTGGGAGGGAAGGAGTGTAATGTATCTTTAAAAGTTTTGGCGGGAGTTTTGGCGGGAATTAGCACGTTGCTGATTGGTTGAAACCACCGGCTGAAATATATATAAAGAGAGGTTTTCCTCAGTACTAGTTGCTGGGTTCACTGTATATTAAAGAGCTGTTGTCACTACCCTGGTCTCCTGCCTCGTTATTGCCCAAACTTAACACTTTTCTTTCAGGAATAATGGATAATGAATTTGAAAAAAAATGGGACTTTGATGTTATATATGTTGACAGCAGCAAGATTATTTTACTCACAAAAATGGAAGGAAACTTTGATTCCCACAATGGACGACTGGTTGCAAAAGTTGATAGGGTTAGCAGAAGTGACTGCTTTGATCAAAGAACACAATTAATTTTGTTTCTACTTGGAAACCAGTTTTGGATTTTGTGCTTGAGAAAAAAAAATGAAACTTTGTTTTTGATAGATTTGGTATTATAGAAATAGCTAGTATATACTATTTATGAAAGAAAATAATTGAGGTTTCATGTTACTACCTTATTTTATTGCCCCAAAAGGAGTCAGAAATCAATGGTTTTCTTTCTCCCCCCCCACATCCTACAGAAGCTTCTTGGATGAGAAGAGAAATGTCTTCAAAGAAAAAACAGAAAGTCCAGTTGCCTCTTGAAAAAACACCTTTGGGACAACCATGACCTGGATGACTAAGAATCTCAATAGACCTCTATCCTACACTTTTTTCTTCTTCCCCCTTTCCTCCCTTATTTTCCCCTTATTTTTATTTTTTTCTTGTACTTCTGCATTTTATATTTAGATAAACTAATAAAGTATAAAATGTCTTGTTTAGCAATGGAAATTTTGGGTTCAGTTTGTGGTCGTAAGTTGAGGACTACCTGTATTTATTTTTTATTTATTCATTTATTTGATTCCCATAGCTGCCCATTTCAATAAGAGACTCTTTACCCATCTGTCAAATTATCTGAGTGACAGATTGCTGCTGTGGGCAACCTTTGCACCAATGAGCCATCCCTTGGATTACTCAAGGTGAGCCTAGCTGCTCTTTTGGAAAAACATTAAAACTCATGCTTAAAAAGATTGACTGGCTGGCTGGTTTCATAACTGGTTGAAACAAGAGATAATTCTTCTGGGATATCAGTTAGGCTATTTTTTAGGTGCAGATTTAGCCGTCTTCCAGAACAACACTAGATACATGATTAAGAATAGTTTGGCTCAGATAATAAGTGCAATAGAGGGAATGCAAGAAGCTTTAGGGAAGTCCGCCTTGCTTCAGCCAGCCTCCCCCAATGTGACTGCAATCTGCCAGTCAGTCTAGAGATGATAAGGGAGAGAGGGAGGGAGGCAGAGATCAATACATCATACATGGAAATTATTAGCAGTAGATGGCTATAGCTGGAAATACTCGGCATTCAAAATAGCACTAGGGAAGGAAAAATAGAGCTGCCTCTCTCTCCCTTTCTTAGTAATAAAAACTAGCAGAAAGTTTGAACATGAACATTCTCTTGTTGACAAAGCAGCAAACTTGTAAAGCAGTCATTTGAGATGAGAAATAGGCAGCTTCCCCATCTACTCTTTGCCTCTTCCCATTATCCAGATGCAGAAGGTCATATACCTCCTGTAAAACTTCCTTTTTCCAAAGCACCAGAAGCAGGGGTGAAATTCAATTTTTTTTACTACCGGTTCTGTGGGCCTGGCTTGGTGGGCCTAGCTTGGTGGGCATGGCAGGGGAAGGATACTACAAAATCTCCATTCCCTCCCCGCTCCAGGGAAAGATATTGCAAAAATCTCCATTCCCACCCCACTCTGGCCAGCCAGAGGTGGTATTTGCTGGTTCTCTGAACTACTCAGAATTTCTGCTACCGGTTCTCCAGAACCTGCTGAATTTCACCCCTGACCAGAAGGCAAGACAAGAAAAAATGGATGGAAATGAGGTAATCGAGGAGAGAAGCAACCTGGAATTAAGAAGAAATTTCCTAACAAGGACAGTTAACCAGTGGAACGACTTCCTTTCAGAAGTTGTGGGTCTCCTGCTTGAGCAGAGAGTTGGACTAGAAGACCTCCAAGGTCCCTTGCCAGCTCTATTCTGATTGAATTGAATCCTAAGGTCCAGGACATTTCAATTGTCGTGTTTTTTAATGAAACAAAATACAATATACTTTACTTTATTAACTCTAGGATATAAAGAATTGAACTGTGGGATAGAGTTTCACCTTTGGCACAAAAATGCAGTCTGAAATTACTATAGTTCCACGAACTGGTTTGGACCTTGAAAATTTCCCATATAACAGTTGTGTTACAAGTATTGTTAAATGTAAGATGGATTTCAAACTTTGAATAATACTTGTTCTTGTTGATAGAACATCATTCCAATTAGCCTTGACCTTACTAAAGCCTACTTAAATCCTTGTTGCCTAGCAGTTTAGTGCTGAATAAAGATAGTGGGAAACAGAAGATATTTTAAGAAGAGAAGCATGCCGTTTATTCATTCTAAGTTGATAATAACTGTTTTAGCTAAAACAAGTGATTTTTTTTTTATTTTTTTAGAATCCAGAAATCTATTTCTGGGAGCAAGGCAGGATTTGTTTATTCAGAAGTACTGACAACATTTCGGGCATTGCTAGTTTTTGCATGCAAGTTTCCAAATCTTGCCTTAGAAAGTAACATATTGATTGTATGAGAAAAAACAGTCACATCTTGTAAAATGTATACGTAAGTATAATGAAGATACTTCAGCCACTAAGCAGCAATAATCCTATTGCCTAAGATATAGCATAGATTCATCCTATACATATTTCTGAATGCTTTAAGATTTTGTTCAACATTGGATTGTAAAATCAATTTTTCATACAGGTTAATTAAAATGCAAATTCTTTTGCAAAAGCTTAGTGCCAATCTTACTTCCCTCCTTCTTCCTCCTTCCTCTCTTCTTCCTCCCCCTCCCCCCTCCTCTCCTCTCCTCCTCTTTCATACAAGCTACCTGGGAGCTGGGGCTAAAATCTTTCTAGTTTGTATTTCTAGATAATGGTAAAACTTACTTAAAAAGAAAAAAAAAGTGAGAATAGAATGCCTTAGTCTATCAGAATTGTAGTTTTTAAATTTTCCTGCTGTATTTTAAATCAGAAATCTTCTCTAGGCAAATATTTTAACCAATGTGCTATTTCTTTAGTGCTGGTAAAGGGATATATAGAAACTTTTGCAGTGCCTGTTGGAGGAAGCTATGTTTGTTTAAAGCTGTTTGTGCTTGGATGTATTTGCATTTGTATTCTTTAATCTGAATAGATCGATTCCTAGGAATTTCTCCAGATAAGGAGAGAATGGGAGATTGTCCAAATGCACTGGGTACAGCTGTTGCTTTCAAGGAGACCCCAGGACAATGGTTTGGGAATACTGGGAGACAAGGGTATTAGCATCCTCTTTGCAACTACAGTGACACAAAGTTCACAAACCTTACTTTCTAATTGTTTTTGGAAATTGTCTATTAACCATTTTAAAGCTTTGGAGACCTTTGAAAAGACGGGCTTGAAAAATCTTTGAGTATAGTTTATCTTCAACTCTTTAAGCAAAGAAAAAAGATAATTAAATTAATCAATTAATTAATTAAAATTAGTTTTAAGCTTGAGGGCTTAAATAATTTAATCAATACCATCATTCCAGACACTCTTCTAACTAAGCTAAACCAGCTACAGGTACCGGAACAGACTTGTAAGTGGATCACAAGCTTCCTAACAAACAGGAAGCAGCAGGTGAAGCTAGGCAAGATCACATCAAATACCTAGAATATGAGAAATGTGTAGAAAAATGTAGAATAGTAGAAAAATGTGGGTTAGACAGCACCACCACCAGATGGATTCGTAACTGGCTGACCAACCGCACTCAACGTGTAGTCCTCAACGGAACTACATCCACATGGAGGGAAGTATGCAGTGGAGTACCCCAAGGCTCTGTTTTAGGCCCAGTACTCTTCAACATCTTCATCAATGACTTGGACGAGGGGATAGATGGGGAACTCATCAAATTTGCAGATGACACCAAGCTGGCAGGAATAGCCAACACTCCAGAAGATAGGCTCAAGTTACAGAAAGATCTTGACAGACTTGAACATTGGGCGCTATCTAACAAAATGAAATTCAACAGTGAAAAAAGTAAGGTTCTACATTTAGGCCAAAAAAACAAAATGCACCAGTACCGTATATGTGGTACCTTGCTCAATAGTAGTACCTGTGAGAGGAATCTTGGAGTCCTAGTGGATAACCATCTAGATATGAGCCAGCAGTGCAGCAGCTGTTAAAAAGCCAACACAGTTCTGGGCTGCATAAACAGAGGATAGAATCAAGATCACGTGACGTGCTAGTACCACTTTATAATGCCTTGGTAAGGCCACACTTGGAATATTGCATCCAGTTTTGGTCGCCACGATGTAAAAAGATGTTGAGACTCTAGAAAGAGTGCAGAGAAGAGCAACAAAGATGATTAGGGACTGGAGGATAAAACATATGAAGAACGGTTGCAGGAACTGGGTATGTCTAGTTTAACAAAAAGAAGGACCAGGAGACATGATAGCAGTGTTCCAATATCTCAGGGGCTGCCACAGAAGAAGAGGGAGTTGGGCTGTTCTCCAAGCACCTGAGGGTAGAACAAGAAGCAATGGGTGGAAACTGATCAAGGGAAGAAGCAACTTAGAACTAAGGAGAAATTTCCTGACAGTTAGAACAATTAATAAGTGGAACGACTTGCCTTCAGAAGTTGTGAATGCTCCAACACTGGAAATTTTTAAGAAAATGTTGGATAACCATCTGACTGAGATGGTGTAGGGGTTCCTGCCTGGGCAGGGGGTTGGACTAGAAGGCCTCAAGGTCCCTTCCAACTCTGATGTTATGTTACTGTTATAGATACAATTACACAGGACATAAACTGTGCTCTCCCACTTCTTCTCTCTGTATACCAATGACTGCATCTCCAACGATCCATCTGTTAAGCTACTGAAGTTCGCAGATGACACAACAGTGATTGGTCTCATTCGAGACAATGACGAATCCGCATATAGACAAGAGGTCGAACGACTAGCCTTGTGGTGCAACCAAAACAATCTGGAACTGAACACACTCAAAACCGTAGAAATGGTGGTAGACTTCAGGAGAAACCCTTCCATACTTCCACCTCTCACAATACTTGACAATACAGTATCAACAGTAGAAACCTTCAAATTTCTAGGTTCTATCATATCGCTAGATCTAAAATGGACAGCTAACATCAAAAATATCATCAAAAAAGGACAACAAAGAATGTTCTTTCTGCGCCAACTCAGTAAGCTCAAACTGCCCAAGGAGCTGCTGATTCAGTTCTACAGAGGAATTATTGAGTCTGTCATTTGCACCTCTATAACTGTATGGTTCGGTTCTGCAACCCAACAAGAAAAACACAGACTTCAGAGGATAATTAGAACTGCAGAAAAAATAATTGCTACCAACCTGCCTTCCATTGAGGACCTGTATACTGCACAAATCAAGAAGAGGGCCGTGAAAATATTTACAGATCCCTCACATCCTGGACATAAACTGTTTCAACTCCTACCCTCAAAACGACGCTATAGAGCACTGCATACCAGAACTAGACACAAGAACAGTTTTTTCCCGAAGGCCATCACTCTGCTAAACAAATAATTCCATCAACACTGTCAAACTATTTATTAAATCTGCACTACTATTAATCTTCTCATCGTTCCCATCACCAATCTCTTTCCACTTATGACTGTATGACTGTAACTTTGTTGCTGGCAATCCTTATGATTTATATTGATATATTGACCATCAATTGTGTTGTAAATGTTGTACCTTAATGAATGTATCTTTTCTTTTATGTACACTGAGAGCATATGCACCAAGACAAATTCCTTGTGTGTCCAATCACACTTGGCCAATAAAAAATTCTATTCTACTCTATTCTGTTCTATTCTATTCTATTCTATTCTATTCTATTCTATTCTATTCTATTCTATTCTATTCTATTCTATTCTATTCTATTCTAAATAAACAATAAAAAGCTAAGTATGATTTTGATTTAAGAAAGTTATAAATGGTTTACGTCCAGATAAGTCTGTAATATTGACTTTTACAATACAATGTATTGTACAAAATAAAAAATCAAATAATTTTCAGTGGGAAGCAGATTTAGTTTTGCTATTCTGGCTATTGTAAACCAGATAATTTACTTTATGATTGTAGAACTGGATACTTAGAAGGTACTAGACAAAAATCTACATGCTTTGTCTTTAAATACTATGTATAATGCATTTGCCTTGCTCTCCTCTCTTCCCATTATACAGTATTAAGAAGAAATAAAGATCATTGTACTTTTGCATCAATTATAGTGAATTACAGACACTGTGCTCAGAATTGAGAGCACTGCATTGCTAATAAATTCCTCTGTGCCATGTCCCTCTTGCTTTTGATTCCTATATGGACAATGCTCAGCATTGTTTAAAATGACAGCTTTCTTAATTTGAGTCATTTTCAATGTTTTAATTTATGGAGTAGCTTCTTAAAATTCGAAGCACTCAATTCTCTTCAGTGGTTTCTGAGTTATTTATTTATTTATATCCCACCTTTATTATTTTTATAAATAACTCATGGCAGTAAACCTATCCAATCCACCTTCTTCCTCCTATTTTCCCCACAACAACAATCCTGTGAGGTGAAGCGAACTAAGACGGTGACTGGCGCAAAGTTAGCCAGGTGACTTTCATGTCTCACAGAGGACTAGAACTCTGTCTCCTGCCCGTTACTGCCTCCTGTAGTAAAAATTCCTTCATCGACTTCCTCAGACTCTCCTTTTTCACAGTACAGATAATCCTCGGATTAAGGCCACAATTGGGACCCAAATGCCTTTTGCTAAGCAATGCAATCATTAAGTGAGTTGTCACCAATTTTACAATCTTTTATTTAGCAAATTACATGGTCATTAAATAAATTTAGCTTCCCCAATTGACTTCATTGTCAAAAGCCCCCTGGGAAGGTCACAAATGACAATCATGTGATACTGGGACACTGCAACCATCATAAATATATGCCAGGTGCCTTAATTTTGATGCCTGTGACTGCGGGGATGCTGCAACAGTCAGAAGTGTGAGGATCAGTCATAAGTCACTTTCTCAGCACCATCATAACTTTGAATGGTTGTTAAATGAATGGTTTATAAGTCAAGGACTATATGTACGATAGCAATAGCCCTATTGTTCCCACGCATCCTTCCCCATATAGTTTTGTGCCATTGTTATATTTATTTATCATTAAAAAAGCACAACCAAGAATGTTCTTCCTGCGTCAATGCAGAAAGCTCAGATTGCCCAAGGATCTGCTGTTAGAGTTCTACACAGGAATTACTGAGTCTATAATTTGTACTTCAATAATTGTCTGGTTTAGCACAGCAACCAAACAGGACAACTACAGACTTCAGCGGATAGATAGGACTGCAGAACGAACAATCGCAAACAGCCTGCCTTTCATTGAGGATTTGTATGCTGCACAAACCAGAAAGAGGACTAAGAATATATCTACAGACCTGTTGTGACCCAGGTTCCTGGACCCAGACTCCTGGACTCGGATGATTCAGAAAGTGAGGGAGAAGACCTGGCAAGGCCTGCTTCTCTTGGGCCCTCTCCCTCCCTGGCACCCACCCAAAGGGAGGAGGAGGGGCCAGCAAGGCCTGATTCTCCCGAGCCTTCTTCTGATTTGGCAACACCCCAAGAACAGTTTTGGAGTGATGCAAGACTGCGCAGACATGACCGGCGCGCGCAGCAGAGGAAGCATTGGGCCAAAGCCAAAGAATGATGGTCATGCAGTGACATCTGCAGAGACTATAAAAAGGAGGCGGGACTTCCTGGTTTTTTGTCTTGGACAAAGCAATGAATTTGCGCGGGCAAACTGTATCAATGGAGGGAAGAATATATTCGTGAGTAATTCTGGCTTTATCTATAATTTCCTCGTTATCTCCAGAGACTTGGCAGGCCCGTTGGTAGACGTGGCCAGGACATTTATCTATGTAAATAAATTAGAAGAGAAGGCCTTTGACTGACTCTTTGTTGGGAGTATTGGGGGATGGAAACAGAATATTACCCCTCACATCCTGGACATAAACTGTTTCAATTTCTCCCCTCAGGATGCCGCTATAGGGTATTGCATGTCAAACCAACTAGACATAGTTTTCCCCCCGTGCCATCACTCTGCTGAAAACTTAATTCCCACAGCACTGTTTCACTTCTCATCTTTTCTCACCTTTCCTACTATTTTCTCCTATTGGTTTCTTGTGATTTATCAGTTGTTGTTTGTAATTTAAGATTAATGGTTGTAACTATGATTTATGACCTATTACCTGCTGTTAATACATACACTGTGAGCTTATGCACTGGAAACAAATTCCTTGTATGTCTAATTACACTTGGCCAATAAAGTATTGCATTGCATTGCATTGCATTGCATTGCATTGCGTTCTATTCTATTCTATTCTATTCTATTCTATTCTATTCTATTCTATTCTATTCTATTCTATTCTATTCTATTCTATTCTATTCCTACTTGGTGACTGTTTAGATTCAGATGAAATAAACAAGCACAAATAAAGATGGATCAGTGATCAGTGATAGAAGAACATTCCTGCAAGATTACTTAGGATTGTTCTTTCTGTGCAGCAATGACCCATGTGAAGTTCTGTTATGTCTCTTAACTGGTCACAGGTCTCTCTCTCTCTCTCTCCACCCAGAAAACATTTCTTGGTCTGTGAAGAAAGAGTTGAAAAACCCACAACCACACAAATAATTCAATCTAACCTTAGTAAATGGCTTCAGTAGAGAATCTGTCTGCAGCAATTATCTGCCTAGTTTAAGTGGTTTTTCACCTTTCTAGGTTTTGTAAGTTAACATATTTGCCCTTGGGATTTGTTAATTTTAGTTCCTGTTGATTACCATACCTCATATGCTATTTTAAATACAGAGGAAAATAAAAGGAAGAAATGGCCATTACTCCCACTCACTTCCAAATACAAAATACATAATAGGAAAACATGCTGATGTTCTCCCCCGCAAGGATTCCAAAATTGTTTTTTTTCCCCTTTTAGCTTCCCTTCTCTCCCCCCCCCCCCGCCCCGCAATTCTGTGTCTATATTCATTCTGCAATCATGTCATTTAATACTGAGCTGCATTTTAAAAGATTTGCCTTGGGCAAATTAGCACTCAAGTGAAGAGAGCAATGATCTGTACCATGTTTCACGTAGCACAGAGCTGACAAGAGATAAATCTGTGTGTGGCATTGAAATGATTTCCATTATGATGTTTAAAAACAGTGTCATTGCATCCTTTCCTTCCCCTTTTGCAATAGCTCTGACTTAAAAGCAAAAAAGAGAGAGAGAGCAGACCACTCTGTCACTGGGCAGTGGTCCTGGGGCTACGACCATGTTTACAAGCCGACAAGGATAATTTGCTCCCCTGGATTCAGAGTTTATGAGCTGAATAAACTGGTTTGTTGTCGGCCCCAGGGCTGCAGCATGTGAATTTTATTTTACCTGGCCTTGCTGTAGATCGGGGAGGACCAACTTGACAACTTTTAAGACTTGTGGACTTCAATTCACAGAATTCCCCAGCCAGCATGGGAATTCTGGGAGTTAAAGTTCACAGATCTTAAAGTTGCCAGGATTGGACACCCCTGCTGTTGGAGCACCAAATGTCAATCAGACAAGAATAGATGTTTAAGGAATAAGGGGGAGGGGGAAATCAGATGTTTAAGAAAGGGAAAATGGGTGGGAGATTTTTTTTTTCCTTTTGAAAGAAAAAAAAGAAATCTTTACAAATTTAGACCTGACCAGACTGAGAAACAAAGATATTTGCTTTCTTATATTCAAAATAGATATCAGATTAAAAAATTTCAGATTGCCTTTGAATGAAGGATGTTATTTTTGATTTTAATGGAAGAAATCAGGTTATGTGAAAGAGAAGGATTATAATTGTGTTAGATTTTAAAAATTTAATGTATGACTATTTGTTCATTGAATTATACCTTGTGTTTGCTCTGGGAAGTCAGGGGAGGGGTTTTGGAGGGAGGGAAATCAGATGTTTAAGGAATAAGGGGAGGGGATGAGAGGGGAAAAATTTAATTGTTGTAGTAAAACTTTTTCAATAAAAAAAAAAGATATTTGCTTTCACCTTATCTCAGTGCCACCAATCATGGCAGGATCAGAAGTACCAACTCCAAGCCACGTGGCTTTGTTTCTGTGAAGATTGACAGCTCCCTCTGCTGTTTCTTGTTGTATTGTGCCAGGGAGAGATTCGCCCTGTATGTAAATTGCCGTACCACCGTGGTGGACTTTCGCAGCTCCTCAATTAACAGCCATCAAACTGGCTGCCTGAAAATGCTGGCTATTATTTGGATGCTTGGTGGCACCTTCAGGATGTCTGTATCGGAGACACAGACACTTCAAAACCGAATGTGACACTGCTATTAAAGTGAGGCATGAGAACTCACACTCTCTTCTATTTTTGTTCTATCCCATCCAGGCTGTTTACAATAGAGACAAGCTTATGAAAGTGCTGCTAAACTTACATCTTCAGCAAATAATTTCACAGAATTACTCAAGCATTAGAGGACTGAAAGAATTCTGCCAGTTGCTTATACATAAGACACAGAGGAAGATGTGCAAAGGACATGGTTTTCTCCTGCCTCAGTATTATGCTCCCAAAGTAAGGCATAAACAAGGAATATAAATATGGAGCTTTTTATTCTATTGTTTTCTTTTCAAGGTCACGCTAACTGCCAGTTGTTGGCACTCAAACTAGAGCAGAATACCACTTTTTACCAAAAGATATGCTAGAATTAAGGAGAAGCGGAAAACAAGAAATACGAATTACTGTAGATTTATATACAGGTAGATCTCTCTTTTTTTTTTTTAATTCAAAAAGTTTCACAGAAAATTTTTTCACCCTTTCCCCCACTCCCTCCCCTCCCTTCACAACCCCCCCTGACTTCCCGGAACGAGCACAAGGTATAGTTAAAAATAAAACAAACATATGCTAAAAAATTTTCGTCCCAACTTAATTATACCCCTACAATCATCAATTCCTAACTTCCCCCGAAAACAATCAAAAATAATACATCATAATCATTCAAAAACAGTCTGATAACTCTTAGTCTGATATCTACTTTGAATATAGTCAATCCATTTTTTCCATTCCTTTAAGTATCTTTCTTGCGTATTGTCTTTCAAAAAGGCTGATATCTTCGCCATCTCAGCCAAATTGGCAACTTTCAATATCCATTCTTCTATTGTAGGTACTTCTTTTTTCTTCCAGTATTGTCCTATTAGTAATCTTGCTGCTGTTATTAGATTTAAAATCAATTTAGTCTCAATTACTGTACAGTCCGTAATAATTCCCAACAAAAAAAATTGCGGCAGGAACTTTATCTTCTTTTTCAAAACATTTTGTAAAATCCACCAAATTTTTATCCAAAAGGCCTTTATATCCTTACAAGTCCACCAAATATGAAAATATGTAGCGTCATCACAATTACATCTCCAACATTTTGCTTGCATATCTGGATACATACACGATAATTTCTTAGGATCTAAATGCCATCTATAAAACATTTTATAAAAATTTTCCCTCAGATTCTGTGCCTGCGTGAATTTAACATTTCTAACCCAAATTTTTTCCCAAGTTTCCAATAATATTGGCTCCTGAAAATTTTGTGCCCACTTTATCATACAGTCCTTTACCAAGTCCCTTTCAGAATCTATTTCAAGTAACACATTATACAATCTCTTTATATGCTCCTGAGACTGATTTCTAATTTGCTTTACCAAATTTCCTTCGTTCTGCTCTATACCAATTTTCTGATCTTCCTTCCATCTAGCACGTAGTTGCTCATATTGAAACCAAGTATAATTTTTCCCTTCTTCTTTTAGTACGTGCAGAGATTTTAATTGCAAATTACCTCTTTCAGTATACAAAAGATCTTTATATATAATCATTTCCTGATTCTGTTCTATATTTATATTCTCTATTGTATGTCTAGGACTTGCCCATATAGGAACCTTATAATTTAGTTTGTAAAAGTATTTTTTCCAAACACGCAGAAGAGCAGTTCTTAACACATGATTTTTAAAGCCCTTATCCACTTTTTTGTCATAAATTAAATATGCATGCCATCCATATAGCAAGTCATAACCTTCTATATTCAAAATTCTTTCCTCCGTTAAATTAAACCAATCACTTATTGCAGAGAGAGCAGCTGCTTCATAGTATAATTTAAAATTGGGCATTTTTAAACCTCCCCTTTCCCGAGAATCTTGAATTATTTTCATTTTAACCCTAGCTTTTTTACCTTCCCATATAAATTTGTTAATTCCCTTCTGCCATTCCTCAAGATTCTTATCTTTCTTAACTATTGGTATCATCTGAAAGAGGAATAAAAATCTAGGTAAAACATTCATTTTAATAGCAGCTCTCCCCAGCAAAGATAATTGCAATTTTTTCCAAACAATCAACTCCTTCTGAACTTTTTGCCATAAAACCTCATAGTTATTCTTATACAATTTCACATTTGACGATGTAATATAGACCCCTAAGTATTTAACCTTCTTTACAATTTCAAATCCTGTTATTTCCTCTAGTTTTTCTTTCTGTTGTCTGGCCATATTTTTTATTATCACTTTTGTCTTTTTCTGATTTACCTTAAACCCTGAAACCTTCCCATATTGATCAATTATTTCCAACAAAGATTTACTAGAATTTATAGGGTTTGTTAAAGTAATCACCAGGTCATCTGCAAAAGCTCTCAGCTTATATTCATGTTGTCTAACTTTAATTCCCTCTATCTCCTTTACTTCTCATATTTTATCCAATAATGGTTCTAAAGTTAGAATAAACAATAATGGTGATAAAGGACATCCCTGTCTTGTTCCTTTCGCAATCTTAAAAGGTTCTGTTAAGCATTGATTATAATCTGTGCTGTTTGCTCTCCATAAATTGCCCTAATTATTCTTGTAAAACCATCTCCAAATTGCATCTTTTCTATTAATTTAAATAAAAAATCCCAATGCAATCGATCAAAAGCTTTCTCTGCATCGAGAAAAATAAATGCTGCTGGAATAAATTTTTCTTTTCTAAATACTCCAGTAAATTAACAATCTGCCTAACATTATTCCTCATATGTCTCCCTTTTATAAATCCAGATTGATCATTATGAATTCTTCGCTGCAAAATCAACATTAATCTATTAGCTATTATTTTAACAAAAATCTTATAATCATTATTTAAAAGTGAAATTGGCCTATAGTTCCCAGGTTTAGAACAATCCTGTTCCTCTTTTGGCATCAATGAAATAAAAGAGGTTCTCCATGAGGGGGGAGTTCCCCCTCCTAATTGTATCTGATTAAATAATTCCTTAAGTGGACCTAACATCTCATCCTGTAAATTCCTATAATAACTAACTGTAAGCCCATCCGTACCAGGAGTTTTCCCCATTTTTAATTGTTTAATTACCAAAATAATTTCTTCAGAGGTTATAGGCCAATTCAGTTCATCTGTTTGTTCTAAAGTTAAATTTTTAACCTTATATTCCTTCAAATAATTATCAATATCCCTGTTCAATATATTATCTTTAAGATATAAATTTGTATAATATTCTAAAAAAGCTTTTTTAATTTTATCCTGTTGGTATCTCTCTTTACCTTTATATTCTATTTTTTCTATAGTACATTGTTTTTGTCTTTTCCTTAAGGTGTATGCTAACCACCTACCAGGTCTATTTGCATTACAAAAAGTATTATGTTTGGCATATTGTACATTTGTTGCCACCTGATCAGCTATTATCATATTAAATTGATTCTGTAATAACTTTATTGCATCTTTAAGTTTTTGATCATGTGGGTTATATATTAATAATTGTTGTTTCTTATAAATTTCCTCTTCTAGATACCTACGCTGTCTTTGTTGCTTATTTCTCATAAAAATTGTTGCTTCTCATAAAAGCTTTACTGGCGTCCCAAACCATTTCTATCGATGTTTCGTTATTCAAATTATAAACAAAAAATTATTTCATCTGCTTTTTACATTGATTTACATTATCCTGATATCTAAACAAATTTTCATTTAATCTCCAAGTTCTTCTACCTTCTTTTCCATATTGCAATTCCATCCAAACATTATCAAGGACTATGATCAGACAAACATCTTGGAAATATCTTAGTTTTCTTCACCCTAAAAAGCAAATCATTAGAAATTAAAATAAAATCAATACGTGAGAAGGATTGATGCCTATCAGAGAAAAAAGTATAGTCTCTTTCCTCCAAATTCCGCAGTCTCCATACATCTCTTAACTCAAAATCTTCTATCATATCAAAAAAGGATTTAGGCAGCTTTGCATGTGCAGGTATCTTCTTGGAAGAAATTCTCTTGTCCTTTCGTGTATCTATTACTCCATTCCAATCTCCCAATATAATGCACGATTTATAATCCATAGATTCAACTTATCATATAACATTCTATAAAATTTTTCTTGTTGCTGATTGGGTGCATATATACCAAGCAAGAGAGTCCTTTTTGTTTCTATTGTAAGTTCAATAGCAATATATCTTCCGTGAATATCTGCCTCTATTAACTTGGCTGGTATATCTTTTCTCAAATAAACCACTATGCCATGTTTTTTGTCCAAAGCTGAGGCAACAAAATGTTTACCTAACTTTGAGTTTATTAAGTACTTTTGATCTGATAGTTTAATATGCGTTTCTTGTAAGCAAATCACATCATTTCTAAATTGTTTCAAATAATGAAATATTTTTCTTCTCTTCTGAGCTGAATTCAAACCATTGACATTCCAGGTCAAGATTTTATTTGCCATTGCTGGCCTGCTGAAGCTTTTGAGCGATCAGCTGAAGATCGTCCTCCCGTATCTTCAGCCGTGCTCCTCCCACCACTTCTGTAGCAGAATCCTGAACTTTACTTTGAGTTTGTTGCTCCTTTTCTTTACGCTTAAGGGGTTCCCCTCGTCAGTCTTTGTTCTTGTGGTTGTTCCTCAGATGGTAACATCACTGGAATCACCTCAGCTTCCACACCCATTTGAGTCTCTTGAATTCTTTTTTCTATTATTTCTACTTCAAGTTTCAGCACGGTGGAAAGAAAATCTTTGGCCTTAAGCACTGTATCAATACGATATCTCCTTCCCTGATAATACACTGTCAAACCAACTGGAACCTCCCATCTAAATTGAATCTGGTATTTCTTAAGTTCTTGTGTAAAAAATGTAAAGTCCTTTCTATCCCTTAACATCTTGGGAGGAATCTCTTTCAAGACCTTCAGCTCCTGTTCTCCTATTTTCAAGTTTTTCTGAAATGCAACTTGCAAAATTTGATTTCTCACTGTTCTTTTCAAAAAATATACCACAATGTCTCTAGGAAGTTTCTTCTGCCTAGCAATCCAGGAATTAACTCTATAAATTTTGTAAATTTGATAAGCAACCTCTTGTGGATCAAGTTCAATAAATTCAGCCAGAGCTTCTGATAATTTTTTTTTAAAATCTTCCCCTTTCTCCTCATTCAAGCCCCTAATTCTCAGAGCTCCTTCCATCATTCTATACTGCATCACCACCACTTGATCTACATTTTTGTCCAATTTGATTTGCATTCCCCCTATTCTATTTTCTATTTGCTGATTTGACTGAGCAATTTCTTGCACCTCCTCCTCCACCACCTCCAGTCTTTTTGCCAAACCTTGGAAAGCCATCAAAATATCTTCTCTTATTTTTTTATTATTCTCTTTTATTTCTTCTCTTATTTTCTCATTATTATCCATCATTTCCTTAAACTTTTCTTCAAACACTTTCCCTTGCTCTTTAATCAAATCTTCTAAAGCTGGTTCAGAACCCTTCTACCCCCAGTCTTAGGTGGTTTAGTAGCCATTTCAGTTTTTAAAATTCACAAAATATAAGTCTAGAAACTTCTCTTTTCCCCTTTAAGTATAGGAGAGCTCACTTCACTTCATTAGAATCCACACATAATGTTTCTTAGCTTCTTAGTTACACAGACTGTTTAAAATTCCATTCTTCACTTTCACTTCCTTTCAGGCGCCATCTTAAACAGTCAGTTAAAACAAAGAAAAAAAGTTTCTCTTTTTAAAAGGGTAGAAGTCAGGAAATCAAAAATACTTGCAATCCAGTAGTTGTTCACTCGTGCTTATTCCGTCTGCTTATAGAAATCCATAAAGATAAGACAATTAGCAGAGATGGACACTTTCTTCTTTTCCTGCTTTTGCAGGAGCGCACTGAAGGTCGGAGCTCGGCAGAGTTATTTATGGGACTCGACCCTCAGGGCTCTGCTTAATAAAAAACAAAGCCCCTGGGGAGGTCTACCACTCCCCCGCAGCTCTTATCTTTCCCTTTCATCCAGGGAAGGAGATTAAAGCCGGCTTTTTCCTGGCTTTTACAAAGTTCAGTACGGAGCCCCTTAATTAGGAACTCAGCGAAGAAGGTGGCGCCACCCGAAGCCCCGTATACAGGTAGATCTCGACTTATAACTGTTTTTAGTGCAGGGGCTCCAACCTTGGGAACTTTAAGACTTGTGGACTTCAACTCCCAGAATCTGGGAGGGATTCTGGGAGTTAAAATCCACAAGTCTTAAAGTTGCCAAAATTGGAGACCCCTGCTTTAGTGAACTGTTACAATAGTGCTAAAAATGATTTATGACTGTTTTTTACACTTTTGACCGTTGCAGCAACCCGATGGTCATGTGATCAAAATTCAGATGCTTGGCAACTGATTCATATGTATGACAGTTGCAGTGTCCCGGGGCTCAAATGATCACTTTTTGCGGCCTTCTGACAAGCAAAGTGTCCAGGGAAGCCTGAATCAACTTAAGTATCTGAAGGCCAGACAAGGAATAATGGATGGAAACTGACCAAGGAGATATTCAACCTAGAAATGAGGAGGAACTTTCTGATAGTGAGAACAATCAACCAATGGAACAACTTGCCTTTGGAAGTTGTGGGAGCTTCATCACTTGAGACTTTCAAGAAAAGATTGGACTGCCATTTTATGGTATAGGGCAGTGTTGGCTAACCTTTTTTGCCATCACGTGCCAGGTGGAGGGGAGGGGGGTCACACGCGTGCGTGCCCACACCCATAATTCTATGCGCCCCACCTCCACGCATGCACTCCTCCCTGCTTCTGGAACATGATGGCCCGCTAAGCGTGTTTTTCTTTCTCACCTGGCTCCAGAGCCTCTCTATGAGTCTGGGGAGGGTGAAAATGCACCCCCCAGAGGCTGGGGATAGCAAAAAAATCACTTCCTGTCGAACTGGAAGTTGGGAAACGGGCCTTTCTGGCCTCCGGAGGGCCTTCCGGGTGGGAGGCCATTTTCACCCTCCACAGACTCATAGAGAGGCTCTGAAGTCAGGTGAGAGAGAAAAGCAGGCCTTTCCCACCACCCCCGGCCCTCCGGAGGCAGGAAACAGCCTGTTTCCTACTTCTGGTGGGCCCAGAAGGCCCAAAAGTCAGCTGGCCAGTACACGCATGCATGCCGGAGCTGAGCTCGTGTGCCCATTGATATGGCTACATGTGCCATCTGTGGCACGTGTGCCATAGATTTGCCATCACAGGTGGCAAACCTCCTGCTTGAGCGGGCGGGGTGGGGTGGGGTTGGACTAGATGACCTATAAGATCCCTTCCAACTCTGCTAATCTGTTTTAATAACTGTGTTACTAACTTAACAACTGGAGTGATTCACTTAACATCTGTGGCAAGCAAGGAAATAAAAATCAGGTGGGAGACAGTTTGAAGGAATTAAAAAATAAATTTAAAAAATGGAAGGAGCCATTTAGATTAGCAGGCCCAACTCTGCTCAATGCAGAGATCAAAATTAAAATATCTTAAACAGGAGGCTGTCTAGGCCTTGAATGAACATTTCCTGTGAGACAAAGAGCTCCCTACCTATCTCTGTCATCATTCCACTGTTAAACTGGTCTTTCTGCTAGCAAACCTTGAACAGCAATCTGTTTCCTCCAACTGAAATTATTAGTCTTCTGTGTCTTGTACTTTGGAATGATGGAGCACAGGTTGTGACTTATTTCAGGAATATGAAAGTCTTTAAAGAATGCTTGTTTATTCCCCCTCTTGGTAAATGTACTCAGCTTCATCTCTCTTTCTTCAAGAGGACTGTTGTGGTCCGCCAGCAGCCTGCAGAGCTGGCAGCAGAGTTGGACAGTGAGGAGGCTGGGGAGGACAATGGGTCACTCCTGGAACCTGGGGAAAGCTCAGACAAGGGCTCTGCAGAGAAAGGACTATCTGGGAGGTATGTGCTCCCCCTGGAGCCTCCAGAGTTGGACCTCAGCGAGGCAGAGGAACAGGGGGAGCCTGTTCCCAGTGCGTGCATGTGCAGAGCTGCCAGAAGGCAAGAACAGCTAAAACAAAAGGCACGACTCAGGAGTAGGGTTGGGAGATTATTGGCCCCTCCAATAAGACTTAAAAGAGGAGCAAAGGCACGTGGGTCTTTGCAGGAAGCAACGTTTGTTCATTTGGTTCAGCTTAAATCCTGAAGCTCTGTTTGATTCTGGACTCTGCATGGCTTTGCCAATTAGGTCTTTGGCAGCGTGTCAAGGGAGATAAAGGTGTGTGATTATCCCGAAGGACTCTTTATAACTAATTGGGACTCATCTGTGAATGAACAGAATTCACAGCTGTTGCAATAAAAGAGGTTTTTGGGAGTACTCGTGGACTTCATTTCTACTTTATTGTTTTTGTTGGCTGCTTCTTTGAACCAATGTCAGGAATTAACTGCACTGCCCAGTAACCCGAATGCCGCAAGGGGCAGGAAATCTTTCTGGAGGGCAGAAACAGATTATGTTGCTCTCTATGGAACTCCCTTTCTCTTTCAAAGTGACTTCGCAATGTGCAACTTTGCTCTGCCCTGGAAGTACACTTGTCTCCTAATCTGTCTAGAGCGCTCCTGTTTATTTGGATTAGAGTTCTCCATTCAAAACCAAAACAAAACAAAACAAAACAAAGAATATATTTATTTATTAAACTAATTTTTATAACCGCCCAGTCACTTGCATGTGAGATAGGCAGTGATATAAATTGGTTTAATAAATAAATATATACTTTGTTTCAGGGTTTTGTGTTTTTTTTTAAAAAATCATTTATTTATTAAATCTTTCTAATTGTGCTTTAGACCACTGGAGTTGCTTGTTTATCAGATGGGCGGCTAGATAAATTGGTTTCAAAAATCATAAAAAAAATAAATTTGGGTTTAGACTGTCCTCAGATGTTCACTTGTTCTTTATTTATTTATTTGTAAAATTGTAAAATGTATTATTCTTCCACCCATGTCACCACCTGCTTATAATATTATAAGATAAAACTATATAAAATCTAAGGGTTATAATAGTATAAAAAAACTTGCTAAAAATGGGGAGGGAGGGAGTATGATGAGACGGAGAGGGAGGGTGGGATCTGTTGTTAATCTATCAACCCCAGAGGTGAGTTTCAGCAGGTTCTGACCAGTTCTGGAGAACTGGTAGCGGATATTTTGAGTAGTTCGGAGAACCAGTAGTAAAAATTCTGACTGGCCCCCGCCCCCATCTATTGTCTGCCTCCCAAGTCCCAGCTGATTGGGAAGAAATGGGGATTTTACAGTATCCTTCCCCTGGAGTGGGGTAGGAATGGAGATTTTGCAATATTCTTCCCCCAGGAGTGGGGAGGGAATGGAGATTTTGCAGTATCCTTCTCCTGGAGTGGGGAGGGAATGGAGATTTTGCAGTATCTTTCCCCTGCCATGCCCACCAAGCCAGGCCTACCAAGCCATGCCACGCCCACAAAGCCACACCCACAGAACTGTTAGTAAAAAGCAGTTTGCCCACCCCTCATATGAAACCCCTCCCTTGGAGCCCCAAGCCAACTGGCAGAGCCAGGTCTTTAAGCTCTTATAGAAGGTAAGGAGGGTTGAAGCCTACCTCATTCTGAAAAGCGGGGTGGGGGAGCAAAGTGTTCCAAAGGGTAGGTGCAACCACAGAGAATACTTTTCTCCTGGACCCTGCCAGCCAAAATACCCTGGCTGATGGTGCCCACCAGTGGTGGGTTGCGAACTGGTAGTGGTGGCTGGTAGAAGGTTCTGCACATGTGCAAAAGGTTCTGCGCATGTGCAGAAGTGCCGCGCACACACTCAGAGTTCCGAACCAGTTGCGAAAGTAAGTGGAACCGACTACTGGTGCTGACATAGGTGGGTTGGGTCAATCCCAGTAGAATGAGATGGTCTTTCAAATAGCCAGGACTCATGCCATGAAGGGCTTTAAAGGTGATTAGCAACAACTTGAATTGCACCCAGAAGCAAACCATCAGCCAGTGCAGTTCATGGAGCAATGGTGTTACATGGGCCACCTTTCGGTCCCCCAAAAATGACATGCCGCTGCATTCTGTTGTGTTGTTCACTGCATTTTTACAGCAGAGAACTGCCCTTTTCTCCAAGGTGGTTTTCCACCTTCTTCTCTCAGCATTGCAGACATGACATAGCAGGTGCGAAGATCACTTACTTAGCAGAAGGTGACATTCTAAGTGGCTTCTGTGAAATTATAATAATGTCAATTTCCCCATATGCTTTTCAAATAAATATTTATTTTTTATGGTACGAGAAAATTAATAAAGTGGATAAAGTAATAAAAGTAAATGTATTAATTAAAATGAATTAATAAAGTGAACAAAGTATATATAGTAAATAAACTTTTTCTGTGATACTTAGGTATTTAAATGTAGGTGTTCAGTGCTTAGTAGTCTTTTTTTTTATGCCCAATGGTCCTTTGATTTGGAAACTACTTTTATTGATGCAGATCAAAAATGCTTTTGCCTTTTTTTGCTTCCACATCTCATTGCTGACTCATATTCTGTTTACAGGCATTTACGATTATAAGATGTTTATCTGCAATTACTAAGATATATATTTGAGTAATCCTGGCTTTATTATTCCTTAAAATTAAAATTCCAGCAAAATATGGTCACATTTTCATACTACTTAGATTAGGAGTGTCAAACTCGATTTCATTGAGGGCTGCATCAGGGTTGTGTTTGACCTCGAGGGCTGAGTGGACATGGCTAGGTGGGTGTGGCTGGATGGGCATGGTCAGTTCGACATCCTGCAGCCCTCTGCCAGCAAAAACGGAGCTTGGGAGGGCCACACGCAGCCCTCAGGCTCCATTTTCAGTTGTGATGGCCTCCTGGAGCCTTCTGCCAGCAAAAATGGAGCTTGGGAGGGCCACATGCAGCCCTCCCGAGCTCCGTTTTTGCTGACAGAGGCACCGTGGGCCGGTCCTTTGTTGTTTCCAGGGTGGCCTCATGGGACAGATCTAAGCACCCCGTGGGCCAGATCCAGCCCGCGGGCCTTGAGTTTGACATCCCTGACTTAGACTATAGCTATGACCTAGAGTTAGAGCTTCCTTAATGGTTAATAAATCAAGGATGATTGATTTGATTGTTTATGACAAAAGATTGAACAAACTGGTGGAGACAGCGGCAGTGAATTTGAGAAAAAATTAGTTATAAAGAAAAAAGAAGTCAGGCATTCCTTCAGGTTGTGGGGGAGTGAAAATATCTGAAGTGCCAGTGAGAAATCACTTATTATGTACAAGTTAAACACATTTCAGGGAAATGACAATAGCAATAGCACTTAGACTTATATAGTGCCCTGTCATACAGCCCTCTGCGGTGTACAGAGTCAGCATATTGCTCCCCAACAATCTGGCTCCTCATTTTACTGACCTTGGTAGGATGGAAGGATGAATCAACCTTGAACCTATGAGGATCTAACTCCTGACTGTGGGCAGAATTTGCCCTTAACCACTGCACCACCAGGGCTCCTTTATTAAGGGCACTATGAAATCATACAAACAGTTTGCATCATTTTGTATATGTAATAACACCTGTATTTAAAATGAGAAATGGTAATATTCAACATGAGACATTATTTGAGTCATTGAGCTCATGCAATGAACCATATTGTTTGAAATATTTTAGCACAGGTAATATAAATGTTATTTTGTTGTCGTATGAAACTATAAAATATAAAAAAACCCAAAAAGTAATATAGGCAGATGAGGCAAGAAGATATTTTTAAGAAATAGATTTAGGTCAGTCGCCTCCTAACTAAAAGCAGACATATTTCATTTTGTGAAAGTTGCTTTTTTATAGCCCCAAGTTATTATCTGATATGCTTATTTTTCTCATTTTAAAATATGCTATTGTTGTAATTTTAAATACTATACTCCTTTGAACTTGTTTTTTTTCTTTTCTCACTTCATATATGATTTTTTATTTATATAGATGCAATTATATCAGTTGTTTATATAGTTGTTTTTTTTGTAATGCCCTTGATAGACAATTGGTCCCAAATGCATTGAGTTTCTATTCACAAATTGTCACTGGCATTAAACATACCCTCTCCCTTGCCTTATATACCTTTACAAAAGAAAAAGAAGGAGTGGAATAACTGGAGAAAGAGAAATTATGAGTTTTGTATTAAAATATAATAGCATATAGATTGATCTCCCAGCAGAATGAATGGGAAGTGAACAGATGATGTGAAGGCAGCCAGAAACAGAATAAAAATAATTTTGTATACAGTGCAATAGAACTATGAAATTATGTTAATGGGAGGTGTGAAAAGGGTTGTTTCATGGAACTGATGAAGTGAAAGAAGCTATGGATGAGAAAGAATGAATAGAGACACATTGTTGCATGTTTCTAAAGACAAAGTTGCAAATAAAAGTCTATGATGATGATTCTCAAACTTTTCTTCACCATGCATTGCCTTTAAATACTTTTTGTGGTCACAGACCACGGCCATGGACCATCAATATTTAACTCAAGATTTAAATCATAGCATTTCTTCAAGCTTTCATGGACCTCCTGGGATGACATTGTGATTCCCTCCCCTCACTGGGCCTGTGGACCACAGGTTGAGAAACACTGGTCTATGAGAGTTAGGAATTAATAATTAAATTAATAAAAGAGGCAGAAAAACATGAGTATTTGATGGAATTAACATTTGCTTTGGGAATAGGTGAAAAAGGACCGTCTAACAGAACAAATAGAATTAAAAATAAAAATCATGGAATGATTTGGCACACATATATGCTCTTTGTTCCTGACTCTAGGGAGTGGTGCTCATCTCCGTTTCAAAGCCGAAGAGCCAGAACTGTCCGAAGACGTCTCCCTGGTCATGTGGCCAGCATGAGTGAATGCCAAAGCGCATGGAATACTGTTACCTTTCCACCAAAGGTGGTCCCTATTTTTCTACTTGCATTTTTTACGTGCTTTCAAATTGCTAGGTTGACAGAAGCTGGGACATGTAATGGGAGCTCACTCCATTACACAGCACTAGGGATTCGAACTGCCGACCTTTCTGATCAACCACGTCCCTTATGTATTATATATGTGTGTGTGTGTGAGAGAGAGAGAGAGAGAGAGAAAGAGAGAGGGGGGGAGAGAGGGAGGGAGGGAGGGAGAGGGAGAGGGAGAGGGAGGGAGAGAGAAAGAGAGACTCAATGGGCAAGGAAGCTGGGCATTTTCTGCTTTTGCCTGATAAGGTGGCCTTGCTTTATGTTTCTCTGTGCTTGGCAGATTTAGTCTTATATATTTCTAATCATTTCTTTGCCTCAGGGTCAATTGTGATTAGGTACATTGTCAAAAGCATTCTGCATTCTTTGCTTGTTATTTGTGTCTCTTGGGCGAATATACTTATATTGCTATTGTTGTTGATTGTGGACCCAAATTATATGTCATATTGAATGATGTCATAAGCAGTATGGATTCAAACATTAGTGTAGCAAAAGTGAACATAGCTGCGTTTACAAGGATTGCAAAAATTGGAGTGATTATTGCAAGTTATGAGTAGAACTTACAATCATTCATTTTAGCAATTGTTTGAAATTACAACATCACTGAAAAAAGTGACTTATAACTGGGCCCTGCATTTACAACTGTCACAGCAAACCCCTATTCACCTGATCAAAATTTAGGCATTTGGTTCCTGGATGTATTTATGATGGATGCACAGTCCTGAGGTCATGTGATCGCCACCGTGAACTTCCGAGTCACCACAAGCAAAGTCATTGGGAACCTTGATTCACTTAATAACCATATGATTCACTTAACAACTGCAGTGTTTAGTTTAGTTTTGTTTTTTAATTTACATTTATATCCCGCCCTTCTCCGAAGACTCAGAGCGGCTTACAGTGTGTAAGGCAATAGTCTCATTCTATTTGTATATTTACAAAGTCAACTTATTGCCCCCCCAACAATCTGGGTCCTCATTTTACCTACCTTATAAAGGATGAAAGGCTGAGTCAACCTTGGACCTGGTGGGATTCGAGCCTGCAGTAATTGCAGGCTGCTATAGAGCACTGCACACCAGAACAACTAGACACAAGAACAGTTTTTTCCCGAAGGCCATCACTCTGCTAAACAAATAATTCCATCAACACTGTCAGACTATTTACTGAATCTGCACTACTATTAATCGTTTCATAGTTCCCATCACCAATCTCTTTCCACTTATGACTGTATGACTATAACTTGTTGCTGGCAATCCTTATGATTTATATTGATATATTGACCATCAATTGTGTTGTAAATGTCGTACCTTGATGAACGTATCTTTTCTTTTATGTACACTGAGAGCATATGCACCAAGACAAATTCCTTGTGTGTCCAATCACACTTGGCCAATAAATTCTATTCTAATTCTAATTCTAATTCTAATAACAGGCTATCTAACAGCCTGAGCCACCACGGCCCTTCTTAACAGTTGTAGCAACAACAGTTGTAAAATCACACACGACTAACTCAATTATTTTTTAAAATAAGGAATTAAGAGCTGAGCATGTAATTGTAGACATAAAAAGTATGTGGAAGACAGCGGTAATAAGATAGTAAAAGAAAAAGTGATTTAAGAGGAATGAATGAATATGGACTGAATAAAACAATGAATGAAACAAACAGAGAATGTCTGTTGGAGGGGTTCCTTACTTTGAGTTAATAGATGGCTGTGCTTTTTTAGCAGCTGAAATATGGTTAGTCACTGCTCCGATACTTTTATTAATGATGATTTGGTCTTGCACTGCCGATAATCCCAAAGCAACCTAGTCAGGAAACTCATCATCAGCCAGCATAGGAATCAAGGTGAATTGAGATGGCCTCTCTCTGTGGTGAAGCAAATTACCTCACCTTCATGGCCCAAATCATTTGAGGGAAGCAAACCTCAGACACTTTACACAGTCAGACTATATTGGCTCTGAAGGCACTTTCACACAGAATTAGTGTTTTGGCCTCAGGTAAGTACAGGAGCAAGGATGATTAACATCCTTTAATCCTGAGAGAGTGAAGTGTCCCATGAATGAAATTGTATAAATCAAGTAGCAGAGAAGACTTTAAGTCAGGGGGAATGTGAAATTCTTCAGATTGCTTTAAAATACAACTCCCAGAAACCCATACCAGCATGGCCAAGGGTGAAGTTCCACTCTCTAGGTCAGGGGTGAAGAACTATGACCCTTTTATGACATGGGGACTTCAATTCCCAGAATTCCTCTGTCAGCCATGCTGGCTGAGGAATTCTGGGAGTTGAAGTCCACAAGTCATAAAGGGGCCATAGTTCCCCATCTCTGCTCTAGATCAGGAGTCTCCAACCTTGGTCCCTTTAAGACTTGTGGACTTCAGCTCCCAGAGTCTGAACTCTGGGAGTTGAAGTCCACAAGTCTTAAAGGGACCAAGGTTGGAGACCCCTGCTCTAGATCAATATTCTCCCACCATATCAAAGATAACCTGTGTGGACTACAACTCCCAGAATTCCTCAGCCAGCATGTAAAAACAAAGACCAATGTTGTCATTCAGCAGATACTTGCCCATCCTCAAGCCTTTTAAATTACTTACAGATATATGGTTGAGAGAAAGAGAATAAACTGAAAAGAAAGATGGAAATCCAAAGGAATTGCTGCAACATGCTGCTATTCTGCCTCACATGTTACAACAATAACCACTTAGATAAATGTGTTAGGTTTGCACTAATTAATCACACAATATTGTAGGCCGATGGGCTAGTTCAGTATAATATTTGGTGCCATAAATTTCTGTGTATATTGATATTTCACCAATGAAGAATTCAAGCATGTTTTTTTTTTTGGGGGGGGGGGGGGGAAGAGGCTAGAAAAGAAAAAAACTAAAAAGTGTTAATTCTCCCTTGCTGTAAATTCTGTAATAAATCCTCATAATACTGTATATACTCGAGTATAAGCCGAGTTTTTCAGCACGTTTTTTGTGCTGAAAAACATCCCCTCGGCTTATACTCGAGTATATACGGCTTATACTCGAGTTTTTGTTTTTTTTCTTTTTTTCACATTATACCGGATGGTGCAAACTTGGCGGGCTTTTGCATTAGCGCGGGGAAGCCCTGCCGGTGCAGTGAGAGGGCGGGGCGGGGGAGCCGCCAGCCTTCTCGGCTGAGGGAGGGAGGGTTTCCCCGACCGGTAGCTGCCTCATTTCCCACCCTCGGCTTATACTCGAGTCCCCAGTTTACCCCAGTTTTTTGGGGTAAAATTGGGGACCTCGGCTTATACTCGGATCGGCTTATATTCGAGGATATACGGTAATATTAGTGTTATAGATGAAGAACTTAATATTGAATAGATTTGCACGCTAGCTCTTTATTGGTGTGCTTCGTAAAGGCATTATAGTCATCATTTGCACAGAGTAGATTTAGAAAGACGTACAGATTTATACAGTTTTGTAGTTTCAAGAGCATGTATCATTCTTAAACAGGATTAATCCCCCTCCCCAGAGGGCTTCACATAATTTAACGACCAGTTCGCCTAGTGCAGAACCAAAAATGTGAGTACGCACGGCTTCAAACACACGGCAATTTCATGCACACGTCTTCCACAAGAACAGTTTTTTCCCGAAGGCCATCACTCTGCTAAACAAATAATTCCCTTAACACTGTCAAACTATTTATTAAATCTGCACTACTATTAATCTTCTCATAGTTCCCATCACCAATCTCTTTCCACTTATGACTGTATGACTGTAACTTTGTTGCTGGCAATCCTTATGATTTATATTGATATATTGACCAACAGTTGTGTTGTAAATGTTGCACCTTGATGAACGTATCTTTTCTTTTATGTACACTGAGAGCATATGCACCAAGACAAATTCCTTTTGTGTCCAATCACACTTGGCCAATAAAAATTCTATTCTATTCTATTCTATTCTATTCTATTCTATTCTATTCTATTCTATTCTATTCTATTCTATTCTATTCCAGCACACCTTCTCGGGCAGCTGCAGTGAGTAGAGCGGGTGAGGTGTGGAAATCAGCTGGGATGCATGGGTGGAGCAAGCAAGCCAGAAAGTGAGATATATAGGATGGAATAGCACTGGGGCAGGGGAGAGAGGCAGCCGGTGGTCAGAACTACCAGTTCACCCGAACCGGTCCGAACCAGTAGCAGCTCACCTATGCCCCTCCTCCTTTATATCAACTTTTCTGGGCTCATAGGGAATATTTAGGATAAAAGTGGAAATATAATTTAAAACAGGATTCTAGGGCTAAATGTGTTTCTTTTTCAGAACACTGAACCATATGATTTTTTTTTTATCTGTTCCTTGGATGTATGTCTTCGAAAGTATCTCCTCTTTCCTCTCCTCCTACATTATTGTCCAAAGTCTCTTAGTGGAGCAGCTGAATTGTTGCAAATCATTGCAACTTATATCTTCTTTAGGAGGCTTCTCCCCTTTTCCTGTAATATAGCCACCATCGTGGCTCCACGATGCAATGGCTCTATTTCAGGAAAAGATCCCTATAAGCACTTGAATTGTAGAACATGACGGAAATGAATCTGCCCATTCCAGAGAGACTTGTGATGCTTTGCTGGCTCTCCAGTTGTGTGACCCACTTGAAAGAAGCTGCAAACTTAACGACTAAGTTTGCAGAATGTCAAAGATTTATCTACTAATCCTAGTGATAATTGATATGGTGGAATATTTATGGACCAGCTCTATAGCACAGCAGTTCACAAAGCCATTTATTTATTTGCCAAATGGAACAGCTGTTTCCCTGAGAACAATGTTCAGCTCTTCTTGGACTTTTTTTTTTTTTTTACAAAATGTGCATTGGAAAAGCCGCATTAAGTTTGGCCTTCTGTCTAATTTTGCCCCACCTGCTTCCTTCCCTTTAAAACCCCTCTCTCCTCTGAAGGCAAGAGATGGTAAACAGACAGCATAAAACCATCATAGAGTAGAAGTCAACCCATAACTTCTGCAAATAAGCCTCTTAACATTAAGCGCCTGTCCCATAGATTGCTCCATATTACGGAAACATCATCACATTCCATCTCATAACTGTAACATAAGCTTTTGGGGAGAATTGCCAATGGCAGCCTGATTTAGGTAGATGGTTTGGCATCCAAGATCTATCTTGTAGCAAAAAAGGGGAGAGCTTGCATTTAATTTTTCTGTAGCCCAGAAGGAATCTCAAGGTCCAGGTTGTACAGTAATGATGGGGGTTTGAATAGGGCTACATCATGAATGCCGATTATAGCAATAGCACTTAGACTTATATACCACTTCATAGTGATCGACAGCAGTTTTACAGAATCAGCATATTGCCCCCCACAATTTGGGTCCTCATTTTACTCACTTCTGAAGGAAGGATGGAAGATTGAGTCAACCTTGAGCTAGTCAAAATCAAACTCCTTGCAGTTGGTAGAATTAGCCTGCAATACTGCATTCTAACCACGGTGCCACCACAGCCTCCCACAATTTGGGTCCTCATTTTACTCACTTCCGAAGGAAGGATGGAAGATTGAGTCAACCTTGAGCTAGTCAAAATCAAACTCCTGGCAGTTGGTAGAATTAGCCTGCAATACTGCATTCTAACCACGGTGCCACCACATTTTGAGTGGAAAAGGCAGTAGATTTCCTGCAGGAAACCTTGTCTGAGGTTCCCTTCACAATGGTGGAAAATTATATTAATGAGTTTTGGTGGCATGGTAAAAAAAAAAAAGCTTTAGGTGCTGCAAAAAATGAAGGTGTTGGTGCTTTAGATTGTTGCCTACTTATGCTATCAGTTATCAGACTGTAAAGTCTGGAGAACTGTACTTTCAGACATGCAAGATTCTGTTAATGTAGCTTTCCAATAAAATAGAATTAGTTGATCCGGCAGATTCCTGTCTGATCTACCTAGTAAGGCTGACAAGAGATGACAAATGGCTATCATATGATTTGAGCTTTGCTTAATGACTGCAACTGGAAATGTTGGAACTGATGTCATAAGTTAGTTCAGCCGTATGATGAGCCTTACAACTGTGTTTCTTAGCGGCGCAGTTCCCAGCCACAATTACTATCATTAAGCATTAAAAACAGAAGTGCTCACAGTTTACAGGTGTCCCTTTTAAGTGTTCAAAGTCAGGTCTTTAATTTATTGGGAGGAGGAGATTGTTCATTTAAAGCATGGTTGTCAAACTTGGGAATGCGTCATGCACTGGCCACGCCCACGCCCACACCCAGTTTAGCGAAGAGGAGAAAAGTCATGATACATCATGTGATGCCACTGTGATGCCATGAGTTTGACTTCCCTGATTTAAAGGCTCTGCAAGGCTTCAAGCACCTATTTCCCATTTAGCCATTCTGCCAAATCCTCCCCCATAAATCAGAGAATTGGGGTTTGGCCCCCACCTACTGTGGGTGACTTAAAAGGGACACCAATGAGCTGCAAGTGCTCCTGTTTTCAAAGAGGTAAAGGTGAGTTCTTATGCATATTGCAAGCGACCACTCATTCCCCAACTCTTCATTTTTGCAAACCCGTTTTACAAACTCATGGACTTACTCATTTTGTTTTTCTTTTGGGAACTAATCTATAAGGAATAGCTTTGTAGCACCACCTTGATTTTTTTTTGGGGGGGGGGATGTGTGAATGATTGTCTCCTCGCAAAGGATAGCTTTTGTAGCAGTTTTCCAATAGGAAAACTGTCTGCAGACATGCACATATATAGCTGATGGTACATGCTTTTCGCTTTCTGACTTCCTACGGAGATGGCCCTTATCCAGCACTGCTGGAATGCAGCTTCACACTGTGCATTGTCTCCTAATATAAGTGACTCCCAATCCAATTAAAATAACATGCTGTATTCTTTTTTTTTTCAAGGGGGACAGAAAATGATTGCAAAGCCGGTGAATAGCTTTTCCTTGGAGCATTTTCTCTGCATTTGGACTGATAATGAATTGGATGAGTCCTGTGATGACAGCTTCTAGTGCAATTGCTGTGTATTAAGGATGACTGAAGCATCCTGATCTGTCTGTCTATTTTAATATAAAAGGAAGACACAAAAAGATCCCTTTCTTTCTTTCTTTCTTTCTTTCTTTCTTTCTTTCTTTCTTTCTTTCTTTCTTTCTTTCTTTCTTTCTTTCTTTCTTTCTTTCTTTCTCTTCTTTCCTTCCTTCCTTTCCTTCCCTCCCTCCTTCCCTCCCTCCCTCCCTTCCTCCTCTGCATACCAATTTTTGCATCACATGCCCCTGTTCTGCATAGCTCTACATCGATTGTTTAATTCTCCAGAGATCACAAGTAATATATCCTATGTTACACTAACCATAAGAGGAAGAAATGCAGTTGCTTAGCCATTTGCATCCCTTGCTTGCTTTGAGTAGGTCTAAAACATATGCTTTTCAGTTTTGGTTTATTTATTATATCAATTTATATAGCCACCATCTCACATAGCATCTCTGGGCAGGCGGCGGATGATTAAAACCAATAGACTAAATAACAACTACGATCCAAGGACAGCTCAATCAAATCAAATCCAAACCACATAACCACTATCAGGTCAGAGAAATTCACAATGATGGGTTCACTCAAACTATGGGCCTGGAGGAATGTCCAGTGTTCAAGGATTTTCAAAATACCAATGTGGTCAGGACCAAAATATGCTGTTGAAGTATGATGTTCCAAGGGACTAGCACTGCCACAGAGAAGGTCCACATCCCACTAGATCAGGGGTCTCCAACCTTGGTCCCTTTAAGACTCCCTCTGGGAGTTGAAGTACTAGATAGATAGACCCTGCACTAGATAGCCCTGCTTAATAGATGGGACTGGGAGAATGGCAGATTTTCTTCCTCCTCATTTTATTCTTCTTTAGATTTTCCCTCCTTGTGACTTGATTTTGCTTACTATTGCCTGCTTGTCATGTCATTAAGCCCATCTGTATCACAGTTACCCCTCTCCAATTAAAATCTATTATTAGACATTAAGGCATACAGTACCCAGGCTGTAAAAATCTAAAAGTCTTCTGGGTAACAGAAAAATCTGGAAGGTTCTACATCTCTTTGCTTCCATCTAGAGGTTGTTTAGAGTCTTGCAACCTAGCTGTGTTAATGCCAACTCCAGAAAATCTTGTACCCTCCATTCTCACCTCATACACACATTTCTTTATCCGTTATCACGTTGTGCAGGCAAACCTGCTCAAATTATTCATTGATGTTTGGTAAGGCAACAATGAACTCCTTTTTTCAAGCAGATGCTTTTCAGTCATTTTTCTCTTCATAGGCAGATGATAAAGTACCTGATTGGTGCCTATTGTTTTGCATATCAATGGCTAGTTTATCATTATTGTACTGTCAGTATTACACATTAATCCTTTTTTCTATTCTATATTCTAAGTCTCACCAAGTCTTAGGGTCATGATAAGCAAGCCATTAATCATTCATTCACCAGAATCTGACAAATCCTCTTTCATTTGGATCTACTTCTGTTGCATTTTGTTTCTATTTAAAAGGGGAGAACAGGTTAAGATGAAAGGGATTGGAGCAGACAATTATACAAGCAGAAATCAGACGTGCCCACAGAAACACCAAACCCACTGCCACCTAACAAATTTAGAGCTCCTCGTTTTAATAATTGATTATATTTGAAATCCTGTTGATCCCTCTGCTTAGACATCATGTAGAGAATTAATGAATAGCAATGAATAATGGGATGGCATACACCCTCACATTCCATCTAATTTTGTTTATTTTTAGGGTATGCTAATTCCATATGCTTCTTGCAAGATTTACCTCAGATCTATGTCTGCTTGTGTGTGACATATATACATAGAACACTGCTACAAATCACAAAAGCACTATGATAGATTGTTCTGTCAGGGCTCTCAAAGCAGTAGCAACACAGAAAAATTAGAATATAAGAAGAGCTCTAATGAATCAGACCATGAGCTTATGCTAGACATTTTTTTAATTTGCTCCTTGCTTTCTATGGCGATCTTTTATTAACTCCAGAGTGAAACAGTCCTAAACTTGTTTGTATTGTGCTGAAGCTCAAAAAAATAAATTTTTATATATATATATATATATATATATATATATATATATATATATATATATATATATATATATATATATATATATATATATATATATATATATATATAATTGGAAGTGTCTTGGCGACGTTTGAAGTCTCATTCATCATCTTCAGGCTTCAGCTTTGTGCTTCTGGGAGCAAGCTTCTGGGAGCAAGCTTCGTGCTTTTGCTCCCAGAAGCACGAAGCTGAAGCCTGAAGATGACGAATGAGACTTCCAATTTTATGTGGGAGAAGACCCGAATAACCAAAGACCTATATACAAACACCCGCGAAAACCTCATAATATATATATATATGTCTTTGGTTATTCGGGTCTTTTTAAAGTCAATATCGTGTCCTGTGGCTTTAAGGTGTTGGACCAGGGAAGAAGTTGGTTCCTCTTTTTTGACTGAGTTCTTGTGTTCTGGGTGGATGTGCAGTGGTGACATCCTGTGTGGACCTTGTGAGTGTGGGTCTGGTGTCATTCCTCGTGTTAGGGACTCGTTTGTCAATAAGGGCGGGTTTCCAAATGGCTGGTAGGCGGGAGGTGTCATCTCGTTTGTTCATGCTGTGTGGGCGTTTTTCTATCTCAATGGCTTCTCTGATTATTCTGTTGTTAAAGTGTTCAGTTTTGGCGATAGTTCTGGTCTTTTTAAAGTCAATATCATGTCCTGTGACTTTAAAGTGTTGGACCAGGGAAGAAGTTGGTTCCTCTTTTTTGAATGAGTTCTTGTGTTCTTCAATGCGTGCACTTATTCTTCTGTTGGTTTGTCCAATGTATATGGTGGGGCAGGCGGTGCATGGGATTTCATATACTCCTTGATTTTCTAACTCAATTTTGTCTTTGGGGTTTCTTAGGATGGTGGATATTTTTCTGTTTGTGCAGAATGCTGTCTTGATGTTGTGTTTGTGGAGGATCTTGCTGATTCTGTCTGTGGTGCCTTTTATATATGGGAGGAGGGCTATGGGAGGAAACTAATCAACTTTGAAAATTGTGAGAGAGGGAGAAAAATGTTTTGTTCTCCACATTATTTAATATATGCCCATCTTTATATCCCTCCATCATGTCTTCCTTTATTGTTCTTTGCTTCTGACCTAAAGAACTTCAAATGCTATAGCCTTTCTTGGGAATGTACTCATTTTTTAGTTCATCCATCTGGCTTGCAGTTTAGGAGATACAGTGGTGTATCCTAATTAATGTGTCTCATATTAAGAAAGGAATTTTTTTTCAGCATCCATCACTGATTTTATTATTACCACACTTAGATAATTTGATGGCTAAGCCTATCAAATTTTCCTATCAGAAAGCATTCATAAAAGTGAAGGTCTAACTATAAGATGATGCCAGATTTATTATTATCCATGGCTGCTTGGGAATTCTGGGAGTTGAAGTCCACAAGTTTTAAAGTTGCCAAGGTTGGACAACCCTGATCTATATCATTTGAAGAGTTAGTTTGTGTTGACCTACACATTCTGCTGACTGGAAACCATGGTGACCCTAAACTACAACATCGGCCTTCTACTCTAATAAACAGATTAACCAATGATGTCCATTTGACAGTGACTTGGAAAGGCAGTTTTCTAAGCCAACCCTCTGCCCAGGAAGTATCTGAGAAGGAAAGGGAAATTTTGTTGAAGAAACATAAATCAACTAAGCTTAGAAGACTAACTCTACCAAGAAACATTAGTGAAAAAGCAAGAAAAGGAGTCACATTGTCCAAGAAGGAAAAGAAAAAATGAAAAGGAAGAAAAAGTAATAATGATAGTATCAGTTGCACTTTTTATGTTAATTATCTGATTGCACAAAGTACTTTTCTGTAATCATTTAAATTATTGTGAAGGGCTTAGACTGGTGCAGAAATATCTAATAATCATTTTCATTTCTCATATTACTTCCTTTAAGGAGCGTTGACTTTGTCTCTCTTTCTCCTTTTCTCTCTGAATCCTAGTCTACTGATCTACCAGAATAGCTTCACTGTGAAACACATCCACTGTGTTTCAAAGGCCATCTATTGTTTCTTGATGTCTCTTTCCTTTTGTTATTTCTCCCATTTGGAACTTGGCCAGGACAAGAGCTTCAAGGTGTGGTTTGATAGTTCATTTCTTTTTATTCAGTGCCCCATTCCTACTATTCTCAGGGATTTTTTTTCAAGCTCTCATTTTGGAATAGGGCATAAAACATTCTGGTCCATTATTTAAGTAGCAGAGAATAGCTACATTTTAAGCAAAGATTTGAATAAAGTTTAGGCAGTGACATCAAGAAAATAGCTAAGTGTACTACATTATCTATATAATGCCCCATTCTAACTTTCAGATTGCTTATTTTCTTCACCCTAGAAAAGTTTAAAAAATGCTAGAACAATTACTACAAAAGTATTTCCACCAGATTATACCCAGTGGTATTACCAGATTTCAAAGTTTTATTCCTTAGATTCCCATTCTGTTTTATTTTTTTGTCTGTCCTAACATCCATATGTTCTCTGTTGTCATTATTTGACTCCTATGAGCCACAGTGGCGCAGTGGTTAGAATGCAGTATTGCAGCCTAATTCTGCTGACTGCCAGCAGTTCGATCCTGAATGGCTCAAGGTAGACTCAGCCTTCCATCCTTCCAAGGTCAGTAAAATGTGGAACCAGATTGTTGGGGGCAATATGCTGACTCTGTAAACTGCTTAGAGAGGGCTGTAAACGCACTGTGAAGAGGTATATAAATCTAAGTGCTATTGCTATTTTTCTTTGTGTTCCCTCTCCGAGGTAGCACTGACCTACATTATCACAGCATGCACCAGGTGAAGAAGATATCAGGATGGTGATGAGCATGGGGAGATATGGTGGTTGATAGGGCTTGGCCTTGGCCTTTAATACTACTTCCATATCCTGCTCCCCCAATACAAAGTCCTAAGCATTGTTTACCACTTTGGAGGCCCTCTTCTTTGGCTGATGCCACTTAATAAAAGGTTAGCCTGCAACAAAGATCACCTCACCCATGTTTGTTTTTGGAAAAGAGGACTGGTCTAAAATGCATTTTTGAAGCGAAGTTGGCTGGGTGCAGGGGGTTCCCTCTCTGAGATATGCCTTTCCTGGGTTTTGTATGGTATCAGCCACAACTCAGGAGCAGGGGTGTGTCTGTTATTCTCTGGGAATCTCTGGATACAGCCCAAAGTGAGACCATGTTTGTGAAGTTGCCCTTTAAGGATCACAAGAGGTTGTAGCGAACTGTTGTGACTATGGCCCAAGTAATGCTTACCAAACACAATTCAGTCCTGAACAAACTTAGTTTATTAAAACAGCTGAGAATTAACTCATTCTCAGCTTTAGTCCAAAACAAATTCTTCAGCCTTATCACCAATCTTTGATGTCTTTGGCAACCTGTCAAAGGCTTTTCTTGGCAAAACCCCCACAAAGTTCAAGAGACGCTGATAAGAAGCACTGGAATCAATGTTACTTTTCTACAAAGAACCCAATGGCTCGTTGCTGCTCTTTTAAGCCTTATGGGAGTGGCCAATCATCTTCTGGCCTTACTCCTGAGTTGTCCTTTTTTCTTCAGCTGTTCTTGTTTTCTGGCAGCTCTTCACATGTGTGCACTAGGAATAGGCTCCTCCTGTTCCTCTGCCTTTCTGCTGCCCACCTCTGGAGGCTCCAGAGTCCGCGCATTGCTCCCAGATGGCCCTGGCCCCATCTCTGCCTTTGATGCAGAGCCTTTGTCTGGGCCTTCCCTGACTCCAGGACTGGCCCATTTTCCTCCCCAGCCTCCTCACTCTCCGACTCCGCTGCCAGGTCCGCAGGCTGCTGCCGGACCACAACACTAGCTTACCTGCCTCCCTGCTAGATAGCATCATCCCTGTCTGAGCTACTTGACGCTGTGGCCAGGTTGGCAGTAGAGTTCTCTAAACCTGAGATGCTGGAGGACTTCAACTTGCCTTCCATTAGGCATGGAGTTAGCAATGGATAACTTTCATGTAGATTCCCACTTTTCCATTTTAGAGAAAGTTGTTGAGAAGGTGGTAGGCACTCAGCTTCAAGGGCCCTGGAGCAAGCAGATATTCATCTTTTCAACCTTTTCAGTTGGGGGTCTAGCTGGTACTGAGAGGCATTTGTTGAACTTGTGGATAACCTCTGTGGATGCCCTGAGATGGGTATGGTGTGTCCATCCTTGCCTTTCTGAATTTTGCAGTGGATTTCAATACCACTGAATCTTCTAGATCAGCTTAGAAGGTAAGAAGTTGAAGACACTGTTTTGTGGTCCTTTCCCCTGGGCCAGTTCCAACTGTCCTAGTCTTAGGACTCTTTTGTGCCTGGTTTGGAGATCTTTCATATTTAATTTTTGAAAGAATAGCACTACCCCAGACAGAGATGGTGTGGAATTTGAAACTCTTTCTGAATTAATGGCTCCTGCTGAAAAAACAAGGGGCAGTTGTGATGAGGAACACTTTTACACAAATTTGTATTGTGCCCATTCCTGAATTGGGAGGACCAGCTTACTATCAGCCATGCCTTAGTCACTTCCCATTTGGATTGCTGCAATGCACTTTACATGGGACTGCCTTGAATAACACTCCAGCCGGTGTAGAATGCAATAAAATATTTGGACATGTGAGAATTACCTGAGTTATACTTCTGTTGCATAAGCTGCACTGGCTCTTAGTATGCTATTGAGGTTCTTGTTCTCACCTTTAAAGTCGTTCATAGCACAAGAGCAGGTTGGCAAGTCTGCCAGTCTCTAGGGACCTCTGCTCATCCCATCAGATCCAACCACACAGGGGCACTCCAGGTGCCCTCTATTAAAAACCCCCCACTTCTGATGAACGGTGCCTTCTTGGTTATATATCTGCCTGTGAACTAGATTTCCTTCTAAGATCCTGCAGATCTGGCTTAGTCTTCTCTCTGGCTATAGGGCTGGTATCTTAGATGAACCCAGCAAGGTGTGGTCTGTATGGTTGATTCAGTTATATGATGCCTTGGTTATTATACCAGGATTTCAAAATATTTTTTGTTTGATCAACAGAGGATTTATTATATCATTTTCTGTTGATTGTTATTAGCTGCCTGGAGTTCATATGTAAGTGGGTGGCCAGAGTAATAGTCTAAATTAATCAATAAAAATAAATAAAATAAATAATACATCTACCAATTAGAAAACTTGAAAATTACACTATTTCATAGTGAATTTTCAAAATTAAAATACCCAATAATTGCAAGAAACACCAATCCTGGAAGTTATTATATGAGATGGAGCCTGGGTACTTACGGGACCGCCTGCTGTTACCGCATGCCTCCCACCGACCCGTACGCTCTCACAGAGAGGGACTTCTCAGGCAATGTCGGCTGGCGGCCCCCAGGGGAAGGTCCTTCTCTGTGGGGGCTCCCACACTCTGGAACGAGCTTCCCCCGGGTTTACACCAAATACCTGACCTTCGGACCTTCCGCCGCGAACTGAAGACACATCTTTTCATTCGCGCGGGGCTGGCTTAAATTTTATTGATTTTAAATTATCTATTATTAATTTTAATGGGGTTTTAGTTTTATATATTTTAAAGTTTTTTAGGCCAATTATAAAATAAGTTTTTTAATTTGTATTTTAAATTGTATATTGCATTGTTTGTTTTTATTTTTGGCTGTACACCGCTCTGAGTCCTTCGGGAGAAGGGCGGTATAAAAAATCGAATAAATAAATAAATAAATAAATAAAATGGTGGTCCTTGTGGTCAGTACACTGGGCTGGAGGTTACCAAGCTCGCGTTCAAGACCAGAGTGCTACTATAGAGTGGTGTGAGCTCTCATCCTTTGGTCCATCTCCTGTTGGGGTCATGAATCTTTGTTTTAGATCCAAGTCCTTCTGGTTGGTCAAGGCCTCCTGAGAGGTGGAATTGGTTTGATCCAATATTTTTTTGTGGCAGAGGGTATTTCTGCCTGGTTTGAAAGAGGCTGTCTGTCTTCTCCCCAAGAAGACGTCATTGGATCAAACAGAACTGAACAACTTTTGTCCAGTCTTCAGCCTTCCTCTTGTAGGGAAGGTAATTGGCTTACGGATCCAGAGTCCAGTTACCTAAGATGGCGCCGACGAAGGCTGCCTCGGTGAAATGCTCTCTAATTGTTTCTTTATTTCTAATTGTTCTCTGTGACTCACTACGGATTTCCTACTCACGAGACCATCTGCTAAAAATTAAGGAACATTTCTTTAAGGAGCAGCTTTCTTTAATCTCACCCCCGCCTGTCTTTACAAACACGGAGGAGATTCTAACACAGGAGGAGGCAATTCCCACGGAGCCATGGATTACTAAAAAAACCAAACGACGGAAACGAAGGAAACGAGGTAAAAGATCTGGGATCTTAATCAAGCTAAGAACTCGCACTAAAACTCCTCTGCCTTCAATTTTCCTAACAAATATACGCTCACTTGCAAATAAGATGGATGAAATACTCCTCTTAAACAAATACTATTCTGATTTTCGCAATTCAGCAGTCCTATGCTTCTCTGAAACCTGGTTAAATGAATCAATTGAAAATAGCAGCCTGAACATTCCAGGATTTCAAATTGAACGATCAGACAGAATTCCAGAAACATCTGGTAAAAAGAAAGGAGGAGGCTTATGCCTATATATTCATCCTGGTGTCAAGATTTTAACATAATTTACAAGTTCTGTGACAACAATTTAGAGACTCTAATTATCAACTGCAAACCTTACTATTCGCCTCGTGAATTTTCCTCATTTCTTCTAATTGCTGTTTATGTCCTACCACAAGCCTGTGTAAATGAGGCATTACGAACTCTAGCTGACCAAATCATGGAGGCTGAAGCCAAACACCCTGATTCACTGGCCATTGTTTTGGGAGATCTAAACAAGGCAAACTTAAGGAAAGAACTACCAAAATACTTTCAGCATGTCAATTGTCCCACCAGAGGCAAGAATACTCTAGACCACTGCTACACAACACTAAAAGATGCCTATCGGTCTTTACCACGTGCAGCTGTAGGACACTCTGATCATTGCATGATTCACCTTGTACCTGCTTACAGGCAAAGACTTAAAGCCATAAAACCAATAATTAAATCAGTGAAAACCTGGACGGAGGAATCAGAATTAAAGCTACAGGCATGTTTTGACTGCACTGATTGGAATATTTTTAAAGATACCTCTGCAGACCTGGATGAACTCACAGATACTGTAACATCATATGTCAGCTTCTGTGAAGACCTATGTGTACCTACAAGGAACTTGTGAATACACAGTAATAACAAACCTTGGTTTACACCTAAACTTAAGCAGCTATGGCATTCCAAAGAGGAAGCCTACAGAAAAGGTGATAAAATGCTGTTCAATCAGGCCAGAAATGCACTAACAAGGAAGATAAGAGCACCAAAAGGAAGCTACTCTGAAAAGCTAAAGAATCAATTTTCAGCAAATGAACCAGCAAACATGTGGAAAACTCTTAAAAATATCACCGGCTATGGCAAACCTCCTTCCCAGGCTGAAGGTAATCAACAACTGGCAGATGACCTGAATGAGTTTTACTGCAGGTTTGAAAGGAAACTACAGCCACCTATCTCCACAACCCCCATCTCAGACACACCAACAACAGCCAAGCCTCCTACAACTGACCCCATTTCATTGGGTTCACAACCCCTAGTGATCACAGAAAAGGAAGTGCAGGACCTATTTCACAGACAAAAGCCAGGAAAAGCTCCAGGCCCAGACAAGATAACTCCTTCTTGCTTAAAAGTCTGTTCTGACCAATTGGCCCCCATCTTCACCCATATTTTCAATAAATCACTAGAGATGTGCTATGTTCCTTCTTGCTTCAAACGCTCTACCATCATCCCAGTGCCGAAGAAGCCCACCATCAAGGAACTGAATGACTACAGACCAGTTGCTCTAACATCTGTAGTCATGAAAACCTTTGAAAGGCTAGTGCTTTCCTACCTGAAAACCATCACGAATCCGCTCTTAGACCCCTTGCAATTTGCATACCGAGCAAATAGATCAACAGATGATGCTGTTAATATGGCTCTGCACTACATCCTACAACATCTTGAGTCTCCAAAGACCTATGCAAGGGTCCTTTTTGTAGACTTTAGTTCAGCATTCAATACCATCATTCCAGACATTCTTCTAACTAAGCTAAACCAGCTACAGGTACCGGAACAGACTTGTAAGTGGATCACAAGCTTCCTAACAAACAGGAAGCAGCAGGTGAAGCTAAGCAAGATCACATCAAATACCTGTACAATTAGCACAGGGGCGCCCCAAGGCTGTGTGCTCTCCCCACTTCTCTTCTCTCTGTATACCAATGACTGCATCTCCAATGATCCATTTGTTAAGCTACTGAAGTTCGCAGATGACACAACAGTGATTGGTCTCATTCGAGACAATGACGAATCCGCATATAGACGAGAGGTCGAACGACTAGCCTTGTGGTGCAACCAAAACAATCTGGAACTGAACACACTCAAAACCGTAGAAATGGTGGTAGACTTTAGGAAAAACCCTTCCATACTTCCACCTCTCACAATACTTGACAACACAGTATCAACAGTAGAAACCTTCAAATTTCTGGGTTCTATCATATCGCAAGATCTCAAATGGACAGCTAACATCAAAACATCATTAAAAAAGGACAACAAAGAATGTTCTTTCTGCGCCAACTCAGTAAGCTCAAACTGCCCAAGGAGCTGCTGATCCAATTCTACAGAGGAATTATTGAGTCTGTCATTTGCACCTCTATAACTGTCTGGTTCGGTTCTGCAACCCAACAAGAAAAACACAGACTTCAGAGGATAATTAGAACTGCAGAAAAAATAATTGCTACCAACTTGCCTTCCATTGAGGACCTGTATACTGCACGAATCAAGAAGAGGGCCGTGAAAATATTTGCAGATCCCTCGCATCCTGGACATAAACTGTTTCAACTCCTACCCTCAAAACGACGCTATAGAGCACTGCACACCAGAACAACTAGACACAAGAACAGTTTTTTCCCGAAGGCCATCACTCTGCTAAACAAATAATTCCCTCAACACTGTCAGACTATTTACTGAATCTGCACTACTATTAATCGTTTCATAGCTCCCATCACCAATCTCCTTCCACTTATGACTGTATGACTATAACTTGTTGGCAATCCTTATGATTTATATTGATATATTGATCATCAATTGTGTTGTAAATGTTGTACCTTGATGAACGTATCTTTTCTTTTATGTACACTGAGAGCATATGCACCAAGACAAATTCCTTGTGTGTCCAATCACACTTGGCCAATAAAATTCTATTCTATTCTATTCTATGGGGGAAGAAAATTATCTGGACCTTTTTCAATTGGGTTTCAGACATAATTATAGCTGGGACAGCACTGATTTTATGCTTGTTGACAATGCTGTCTGGGATAGGGGTAGTGTATCTATCTTGGCCCTCCTTGATCTCTCATCAGCTTCTGATACTATTGATCATATTATCCTTCTGGACCATTTCAAATTAGAAATAGGACGCATGATAGTATGATGGTTTTCCTTTCTTAAGGGCTGATTTCAGAAAGCTATTGAACCTGTGATCCCTGATTTACACTGGATGTCCCCCAAGCAATGGTGATGTCACCAGCTAATCCTTTCAACCCAGAACTGCCTCAGTTCTTCTGACATGAGTGAAAAAAAAATTATATGAGATCAGAATCATTCTGAAGGCTTCAACGAAAGGAAAGTCTACTTAATATTGGTAGCTTGATTTGTCTAGTGTTACCAATGGCATTGTTTCCCCCCAACAAACAAATCTAAGATATTCTTTCTTTCTTTCCTGCAAATCTTTTTTTCCCTCTTCTTATATTCTTTGTAGGAAAATCTCCAACTAATACCTTCTTAAGATTTCTGCTGGCTTCTAAATCTTACAAGTGTTGCTTCAGGCTATAGGCTTTGGATCTTTTTCTTGTTATGTCTTTGTCATCAGTCTCAATAAGATACTTAATTGTGTCATTTATCATTAGTCTACATCATGTTTTTCTGTCATACTCAAGATCTAGAGCATTCCAGTTTGTTATTTTGTGAGCGAGCAAAATATTTTTATGCAAAGCATTATTTTTGACTACTATTTTTGAACAATTGATACCAACCTGCCTTCCATTGAAGACTGTATATTGCACGAGTCAAAAAGAGGACTGTGAAAATATTTACAGACCCCTCGCATCCAGGACATAAACTGTTTCAACTCCTACCCTCAAAATGACGCTATAGAGCACTGCACACCAGAACAACTAGACACAAGAATAATTTTTTCCTGAACACCATCACTCTGCTAAACAAATAATTCCCTGAACACTGTCAAACTATTTACTAAATCTACACTACTATTAATTTTCTCATTGTTCCCATCACCCATCTCTTTCCATTTATGACTGTATGACTGTAACTTTGTTGTGTGTATCCTTAAAATTTATACTGATATTGATTGTTTCCTGATTGCTTATTTGTACCCTATGGCTATCATTAAGTATTGTATCTTATGGTTCTTGATGAATGTATCTTTTCTTTTATGTACACCAAGACAAATTCCTTGTGTGTCCAATCACACTTGGCCAATAAAAAATTCTATTCTATTCTATTCTATTCTATTCTATTCTATTCTATTCTATTCTATTCTATTCTATTCTATTCTATTCTATTCTACAGAATAGAATTGTAGAATAGTATTGTCTATTATCATGTTATAAACAAATATTTCCAAACTGCAAACATTTTCAGAAAGGAATTTGTTGTCCTACTTACCTACTGATTTTTTAAAAAAAATTTCAGGGAATCACAATTGGGATAATAGTGAAGAAAGATTCATAATAGTGAAGAAAGATAAGATCGGTACCTATATATTAAACTCTTCCTGCTTTTTTCTTGCAATCTAAAACAGAAAACATGCTATTGCTCCATACACTTGTTAAATCATTCATGTTATCTATTAGTTATTTTAAGAATTTACATAAAGGATCCCCGGATCCATAAAAATCAATCATGTTTTTCAGCTTACAGTACTTTACAGAAGTAGACTTTACTTTGTGAAGGAAGAACAAAGGAAATGACTTGGATTCCTGTTGGTGAGGTAAGACTGGCTGGGTGTGTGTGTGCTGATGGTTGATACACGAGCTGAATAGGAGTATAGTTTCCCTCATGGTCCATGGTTCCTTTAATTTTCCCTGTCCACAACAAAGTAATGGGCAGATCTGCAGGTCAGTCAAGAAGGAGGAAGAAGAGGAAGAGGCAGTGGCTCTTTCTGGAAAGGTTCTGGAAAGTTCTGGAAAGGGAGGGGAAATGGTGCAAGCTTAAATTAAATGAGGAAAGATGAAGGACATGTGAATGAGTGGGATGCTTCTTGATAAGGTAAGGCTGACTGGAGGTCACTGATGATGGGTGAGCCCTTTTCGTCCCTATGGAAAGAATATAATGATCCATATTATATGTGGGAAAAAGAATGATTCCACGGTTTGTCTAGTTGATTCTTAAAAGTGACATTTGTTCTTAGACTGAGCTATGCACTGAAAGCCCTCTATAGTTATGTGAACTTTAGATGTGATATGTTTTTGTAAAATGAGATAGACAAACAGGTTAAAAAAAGGGACACACAATAAGAATCTTAAAAGAGTCTGGGTCCTATACTAGATTGCCTTTTTAGTGTTTATGTGCTAAAAAGGAAATGCGCAGTGTGAAATATTGTATAAAAAGAAGATCCTAGAATCACACAACTGCCTTAAGAAATATGATTCCAGGGGCTTAATATAGATAGTATAGCATATCCTAAGAATAAATTGTCAAGAAAAACAGAGCAAAGAGAAAATAACACTCGCAAAGAAAAGATTTTTCAAAGCCATTTCTCAAATCCCATCTGCAATATGGAAGAACTAGGCATATAAAATGCCTGTGAAAGGTCATTGCTCATTTTTAAAAAAGTAAACTGAAATGAAAACAGGACAAAATTATTTAACATTGTTATGTCTCTTTTCTGAACTAAATTTTAAAAATATACACTCAACAATTTATGGATATTTTATGAACATTTTTCCTAACAGGTATCATTTATACGTAATGTATATTTCTGTATATGCTGCAGGAATATTTTACAGTCTGCAGAAATATTTCTGGTTTATATTGTTTTTCTTAATATAACACAGTTTTTGCAATTTTCTCCTAATATATTCATTGTTTGTACTCCATTATTTGCTAATGGACCCTTTCTGTGGGGGTGTCTAATTGAAGACTGCGTAATTACATTTGAAAAAGTGCAGATACTGGCACACTATTCCTCGTATAGATTTGAGAACTCTAAATTGGATTTCTTTGCATTAAAATGCAAGCTTAATGGTTTTGTATCCACTCCACATCTGATTTGTCAGCAGCATTAATGATTGTACCTAGATAAAATCAGCAGCAATAAATCAAAAATAAAATTTAGTCAGATTTTTTTAAAGATTAATTTCAATATTATTCATTATTAAATCATGGCTAATTTTCTCTGGACTGAGCGAGGTGTTAGTATAAGTGTTATATTCATTTGGAAGAACAATGCTATAATGAAGCCACAATGGAAGTGACCATTACTAAAATATAGTTATAATTTTCTATGAACTTAATTACATCTATTTCACCTTCACTTACTTCCTCTTATTGTGTATGTAGAAAACAAAAGCTTGCTAGGTAAACTCTTTCTCTGTGTTAAAGTGACAATGTAACTCTAACTTCTCGTTGAGATGAATGTATTTTTCTGGTGATTGTGCCTGTTATGCACTCACTTCTACACTGGGAAATGGGAAAACATTTGGCTCATATAATGATATGGCTGGAAAAGTCATTTTCACTCAGGGTTGAATGAAAAACATATCCTATAGAAACCTAGAGGTGTATTAAAAAGTGCAAAACAAGATATAAACTGGTATAGTGGTGCCCAATGCAGCTGATGAGCAAAAGTCAGTAGAAGAAGGTGCAAAGGTGTCATATCTGATAGACCTGCATCTTTATTTTAGAGCACCCAAAGCAGTGGCAGTCAACCTGGTCCCTACTGCCCACAAGTGGGCGTTCCAGCTTTCATGGTGGGCGGTAGGGGTTTTGTCCGATACTGAAGCACTTTCCTTTTTTTTAATTTAATTGACTTTTTAAAAAAAAATTCATAGCATTATTTAAAAACATTTTCATTAGGTTTTCATAAAATTCCCCGTGACAATTTAAATTTCTGAAAATATACTATTTGCATCATCCGTGCATAAATTTAGTTCACGTTACATAAGTGAAACTAAATGGCACTATAGTGCAACCGCAAACAAAAGAGCCTCATCCCAGAATAGCTCACACATCTCCCCCCACACCACCCAACTGTAACAGACAAGCAGAGCTGGTAGCCAGCGCCCCCCCAACCCAATCCACGATGCGCAAGAGGCATGCGCAGACGACGATACACGGCACATTAATGTGGAACCGGTGGGCGGTTAGAAAATTTACTACTAACAGAGATACAAAAGTGAGTGGTAGCTATAAAAAGGTTGACTACCCCTGACCCAAAGAATAGTTAAGAAAATATTCATTACGTTTTAAATAATATCCAAATAAACCTTGAAAAAAATGTTTTCAACATGGGCGTTTTCACACTGATTAGATTAACAGAGTTGGAAGGGACCTTGTAGGTTATCTAGTCCAACCCCCCGCCCAAGCAGGAGACTCTACATCATTTCTGACAGATGGCAGTCCAGTCTCTTCTTGAAAGCTTCCAGTGATGAAGCTCCTACAACTTCTGAAAGCAACTTCTGTTCCATGGGTTGAATGTTCTTACTATCAGAAAATTTCTCCTTATTTCCAGGTTAAATTTCTCCATGTTCAGTTTCCATCCATTATTCCTTGCCTGGCCTTCAGATGCTTTGAAAAATAGCTTGACTCCCTCCTCTCTGTGGCAGCCCCTCAAATATTGGAAGACTGATATCACTGTGTTATGTGCTGGGAAAAAAGATATAGAGTCAACATACACACATGCACAGAAACACACACACACACACACACACACATACACACACCACACACACTCAAAGAGTACTTACGGTAACTCCTAGGCTGGATATCTAAAGTTGCCTTCTTCTATGGCAGGATCAAAGTGATTGGAGGCCATATTGATTATGACATCACTTGCACAATTTGAATCACTTCCGTATTTTTATTGAGGCAAAGGAGTCTTAAGATCATGTGTGCAAAAGGAGGAACACAGCAGCAATCAAGCATTGAACCTATCCTTTTAATAACCTGTATAATATGTATATGTACATGCAAGGTGGGATTCAGCCAGTTCGCACCACTTCAAGAGAACCGGTTGTTAACTTTCTGAGCAGTTTGATGAACTGGTTGTTGGAAGAAATCATTAGGGCAGAGAACCAGTTGTTAAATTATTTGAATCCCACCACTGTGTACATGCATATGCATATGTGTCATTTTAGCCATTGTCTATCCACTGGAGGATGAAGGCCTCTTCCACATGTTTCCAAACAAGCTTTCTTTTGCCAATTGGGCCCGTAATACTTGCTGATGTCGATCCATCTTCTTTTAGGTCTCTTTCATGGACACTTTTTATCAAGTGGGATCCATTCTACAACTGCCTTGGACCACCCGCCATCAGTTCCTCTTCCTATGTGACCAGCCCCTTTCCTTTTTAATTCTTTTACTCTCTTGATAATATCGTATACCTTTTTTTTTGTTATCTAATCCATGTGCAGCTCTTTCTATTTTTTCTTGTAATGCTGAGCATGTATCTTTCCATGGCTCTTTCAGTCACTCTTAGCTTTTGTATCGATTGTGAGGTTAGTGTTCATGTTTCACTGGTATATGTTAGAGCAGGTAGCACACACGGATCAAAAACTTTTCTCTTCAGGCATGGGGGGGGGGGGCTGTTCTTGAAAATTATACTTAGCCTCTGAATGCCTGCCAATCACATTTAACATGCCATTCAATTTCCTTTATTGTATCACCTTCCATTAAGATGCGTTGGCCAAGATATTTGTAGTGATCTATTACATCTCGTTCTTCTCCAGACATATATTAAAAAATTCTTTCTTTGATGAATTTGGTTTATTTTTAAGCCAAATGATTCTTCTGCTTTGTGCAGCTCTTGTATGCTGACTCTGTAAACCGCTTAGAGAGGGCGGTAAAGCCTGTGAAGCGGTATATAAGTCTAAGTGCAATTGCTATTGCTATATATATATTAAAACTAAAGCTAGATGGGGGGTGGGTGGGAAACAGACTTCTCTTATATTTATTTTTATTTTATTAAATTTCTATGCTGCCCATCTCATTTTCAGTGTGAAAATCATGAGTTAATAGCTATTGTAGTATTACCTCTGGCTGATGGCAACATGCTCACACATACACACACAAACTCATGCATAGACACATATTCCCTTTCTCACCCACCCTTCTCTTATTTTGCCTGTTCCTCTCCGAAGCCACCCTTCCTTTCTTATCCACACATACACACTGCCCTCTCCTATTCATGTGTGTGCACTCACAAGCATCCCTCCACAGGCACACTTTCTTTCTGTGTCTCTTATTTTTCCTTCCTCAATTTTACACAAACACATCAGTGGTGGGTTGCCCCCGGTTCGGACCGATTCTATATCGTGCATGGGCATGATGCGAACCGGTAGTAAAGGTAAGTAGAACCCACCCCTGAAACTCACTCACTCACACACACACACATACACACACACACATGTCTTCTTTGTTTGTAGCAGGCACCGTTACAACCCACAGATATACAGCCAGTGCACACTTATCCATATTTCATCTGGCCATGGTGAGCAGATTTCTCCAGCCAGTTACAATACCCAAGAAAAGAAGCTTTGCCTTCCACTTGCTCCTTATGTCTTTTTATTTATTTATTTATTTTATTTTTTATTTTGTCGAATACATATTAAATAATATATGTAAGTATTAGCATGAATTGAATACATAAAATGAATACAATTAAAGGGAACATTAGGACAGGGACGGTAGGCACGCTGGTGCTCTTATGCATGCCCCTTACAGACCACTTAGGAATGGGGTGAGGTCAAGAGTAGACAGTCTTGGGTTAAAGTTTTGGGGATTTGGGGATGAGACCACGGAGTCTGGTAGTGCATTCCAGGCATTAATAACTCTGTTACTGAAGCCATATTTTCTGCAATCGAGATTGGAGCGGTTCACTTTAAGTTTGAATCTATTGTATGTTCGTGTGTTGTTGTGGTTGAAGCTGAAGTAGTCATTGACAGGAAGGACATTGTAGCACAGGGGTCTCCAACCTTGGTCCTTTTAAGACTTGTGGACTTCAACTTCCAGAGACCCTCAGCCAGCAAAGCTGTTGTAGCAGATGATTTTATGAGCTATGCTCAGGTCATACCGAAGGCGGCATAGTTTTTGCTCTAATTTCAAAGCAGCAGTCCGAAAATAGTGGTGAAAAGAGGCATGTTTGCTCACTATGCAAACAGTAGTAAGCATACACACAATCACTTCCTCTGTCCTCCTCTCCCTGTCTCATACATTATCTTTTTTCCTGCTCTCCCTTTCCCTCTTGGTCTTCTGGAAATAATAATAAAAAAAGATGGCTCCCATCCCAATTCTCTTATTAAAAATGTGTTTCTCTTCACTGAGCAAGAGACAGACAAATTAAAGGCTGCTGGCAGACTGAGTTGGAAGAGATGTACTCATTTAGGTGGTTGAGAGGGTTTGACCTTAATCATAGCTATGTGGGATGGGCAGGTGCTGTGTCTCAGAAAACCTTGTTTTAGAGGGATGCAACCAACAGGCCAGTGGGGTAACTGGTTTTCCCATCTCTACAAAGAAGTCACATCTGTCTGTGAATAAAAATAGATACTTCCTGCAGTCTTGAGTCCTCCAAATACAAGTTAGAATGTAAATTACAAGGAGAGAGAGAGGGAGGGAGGGAGGGAGGGAGGGAGGGAGGGAGAATGAAAGAGAGAGAGAGAATGGAAGAGAAAAAATCAAAATACAAAGAAATCTAGATAGAAGTTAAGGAGGAGGGGAACAGGCAAGAGTGGGCGGACATTAAATAACTAACACTGGAATACTTCAGGAAAATATAAGAGCTCATAAACCCTCATTCAAAAGCAGTGGCACTATATAGCACACGATGTTCCCAAATTCTGCTTTAGGAAGACAGCGTGAAAATCATGTAGATATGTTTTTAAATGTTATCATAGGAAATTACATGAGAAATCTACATGCCAGACTAAAAAAAAAAAAGTGACAATTTAACCAGCTGCCTGAAAAAGTGGAAAACAGTACTAGAGGAAGACTGAATCAGTGTTAATGAGATTCAAACAATGCAGACTCAACTGATTCCAGATAAAAGACAAATGTTGGTATCTCTGCATTTTAATCAGACAGATCATAGTTTCTGATGAATATGCCTGGGGGATTTTTTTGGGGGGGATACTCTTTGCTTCGAGAATGAGTGAAAAGAAATAAAATGAGCAATTTTTATATTGCAGTTAGCGACGGATGATACCGTCTATAGGATTAGGGGTAGAAAAATGGGGATAATGATCTTTGCCCCAACTTAATAGAGTGCTTGTAGCACATTACTTAAAAAGTGATGTCAAAGCAAATTATTCTCTCAGAGAAACCAGCAGAGTCCAAATGTTGATTGGAAACATAAATGATCTTTTCTATTGTCAAGGTGCAACCTGTAAAATTTAAGCAAAACAACTATTAATCATTTTGTCAGACACAGGTTGAACATGGGATGAGAATTAAATTTTCCTCCTACAAAAAAACTCATACTTGAACACAAATAAGTGATCCATTCATATTTTTAAACAAAAAAATCATTTGTTCTCTCTCTTCTTCCTTCCTTCTTTATTGATGTGTCTCCTGCCATCTTGCAAATTTGATTCTTGGCAGCTAACATTGGGTTAAACACTCAAATACAACTATTTATACATAACGTAAATGGAGGACAACATAAATAATCAGGAGATGGCATGTCAGTCTCATGGACCCAATCAATACCATGAACCCTCACAACCAAGAAAACAATTACCGTATATACTCGAGTATAAGCCGAGTTTTTCAGCACGTTTTTTGTGCTGAAAAACGTCCCCTCGGCTTATACTCGAGTATATACGGCTTATACTCGAGTTTTTTTTCTTCTTCTTTTTTTCACATTATACCGGATGGTGCAAACTTGGCGGGCTTTTGCATTAGCGCGGGGAAGCCCTGCCGGTGCAGTGGGAGGGCGGGGCGGGGGAGCCGCCAGCCTTCCCGCCTGAGGAAGGGGGGCTTTCCCTGACCGGTAGCTGCCTCATTTCCCTCCCTCGGCTTATACTCGAGTCCCCAGTTTACCCCAGTTTTTTGGGGTAAAATTGGGGACCTCGGCTTATACTCGGATCGGCTTATATTCGAGTATATACGGTATGTATTTAAAGCATTACCAGGTGCCATCTAGGTTGAAGCCAACTGGGTCTCAGGGATGGGTGTTCCAGAAGGCAAGATCTGCAACTGAAAAGGTCTGTTCTTAAAGGATATAAAAGTGACATTATTTGATAGCATGTCCCGTATTTGACTTATAATAGGATGTCTAGAAAAAAATCAGAGAAAGTTGGTCCTGCAAAGTTAGAATCAAGTTAGAATAAAACCTCATGCCATGAAGGATTTTTATAAGTGACAACCAGTCTTTTAAATTTCACTCAGAAGTGTGTTGGGAAATAGTGCCTTTGACAAGGCAGAAGTATAACGTTGGTTGACCAAAACACATCTATACTTATGTGCTACTGCATTTGGGACTTATTAGTTTCTGGCTGTTCTTCAATAGAAGCCCCTTGTATAGCATGTTAAAATATTCTATTTAGGACTAAGTTATAAGTGACTACAATCAGTTCTTGAGCCAGAAAAAAAACCAAAACTAGTACAAAACCTTTGTATCTTCAAATAAACATAGATTTCTATCTTATTCTGAAATAGAATCTATGGTGTCTGCCTGCCTGCCTGCCTGTCCTCCCACTCTCTCCCTCTCCCTCTCCCTCTCCCTCTCCCTCTCCGTCTCTCTCTCTCTCTCTCTCCCTATCTATCTATCTATCTATCTATCTATCTATCTATCTATCTATCTATCTAGCTAGCTAGCTAGCTAGCTAGCTAGCTAGCTATCTATCATCTACCAACTATCTATATAACTATCTAATCTAGCCATCAATCCATTCAGCTTCTAATGTCCCCCCATAAGTATAGCATGTTCATTAAGAATGTGTTATATTTTATTATATTTATATATTATTACATTTTACATCTTTCTATTATTTCTGCATAAAGATGCATAACATTGTTTAACATTGTGGCAAAAAGAATTCCACAATGGTTTAACCTGATTCGAGGCTACATACAGAAATAGATAGCATTATTGTTCCAGTGAGAAACTATGTTTTTTCTTCTTCAATAAATTGTTCTAGTGAGAGTATTTTTTTCCACTAAAGTATGTATATTTATTGAACATGAGAGAAAAATTGGATATATGTACATTTGTGCATATTAATATCAAATGGTGCTAAGAAATACAAGCATCTTAAGGATCTGTGTTCAATATTTATCTTCCAAAACTTTATACAGAACCGGTTAGCTATTAAGAAAATGCTGTACATTTGTATTATTTTATTATGCAGTATATTCAGCAAATGGTGATTAAACTTCTAATAACTCCTAATATGTTGTTACAACACCACTGGCACAATTTAAAAAGCTTAAAGCCTATATAATCAAATGTTAGGGTAGTACCCCATGTGGAGCATCATCATGGTTTATTCTTGGTAACTTACTGAATTAGACTTAAAGAAGACTCTATCCAACAATGAGTTCCATTAAATTCATTTCCCAGAGGTTGAATATATGTGAGAGAATCTGCCATGCTTAATGTAAGACTTTTATAGAACAATGATCAGATTCCCTTGATTTTTATTGAAAGAGATGGAAACTAATTTTGAAATGTTGTCAATGATCTGAAGGATGGGATATAGATTATTTTAGGAAATAATTATGTTTCTGGATTCATCTGAAACCAAGCTGTCCCATTTAGGATTGAACTCATGTACTTGCAATATGACTGCCATGTGGCTTGGGAGCTGTTGCATTCATAAAATAACTGCCAATGTGTATGTGGCCAATCAGAAACATTGGCAGGCCAGATGGAAAATTGACTAAGCTGCTTTCTACCACCTGCTTTTAGCCTTCCAAGTTTTTTCTTACCATCCAACTTATTTTTGACTTTGGGAAGATTCCACAAAAAGCACAAAGTTGCAGCTATTGAACTTTTTAATTTCATACGAAGTGTCAACCCTGAAGCAAACATGGCTGAGGCCATCTTTGAAGCTTCAGTGTCGCCACAAGGAACAAGAAGGGAGAGGGAGGGGGAGGGAGGGGATAAATAGATAACTGGAGGTTTGTAGTCAAAACAAAAAGTTTTCCTGTGGGAACCAAGGACATGCCAACAGTTGGTTGGGTAGAGGAGGAGTGGAGTAACTAAGGTTATCAGAGGGACAGTCTCTTGCTGCTCACATCTACCCAACCCATTAGAGCGGGGAGGCAGGGAATGTTGAGGGTCCCATCCCCTAGGAAGATACACCTAGTGGAACCCAAAAGAAAGGCCTTCTCCATGGTGGCTCCCTCTCTCTGAAACATCATTCTCCTAGAGATTAGAATGGGCCCCACTCTAATACTCTTCTGGAAGGCACTGGAGATCTGGTTCTGCCAGCAGACCTCGGGAACCCAGAGTGGGATGGAGCTCATTAAATGGCTTGTATCATCTGCTGTCATCAGGGGAGTGGGGGGTAGGAGGAGATTTTATTATATTATATTAATGTATTTGATTCCTTTTTTATTAGTTTTATTGTTTTAAATGAGGTTTTATATTCTGTAAGCCATCTAGAGTCACCATGTGTGAATAGGCGTCAATATAAATTAATTAAACAAACAAACAAACAACCTTTTTAATCAGGTGAAAACTGTGGGAATTTTCAGAGTCGGTTTTCACAAGTTGTGCCACTTGAATCATGCACTCAGTGGCAGGATAACTATTTTTTTTTAAATTAAAACAATATTTTAAAAATCAAAGTTAATTGGGAACCTGGTGAGTATCAAATGAGGTTCCAAATATTGGAACCTAGAGACACTCTGTTTCCTATCCATACCCTAGGAATGTCTCTGTGAAGACATTTCATAATACTGTTAATATATAAATAAGATGTTCTCAAGGGCTTTGCACAGATATATCTTGTTTGCTAATTACAATTTCCTGGACTTAGAGATGACTTCTATAGTCACCAATTCCTTACTTACAGCCTACTTGGATTATTAAAAAGTTCTGTAAATAGGGCTACATTTGAAGACTGGTAAGAAGTTATAAAGGTAAAGGTTCCTCTTGCACATATGTGTTACTTGTTCCCAACTCAAAGCCGAAAAGCCAGTACTGTGCGAAGACATCTCTGTGGTCATATGGTCAGCATGACTAAATGCCAAAGGAGCATGGAACACTGTTATCTTCCCAGCAAAGGTGGTCCCTATTTTTCTACTTGCATTTTTTACGTGCTTTCGAACAGCTAGGTTGGCAGAAGCTGGGACAAGTAACAGCAGCTCACCCCGTTACACAGCACTAGGGATTCGAGCCACTGAACTACCGACATTTCGATCGACAAGCTCAGCATCTTCACCACTGATCCCTAAGTTATAACTGCTCTCAATTTTGAAAATATGAGTAGTCTATTTTTTGAACTGCTCTTGATCAGTGAGCTTCCACTTATAACTTCAATATATGGGTGTCACTCATAAAGCTTGTAATGACTTACAACCTTTTTGCTGTTATTTCTGCATGGCCAGTAAGTTCTGCAGGGTTGGCTCCAAGTATCACCTGTAAAACACTGTAATTTTATTGAATTTAGAGGAGATCAGCTTTCCCTATGGCTGTGCCCACCCTGTCGAATGTTTGTGATTTCATTAATCTTTAAGGATCAACTTTTGTAGCAGGCCCTGGGATAAGATAAATTGTAATGCTCCTTGAAATTAGACTCATTGAACTTTCATCTTGCCTTTGATTGGACTTTATATTTTATTTTTCTCCAACAAGCTGTTGGTTACTATTGTTTATCACTTTGGTTTTTGTTGGTACTATTACGGTCAGTCACACAATCAGCCAATCCAGTTAGATTCTATTTGGCGTTTTTATCCACCTCTCAAGTCCTTCATACAAGGACTTGTAAAAGGTAGCATACAAGCTTATACTGATATTGTTATTAGCATTAGATTCTGGAATTTGGAAAAACTAGGCAGAAAGGAAAGGTGAAAATTTGTTCTTGAAATATAATAGTATAGATATTCAAGGAACAATCATCAGCTCCTTCCTTTTCTTACTTTGCTATCAGTTCAACTAAGAAGACCTATTGTCCTTCTGGTGCTAATACTGTCAGAAGAAAAGCTGGAGACCATGAACTTTTCATGAAGAAAAAATCCCAGATGTAGTCAGTGAATAAAAGAGTGGAATGCAGAGACAGAACAGGTCCATGAAACAATTTCCCTTGGTGACATCCCTGGAGTTGAGGAATCCAGCTTTCTGGGGTTCTTTGTGAAATGAAACAAATGAAGATCACAAAGAAGGTTTACATTATGGCTTCTGCTGCATCCTGTTTAGGTGGCTAATGGTTTAATATCATGTCACTGGTATTGATAGACAGATAGATATTTACATGAGTAGCTTCTTTGCTGTTTCTCTCCATACAATTCTTTCAAGTTAGCAATATCCTTGGGAGAAGCCTGTGCATGCCAGAAGCTTTGTAGAATGAAACTTATTATATGCATTGCTATAAATCTAGAATTTATATTTAGATAGAAATGCAGAGATATACCCGTTTTTTTCTACCAATATAATACATGAAAAGAGCCAGTATACATGTAACAATTACATCGGCATCACATTCATCTTGGTTATTAATTAATGTGTTGCAAACACAATCACTTTCCTCTCCCCCCCCCCCCCATATTGCTTGCTGGAAAAAACATCTGACGAAACAAACACATGGAAAACAGTTGGAGGATGGTATTTTCTGTCATTCTAATTAAGAAAAAAACCATATTTTTCTTCATAAGATTACACTGACTTCTTCCAAGTTGTCAAATAGGGAGTAAGAGCTGAAGAGGAAGCAAATTAATTTTCTATTTGTGTGTTAGAATTCTTCTCTTAAGAACAGTGAATCACTAGTTTTTCAAATATTATAAGCAGATGGGCCATCGCTATAGCAACCACAAAAGACATCAGGTCAAGTGACTGAAAAAAATTATATACTTGAAGACCTATCGCTTACATTTTTATCCTGAAAACATCTAAACAAACTGCTTGTACCTGTGTAAAAATACTTGAAAGGTGAAAGGCTCAAAAACTGAATGGCAGATAGCAAGATCAAATTTTGGCAAACTTAATGTCTCTTTTTCACCCAATTTCAACCATGATTGGTAAAGGATTTCATAGAAGTTTTCATACCTGACTGCTGGGGGTCCCGTTTCTTGGATTAAGGATTATGGATTTGTTTCCAAAGTGTTGAACGGCCTAGGAACTACCTTTGCTTGGAGGAAAATCCTGGCTAATGACTTCACAGGAGGTCCACATAGGCAACCTAGCTAAATAACCACTTGGAGTATTTGTCATCTTGTTTATCTTAGAGATGATTATAGCACTGTAGACGATTCTTTTGTAAAAGATAGAGTCTTTTACAATCTGCTCATAAACATTGGATCAGAAGTTCAAATCAACCAGTTATGTTTTATTTTTCCCATCTGGGTCCTTCCTATCATTATTTCAGGTAGAGAAACAAGAAATGTGAAACCATAAATGGATTGTTGCTCATTAGTGTGTATTGTCAGGGGCTCCTGGGGAAGAGGAGAAAGCCAGGTTCCCCCCACCAAAATATAAGCATTCAATGGTACTAATTATTCCATTGGACTGTTGAGGCTATCCAACTCCAAAAAAACTTTGGGCAGCATATAATAAATCCTACACAGGTAGCTGACAACTTATCATCACAGTTGCTAAGCAAGACAGTTGTTAAGTGAATTTGACCCCATTTCATGATCTTTCTTGGCATACTGTAGCTGTTAAGTGCAATTGCTAAGTAAATCCATTGAATTTGCTTGTCAGAAAATTGCAAAAGGTGGTGACATGACCTCAGGACAACCTCTTTAAATACAGATCAATTGCCAAGCATCTGAATTTTGATCACATGACCATGGGGATATTACAATGGCCGCGAGTAAGAAAAACAGTCATGACTTACTTTTTTCTATGCCATTGTAACTCTGAACAGTCACTAAATGAATTGTTATAAGCCACTGAAAGAATAAATGAGTGTGTGTGTGTATATATATATATACACACACCATACACATACATACACACACATTCATTTAGTGAGCGTTCAAAGTTTCAATGGCATTGAGAAAAGTAACTCATGACCATTTTTCACACTTAGGGCCATTGTACATACATACATACATACATACATACATACATAGAGAGAACATATAACATAAAATGTAACATAAGAGCACAAATGTGCCTACCGTTCCTGTCCTATTGTTTTCTTTCATTATATCCAATTAGTATAGTTATTGCATGCTTATGCTTATATATATATATGCTTATATATTATATAGTTACTTTCATGCTTATGCTTATATATACTGTTGTGACAAAATAAATAAATAAATAAATAAATAAATAATAGATAATAACAAACACACACACACACATATAAGCATAATAATAGTAACCTCAAGAGTTGTTCCACAGCTGTCCTAATCTCATGTCTGGGAAGATAATTGCTTCCCAATCAGCTACATTTGAGAACTATTCTTCTAAAGACTGCATTGGATTGATGCCTCAGATTAATATTTTATTTTAATTTGATTTAGAAGTACAAGCTATTTGACATGATGTCAGCTCCCTAGGGTCACCTTGTAGGGGGGGTGAAAGGCATAAAAATAAAAAGGAAGGAAGGAAGGAAGGAAGGAAGGAAGGAAGGAAGGAAGGAAGGAAGGAAGGAAGGAAGGAAGGAAGGAAAATAAGTAGTAGGGTGGGCTAACCAAATGGTTTGGTCTGGACACTGATTTGGTGGTTTAGGAAACAACCAGTTTGCCTCAGATCAATGTAGAGGTCATTAGATTTGATTCAGTAGCCAATCTGAACTATAATCTGGAACTCTAGACCTTTTACCTTCTAATGATCATTACAGATCAACATGACACCATTCTGTTCCAAATTTATTGATTCAGTATCACATCCTACTGGCTCTGGGTGACTTATAATTCTGAAACTATAGAGCAGTTAAAAACAATTAAATATAGTAAAAACACTCAAAAACAAATTCAGCAGCCAAGATAGTTAAACAACTAACAGTAAAGTTATGAAACTGGGTCCTTAAACACATTCTGAGCCCCAGGCCTGAGTCCATAGCCAAGTTTTTAAAGCCTTACAAAAGGCCAACTGGGTTGGGGCCATTCTAATCTCCAAGGGGATTCCCTGCGATTTTTAAAAGAAAGACTTCCATTTGAAGGGACAAAGAATTGCATCCTCACTTCTGGCTGATTAGTAAAATGCTACTGTTTAAATGTCAGTTTATTTTTATTCATTGCCCTACTTTAAGGCGGTATTCCACCATAAATCCTTTCCCCAGGGATTGAGGTTTACGGAAACTCAAATGAGAATTGTTGTCTGCTGAAAGAAACTTTTCCTTGTGTTCATAACTAATTGTCCTATAATCTATGTTTCCTGACTTGTGGATGACTTCTCCCCCCTCTGTGATGATGATCTATGAGATTAATTCATCCTGAGTTGCCGATACAGTGAGGTTTAGGATTTTATTATTATTATTATTATTATTATTATTATTACTAAAGGGGTATCTCCACAGGATCTGAGATACCTCCTGAATTTTCTCTTCTGATACTGATGAGGGTTCCTTCCCCCACATCCATTAATATTGGGAGAAATCAGATTATCTTGGGATCCTGGGAGAGGCGGGCACAACCCCTCTTTTTCTTTAAGCCATTTGAACAAACTAACAACTTCCACAAATCCAGCACTGAGCTTTGCAATGAGAATGGGACTGGGTGGAGGGAGAAAATGGAGAAATTGAATTCTGCCACCCCACTTAAGAGAGTTGAAGACCACAAGACTCTTGCTTGAGGGGGCAGACATTTTGTTAAAGATATTTAAAATTAGTAGCTGGAACAGAGGAGTTGTGTAGTGGGCCAGAGTTACAGCTGATTGGTTGAAGAGTGCAGGCTCCTGCGTGAGGCAATCTGTGCTCTGATTGGTTGCTGTGGGTGTGGAGGAGGAGTTTTCCTTTCTTTCCCGCCTTTTTCTTCTGTGTGCCCTGAGTGCTCTGTGATTTACCTCATGATGCTCCTATGTGCCTGATTATCTTGTTTGCTGTATATATTGATGTAAAAATGTTTTTATTTATATAAAACTACAAGTGTCAGCGTCTCTGACTTCATTTGGACACCTGCTGCGCAATTTCCTGACACTTTTCAATCTGTCGGTCTACATCATGTTGTGAAGCTTCCCTCCACCCCCTTTTTTATTGTCTTATTGTGGCTGTTGTTGCTTTTTGAGGGAAAAAGTTTAAATCACCAGCTGGTGAAGTAGGGGGACCAAGAAGAGGATTTAAAGAAATAAAAGATCAGGAGGATAAAAAGATTCATTTACAGAGGAACAGAACAGAACAGCTCAAAAAAAATATGGATGGATAGCGGGATGGATAATAATTGTGTGAGAGAGAGAGAATGTGTGTGGAGTGTGAGACAGAAAGAGAGGGGGAAGGATGAGGAAATAATAAGTTTTTTGAAAAGAGAAGGAGTTTATTTCATTTCAGAAATAATAAAAATCCCTTTATATTTGGAGTGCTGTTAGATTTTAAATATGTCTTATAAAGCAACCAAGATGGTAAACAATCTGGAAGAGAAAGATAGACAGGAGATACTAGATATTTTTATTGTGGAAAAGGGAGCTGCCTGAAAGGCTGCCACATAATCTTCCAGAAGACAGGCAAAAAAAAAAAAGATGCAAATTTAGCGAAGTAGATTATAGACATTTTTAGGGGTCAAATGTTGAACACAGTGCCTTGAGAGGGACGAAGTCTCTTTCATGAGGCATACTTAAGCAGAAGTTATAATAATAGATTTCTGTACTTGTCAAACCAAGGCCGATGCATTCTTCTAAGCAGTTTCCATTATTGTTCCTCATCTATACACAGAAATCTTGCCAAATTTAAAGCAGATTATGTGCACCATTAAGCATATACTCTGAGAACTCCTAGAGAAAATCTATTTTAACACTTTCTCTCACACAAAATATCTCAAGTTCCTGTTTTTTGTCCCATAGAATGCAGCCTCTCCATCCTGAGAATCTGGATTACTGTACTAGCTAAATGGTTGAACTAGATGATCTCAAAGGTGCTTTTTCAAAAGACCACTGGACTATGTTTCTTCTTTGAGGAAGAAGACTTTTCACTTCTCATCAAAGATGTTCTTGGATGAAAAGTGGATGACTGAGAATCTCCATAGACAGTTGACCTAGATCAGGGGTCTGCAAACTTGGCTCTTTTAAGACTTGTGGACTTCAACTCTGGGTGTTGAAGTCCACAAGTCTTAAAAGAGCCAAGTTTGCAGACCCCTGACCTAGATAATCTCTCAAATCCCTTTCATCTCTTGCATATGATTCTTTCATCTCTTGCATATGATTCTATAGTCATGATATTCCTCCTCATACAAAAGAAAATACATAGAAAAGAAAGTTAGTCTCAGGCCTTTTCAACAGAGTTTGGAATTAGTAAGATACCTCTTTCTCAGACTTGATCCCTCCCAATGGTGGGTTGCCCCCGGTTCGCTCCGGTTCTGTAGAGCCGGTAGTAAAAATCTTCTGGCGTTCGGAGAACCGGTAGTAATGGCTGGCTGGCCACGCCCCCGAATTGGTTCCCTAATCATCAGAGGTTTGTAGGTTTTTTTATTTTTAAAAGCTGCTTTTCTTCAGCCAAAAAAAAAGGCTTTTAAAAGGAAAAAAAATCCTCTGATGATCGCATGGCTGAGCAGGGATCATCAGAACCCTTTAAAAGTTTTTTTTTTTAATAACCTCTTCGGCCACAGAGGTTGTTAAAACAAAAGTTTTTAAAAGGCTCCTCTGGCAATCCCAGCTGAGTTAAGAGCTTTTGGGCTGCTATTAGGCAACTTCAGCTGGATCCTCAGAGGAGCCTTTTAAAAACTTTTTTTCGTCTGGTCCACCCAATCCCCCCTCCTCACTTACTTAATTAAGTAAGATCCTATCAGGCTCGCTTTCCTTCGGCTTCTCCAATCAGTTGCATCAGCTGCAACTGATTCTGCCTTCCTGTAATTCATGTCCTCAGTGCCTTTGCTGGCTGAGAAAGTCTGGGAGTTGGTCCACAAACCTTAAAGTTACTAAGGTTGGAGACCCTGATCTAAAAAATATAAATAAAATAATAAACTATTTGTTCAGCTTTCTGAGATTTGATGTGTTTCTGTAATGTTTCACTTTAACTACACAAACACAGAATCTCACAAAGCTGTATTTTGTGTGTGTGTGTGTGTGTGTGTGTGTGAGTCAGTTGTGTTGTGTTTTGTGTGTGTGTAAAGTGTGAAAGCTGGTTTTTGGTACCTCTTATTGTTTTGTATACTTTGAATAGAATAGAATTTTATTGGCCAAGTGTGATTGGACACACAAGGAATTTGTCTTGGTGCATATGCTCTCAGTGTACATAAAAGAAAAGATACGTTCATCAAGGTACAATATTTACAACACAATTGATGATCAATATATCAATATAAATCATAAGGATTGCCAGCAACAAGTTATAGTCATACAGTCATAAGTGGAAAGAGATTGGTGATGGGAACTATGAAACGATTAATAGTAGTGCAGATTCAGTAAATAGTCTGACAGTGTTGAGGGAATTATTTGTTTAGCAGAGTGATGGCCTTCGGGAAAAAACTGTTCTTGTGTCTAGTTGTTCTGGTGTGCAGTGCTCTATAGCGTCGTTTTGAGGGTAGGAGTTGAAACAGTTTATGTCCAGGATGCGAGGGATCTGCAAATATTTTCACGGCCCTCTTCTTGATTCGTGCAGTATACAGGTCCTCAATGGAAGGCAAGTTTATGTCCAGGTTTTCACTGATTTAATTATTGGTTTTATGGCTTTAAGTCTTTGCCTGTAAGCAGGTACAAGGTGAATCATGCAATGATCAGAGTGTCCTACAGCTGCACGTGGTAAAGACCGATAGGCATCTTTTAGTGTTGTGTAGCAGTGGTCTAGAGTATTCTTGCCTCTGGTGGGACAATTGACATGCTGAAAGTATTTTGGTAGTTCTTTCCTTAAGTTTGCCTTGTTTAGATCTCCCAAAACAATGGCCAGTGAATCAGGGTGTTTGGCTTCAGCCTCCATGATTTGGTCAGCTAGAGTTCGTAATGCCTCGTTTACACAGGCTTGTGGTGGGACATAAACAGCAATTAGAAGAAATGAGGAAAATTCACGAGGCGAATAGTAAGGTTTGCAGTTGATAATTAGAGTCTCTAAATTGTTGTCACAGAATTTGTAAATTATGTTAAAATCTTGACACCAGGTTGAATTAATATATAGGCATAAGCCTCCTCCTTTCTTTTTACCACATGTTTCTGGAATCCTGTCTGATCGTTCAATTTGAAATCCTGGAATGTTCAGGCTGCTATTTTCAATTGATTCATTTAACCAGGTTTCAGAGAAGCATAGGACTGCTGAATTGCGAAAATCAGAATAGTATTTGTTTAAGAGGAGTATTTCATCCATCTTATTTGCAAGTGAGCGTATATTTGTTAGGAAAATTGAAGGCAGAGGAGTTTTAGTGCGGGTTCTTAGCTTGATTAAGATCCCAGATCGTTTACCTCGTTTCCTTCGTTTCCGTCGTTTGGTTTTTTTAGTAATCCATGGCTCCGTGGGAATTGCCTCCTCCTGTGTTAGAATCTCCTCCGTGTTTGTAAAGACAGGCGGGGGTGAGATTAAAGAAAGCTGCTCCTTAAAGAAATGTTCCTTAATTTTTAGCAGATGGTCTCGTGAGTAGGAAATCCGTAGTGAGTCACAGAGAACAATTAGAAATAAAGAAACAATTAGAGAGCATTTCACTGAGGAAAGCCTTTGTCGGCGCCATCTTAGGTAATTTGTTTATTATTTTTATTATTTATTGTTATTGGCCACACCCACCCAGTCACATGACGGCCAAGCCACTCTCACCCAGTCACATGACCATCAAGCCATGCCCACAAAATAAGCCACACCCACATATCTGGTATTAAAAAAAATTAGAACCCACCCCTGATCCCTCCTCATACATCACTCATACCTAGGATTTTGGAACTTTGAAAGCTAGCATGCATTCAGTTATTTATATGAACATTTATAAACAAATCTATTGATTAGGATATCCTTATGGTGAGACATCCATCTTAATCCCATGGAGCCCATTCTTTTGTGGAACTAGGTACTTGCAATGTAGAGTTCTTTGCAGACAGTTTCTGCAGACAAAAGCTATCAGAAATCTGATGGAGCAAAATTAAAACTGCAGCCCTGCTCCAGTTTCAATATAGTAAACCTTTTCATGTGAGCTGGTCATGAGAACTCCTCTGTTAACCTGTGTGGGCATTCAGTCTTATGTAAAGAATGATATTTGAGAAAGGTGGGTCATACTTCTGACTCTGCCTGATTCTTAAGTGCATGGCCTGCATTCATTGAATATGCTGTCTGGGCATGTCATCCTCTTGTTGGGCGCAGATTCTAAAGAGAAAACTACTTTCCATTCATGAGGTTACAAAGCATCGATTTTTAGTTCTGAGTTCTACAACTTGGAGAAATGTAAGCATGAGAGCAAGCAGCATAGAGAATAATTGGCACCATACACACCACCACATTTTATTGCATTGTTTGTGTGACGGCATTATGTGTGTAACATCATCATGGGTTCTACTGAATACTCCTGAAACTTAACATTTTCTATTTTTTGCAATGAATGCATCATTGAGTTCCTTATTCTGCTTTTTTCATGCACACATGCATATCTTTCTTATGATACTGGCAAGAAGATTTTTCACTTTGATGGCTTAGTTTTCTTATGCTTTTACAACTGAATTTTGATTTCAAAATGCAGAGTTTTCATTCAAACCAAATTCAGTTAGACCATCCCTTTAAAACTGAAGAACCAACAAATATAGCTGTTTCAGAAACCCATGAGGATAACCACCTCCCCCCCCCCAAATATTCCTGAATAAAGCACCACATCATGTTCCATTCCCCCCCCCAATATTTTAAAAATATGATCTATAACATTCACTATGGTTTAAATTAAAAAGAATTACATTGTGAAGAAGATTTATGTTGTGGAGGAGGTGATCAGGTAAGCCTGTACTGGAATATAGTTGCACAAAATTTATTGAGCAACTTTAATTACATGACACCTAACAGTGATGGGTGGAAATGTTGTACATGTGTTTAAGCTATTAAAAATAACTTTCTTCAAAATTAACAAGTGCAATGTGCAGTTAAATTATCTTTCTGATTTCTTGTCATTATGATCTGTAAATTAGTTTACTAAAACATTCATTGGAGCAAAAAATGCATCTTTACAATATAACATGAAAACAGAAGGGAAGAAAAAGGAAGGGAAGAGATGCCATTTTTATACTGAAATGCCTCAGTTGCAACTTGCAAAACATGCAACTTCAGATCAAACCTACTACTAAGATAGTAAAGGTGTTAATTACAAGCAAAAACAGGTGTTTCAGATAATTAGAGATGACTAGCAGTTCCTCTTTTGTCTCTTGAATTATGCAAAAAAAGGGACCTAAATAATATGTAATATTATATTATTTTTGTAACTTTCTTGTCTCACCTCAGTTTAGTTTTCTATTTATTTTTAACATGAATGCTTGATGGTAGAAATTATATTTATTTTGAAGTTTGGTATAATAACCCATCCAAAGTTTAGCCTTTCAAGTATCATTTGAAACTAATGGAGTCAAAAGTGCCTGTCACCATTATGCCCTATATTTCTGATTAATCCCAGATGCTTATTGATTAATGTATTTCCTATGTACAAGTTTATTTGACAAGATGTACAGCAGTTCTCAACTTACAATCATTTGTTTAGTGTCCGTTCAATATTACAGCCATCCTGAAAAAAGTGACATGATTGTTTTCACATTTATGACCATTGCAGCATCCTCATGGTCATGTGATCAAAATTCAGGCACTTGACAACTGACAAGTATTTGTGACAGTTGTACTATTCCAGGTTTATGTGATCAATGTTTGTAACCTTCCCAGCTGGTTTCCAATAAGCAAAGTCACTTAACAGTTGCAATGATATGCTTAACAGCTGTGTAAAACCCTTGTAAATGAAGCACAAGAGAAATGTTGGGCTCAATTTTGGTCATAAATCAAGGACACCACTGAAATGTATTGAATGGTAACAAGCACAGCTGATGATGTCCTTGCGGCCAGATAAAGAAGTTTCATGGGGTTTTCTACTGGTTACTTGCTCACTAATATGCTACAACCAAATTCCATAACATAAATTCCACCTGTCCAATAATTTCCCAACGCCTTCGTCTCTTCACCTTGTGAGCTCTCCACATCTCCAACAGTTTGTTGCCCTTTGGGGCTGGATTATAGCCCTTTCCCATTTCACAGACATTTTATTTGCTTGCTCTAGAAGTAAAGCAATTGTTACAATTATTCTTGCTTCACACTTGTTCCATGCTTGATTGCGTTTTTTGCTACCATCATGATATAAAGATGATGATGATGAAGATAGATAGATGATATACCATTTTCATTACGAAGATCAAAAACAAGTAGAAATATATACAGAATATATATCATCACATATTAAATTCCAGAGCCGTATTAAGGCTTCTCACACAGTTTAGCAATTAACTTTCCCAAGGCGTCACATGAGAAACTGAGACTGTTGTGGATGGTCGAACCAAAAGGTTGAATTTAATTCTGTCATCATTGTCCATGTGCTGAGGGAGGAGGGAGCATGGAGCCTTATATCAGCCTAGTTACTGCTCTTCTGCTGCAGGCACAGAAAAGCACCTTCTCTCACCAGCCGACTAAAGAAGCACACTCGGCTTCTTCTCCCGCTACCTGCAGTGCACTTATTTACATTTTATTTTCTAATTTCCAGTTGACCACATGCGGGCCAGACAGAGATAGCCAAAGGGCCGAATATGGCCCGAGGGTCAGAAAATACCCAGGTCTGATTTAGGATGATGCTAACCTTCGGGATCGTTGCTTTGCAATACTATTGTCTTACTGCTATTTTACAATATAGTATTGCATCGAGACAGTATTATTTTTCTGTCGTTTTGGTGAAGGAGAGACTGTGACACAGCAAATATCAATTTTCAATTCCTAGGCAAGGCCCTGCATGCAATTATTCTAACTGGAGTTCCAGCTCATTTCTTTAGCATTCCATTGGGCCCTCTTGAAATGGAAGATCCAACTGGAAATCAATAAGGCTGCACACAGCTGTCAGTTCTAGTTGAGCCTCAGGTTAACTTCCAAAGCCCAACAAATAACTGTTCGTTGCAAGGAGTTGTTCCTGGGTCAGCTTTCCCCAAAAGCTTTCCAGAACAGTTTCCCTAATCAAATTTAATTTTCACAGCAGTAGTTAATCTTCAGTATCTTTGCATTTGCAAACCTGACTGCAAACAGTTTGTATCTTTATAATGTTTCTAAATGTCGATAACGGTGACCTGGTCTTCTCTATTAAATGTACATTTTGGTTTATCTAAACCATAAATTCATCTGCTATCCCACCCAGGGTGAGATTTAACACTTCTAAGTGGATATTGAACAGTATCTACCACAGGGAACAGGCCAAGCAGCTTGAATCAATTTCCTTATTTCCAGCATACAATATGATAGTCTGGAGTCTATATTTAATATAGTTTGTGTGTGATAAATAAACCTTACAGTCCATCAAAAAAAAAAAAAAAAAGAAGAAGAAGAAGAAAAAGAAGAAGAAGGGAAAAAAGCACAGTTCTTGTTTTAACAGTTACTTTCTTACTGTGGTTTTCTTTTCTTTCCCCCCCCACCCTTCAAAAATAGTCTAGCTGGAACAGCATGTTTCCTCTGACTAACAGCAGTTTTAGTTCTAACACCTCCAGAGACAAGTTGCAATAATTTCATTCCAGAAGAGGCTGGGACTGATTCCAAAAGCCTGGAGCATTCTGGGATACATTGATTCCTTCCTGAAGCTCTCCATTGACTAAAGGTAAATAGGGCAAGGCATTCTGCCAACCATAACTGAAGCCACTTAATGGGGCCAGGCAGGAAAAAAAACAACAAAAAACGAAAAGCAGCATCTAAATGCTTGCTTTGCAGAATGTTCCCTTTGATTCGCGAACGAAAGTAGGTCTATTTATTTTTATTTATTTATTTATTATTTATATTTATATACCGCCCTATCTCCCAAAGGACTCAGGGCGGTTTACAGGCATTTAAAAACAAAAAATACAATAAATACAATTCTAAAAACAATTAAAAAACTTATTCAAAAGCCTTAATTAAAAATATAAAAATTAAAACCCAAGATAAAACCCACAAACTAAAATCTAACTCAGTCCTGCGCAGTTAAATAGATATGTTTTAAGCTCGCGGAAGGTCCGAAGGTCCGAAGCTGGCGAAGTCCTGGGGGCAGTTCATTCCAGAGGGTGGGAGCCCCACAGAGAACCCTTCCTGGGCGTCACCAGACGACATTGCCTCGCTGACGGCACCCTGAGGAGTCCCTCTCTGTGAGAGCGCACGGGTCGGTGAGAGGTATTCGGTAGCAGCAGGCGGTCCCGTAGATAACCCGGCCCTATGCCATGGAGCGCTTTAAAGGTGGTCACCAAAACCTTGAAGCGCACCTGGAAGGCCACAGGCAGCCAGTGCAGTCTGCGCAGGATGGGTGTCATACGGGAGCCACGAGGGGCTCCCTCTATCACCCGCGCAGCCGCATTCTGGACTAGCTGCAGCCTCCGGATGCCCTTCAAGGGGAGCCCCATGTAGAGAGCGTTGCGTCTAGAGATTCTGCTGCACCCAGGTCCAAGTGCACAAAGTTTCAGTTCTGTACATAGCCATAAGTTAAAGGGAAATTAAGGACAGAAATGAACTTGATAGTTCAGATTTAAAACTTGGGAAACAGATTTAAAACTTGGGAATCTTCTTGATTCTGCGCTGTGCCCCAAATTTGAAAAACCATAGTTAAAATTACATTTGGAATAACAACAGTAAGCAGTTTGGAATCAGTGTGGAATGATCAGACAAGTGTTAGCCACACTTCTGTTAAATTACTTTATCAAGCCCAGAATTAAGAAACTTTAGAAGCTTTAGAAGTTAAGATCAGATCACAGAAAAAAGAACACAACATTTCTCCCTCTCAGTTATGGTTTCTAGGGGTTTCTTTTTTTAAAAAAAAAATTTTTATCCGTGCTTCTCCCCACAACAACCTTGTGGTGAGATGAATTAAGCTGAGAGAAAATGACTGACTCAAAGTCACCTAGCCAGATTTTTATGTCTACGGTGGAACTAGAACTTACAGTCTCCTGGTTTCTACTTCCGGCAATCTCACTATCTGAAAGATTCTAGGGAGCACCCATAATAAGATTCCCATTTCAGAGAGCATTTATTAGTATTAACATTTGAAAAAGCCTGACACAGGTATTGAGAAGGTGATATTTCCAAAATACTGATCATCTTTAACCCAGGGTTTCAAACCATTTTGGACAAAATGGCACATCTATGATTTTGAAAGCGTGCCCTTGGTATTCCCATATAATGACTCCCATGGGATACAACTATCATAGCCACTGATTTATGAAACCTGAGATATTCTTCTCTGTATCTTTTGTAGCTTCTCCTTATTTACCCTGGTCTTCCCTTTCTCTTTTTTTTCTAGATGGAGTGAGGAGAAAGCACTGAATTGCTTCCTTTTTATTTTTAAAGGATGTTTATGAGAGTCACAATTCCCAAAGGTACCCCTTGAAATAAAGAATCAGAATCAGAACGGAGTTAGAAGGGACCTTGGAGGTCTAGTTCAACCAGGAAACCTTATATTATGTCTGACAAGTGGCTGTCCAGTCTTTTCTTGAAAACCTCCAGTGATGAAGAGGCTGGTATTTTGTATATAGCAGCTTATTAATTTTCCATTTCAGGGAAGAAAAAGATAAAAATTGGTCTGGCAGAAAACCTGGGAATTATCAAAAGATATCCAAAAGCATTAATTGTTTATGGGGATACTGAAGAATCCAGGAGTCAGCAAACTATAGTGACACCCAAAATGATGACATGTGGGCAGTAAGGTTGTGTTCAAATATCCCCCTTATATATATATATATATATATATGTATCCCAGTATATAGCACAAGTATTGTCAGACAGGGTGTTTTGTGTCACAATGTCATGACATACGTTTTGCAATCTCTGGTGCATGACCAATGCTAGGACTATAAAACCTTGTCAAGAATGCCAAGCATGTGGGGAGTAAATTGTGTCAAATGAAAGGTTGTTCTCCTTACTTCAATCTAAAGTACAAAGCTTGTAAAGCTATCAGCATATTGTTCCTGTTTGCCCCAGATTTGCTGCCATCAGCAGCCCTAAATCATATCCTATCATCTGAGCCATTGTTGGCTGAGATGACAAATGCTTTAATGGAGTAGGAAAAATGTCTAAATTATCAAATGTGCCTTATGGAGCATTTGGAAGCTTCAATTAATACAAAAAATCCACATTAGGATAGCAAATAGTTTTGGGACAGTATTTCTCCAAAATATGATTGTAGTAGCTGCCAATTTGTCTTAGGTTTTGCCGTCTTGAACAATATGCTGATAGCTTTACATTCAAAGTGCTGACCTTAAAGCTTTAAAACATAGACACTTTTTTCTGCATC